>NC_044034.1:249427626-249745883 GCF_901765095.1 Microcaecilia unicolor
TACAAGTTCGTTTTACTTTTTAATATTTATTTCATATATATCTTTTAGAAGAGAGGAGGTAAGTTCCCCCAGCCTCTACATATTTGATTAATCACAACATTAGCATATTCACACATAGAATTTTTTGGTCGTATACAGAGATTCCACCACATTCAGTTTTCCATATAGAGTTTATAATATTTATTGTTACTCATTCAATATCTCTCAACTTAGCGTTTAGCGCCTCCATTTTAACGCTCCGTTCTATACCGGTGTTGTTTTACATTTATGCCTTTTCAGGTACATGTTATCACAATATATACTTTTCCTATTGTTTTATATAACATCATCTCACCTGCTTCAATTTACACAAGCATTTTGTTTTCTCTGTATTTCATTAATTATCCTTACATCACTTTTTATTCTTATACACACAGACCTAAGAGAGTTTTGTCTCGTTATTTCCCTTGGAGCATACATTCCGAGTTACATTTTCTGAGGTACCTTACAATTCATTTATTTCATTTTAAAACCTTTTTTTTGGGCATAATTAACTTATTATATTCACGTGAGATTTTGATGTGAAAAATACATAAAATTTGGTTTACTGTCATGATTATTTAAGACTAACATATGTTTACTACAAATGTATAAATATTCTGATATTTCTTTAAATACATATACCCATTTACTATTCTATACAATTTTAATTATAATTTTTATTATTTGCATATAAATACATTGTTTATTTTCACAAATTGTTTATTTTCACAAATTGATGTATTGTTCAAAGTATTATCCATGTGTTTTAATAATTCATAATATACTATTCCATACAATTTCATTCATAATGTTTATTTGCATACAAATACATTGTTTATTTTTATAAATTGATGTATTCAAAGTATTATCCATGTGTTTTAATAATTCATAATTTTCTATAATTCAAAAAAAACTTTTTAAAACTTCACACATATGTTTTACTCTCATCACTCAATGTTATACTATTAGAATGAGTCACAGATAATTTTCTGGTTGTTTGTTCATTCATTTATGCTATATTTTTAGCCAATGTCTGTTGTTTTATTCACCATATTCATGTTCATGATATATTTGTAACAATATTTTCTATTTGTTTTATTGTTCAACTTAGGTTACAAAGACCCCTGAGGCAGGCCTTTGGGCTGAAATACGGCCGTGTCGGGTCATTTTTATGTACATTGTGTTACTTTTTAATTTTTATTTTTCATGTGAATAAATATATTATTTTTGGTATCCTCATCCACTCTCCTCACTTTTTGTTTTATATCCCACGGTTTCGTGAGGGTTTTTACCTCCTTTTTTGTTTTTGCTAGATAATGATAACACATAAATATTGAGTTGATTTAATTGTGATTCAAAGAAAAAGTGTTTGATGCACTTACAGTGAACTGTGTGGAACACTGTATAGCTAAGTGTATGATTACACATAATCATTTAAAAGAATGCACAATGCATGATGAAAAGGCATAAATACATAAAAAGTGGGTGGTTAAATATACATATAAAATCTGACGGAACATATTAAAATAAACTCTGACAGAACAATGTAAAAAACAAATGAATCATAAAAGATAATAAAGATCAGAACAAATGATGCCGCATACTGTACTCATTGAAGAGATGATGAACATGTGTAATACTCAAGAGGGAGACCATTCACAAAAATGTTCATAAATAAACAGAAAGGTCAATTTCCATATTGAGACCAGCAGGGGAGCCTGTATTTAGTTCGAAGATTGACCTCTGCTCTTGTTGCAGAAGTATCCTGTCTATGTTATTACCTCTCCATGATGGTTTGATCTTTTTGAACACCAGAAAGCGGAGGTCAGAGAAGTTGTGTGAATGGTCATTGCAGTGCTGAACCAATGGTGCTGTTATATTGTTTCTCCTGATATTGCTTCTGTGTTCGATGATCCTAGTCTTAATTTTTCTGGTGGTCTTCCCCACATAGATCATTTCACAGGGGCATAGAATTAGGTAGACTACTCCTTCGGTGTTACAGTCGGAGGAGTGTTTAAGGGGGTATGCCTTTCCTATTTGAGGATGAATGAATGCTGTAATGGTCATTGATGAAGGGCATACGGAACAGGAACCACAAGGTTTATGGCCCGTGAATGAAAGTGCTGTGGGTGGTGCGACAGGAAGAGCTGATGGTGCTATGATTTCTTTGATGTTCCACACGGTTCACTGTAAGTGCATCAAACACTTTTTCTTTGAAGCACAATTAAATCAACTCAATTTTTATGTATCATTATCTAGAACATGGCACACATTTTTTAATCTGATACAGTGTATCATATATGATATTATTTGCTCTCATTTCATTTATTTTTTTCCAAATGTTTGTATTTGTATTGGCATAAAATTCAACATCATTATTTTTATATGGCCATTTATATTTATAATTCATGTATTTATGTTTGCCAAATGTGAATGAGGCGTTTACTTTTCTATTTGGTTTTGATTTGCCCCATTTAAGGTCTATTTAATAGCTTTTTCATATAATTTAAGTGCAACACATTTCATTTGAGTTTAATTAATTTAATTATGTCGTGATTGTATTACTCAATATGTGATTTTTATGGTTTGTTAATATGGTCTATACTACATATCACCTATTATTCATTAATTATGCTGCGCTCTATAATTTAGTTTGTGCTCAAGTTATATCATTCCATATGTCTTTATGGTTTGTTATCATGGTCATTATTATACATCACCTATTATTCACATATATGTACACATTCTTTACATTAAATCAGTATTTAAATGCAGAGTTTACACTGTACATGCTCTTAAAGACCTATTGTCAACTGACTCTATACACAATATACGGATAATATTTGTTCAAGCACACATATGACAACAAACTGTAAATAAAATCTATATTTTTATTTTTTTGCTTTAGGATAAAGTAGTATTGTAGCTGTGTTAATAAATGTTTATAATAGAACATGTAAACAAGGTAATATTTTTATTGGACTAATTTTAATACATTTTGGTTAACTTTCGGAGAACAAAACCCCCTTCCTCAGGTCAAGATAGGGTACTGTAACAGCACTGTGCTGTATTGACCTGAGGAAGGATGTTTTGGCCTTTGAAAGCTAAATGTATTAGTCCAATAAAATGGTATTATTTTATTTTCTATACGTGTTTTATTTCTATTTGTTAATTTGTAAAGTGATGATTGGTACTTGTTAAGATTTTTCAAATTTACATCTGCTGTCTTTATATTTTGCACAGTATGGTATTTTGGTATTTTATGCTAGACGGGGGGGGGGGGGGGGGGGGGGGCCCCAACTGATAGTCTGCAGGGGGGCACCAGAGACCCTAGGCACGGCCCTGTTACTAACAATAGTTCTGCAAGTTCATTTTTCAATTGTATCAATACTTTGGGATGTATAACATCCAGGCCAGGCGATTTACTACTCTTCAGTTTGTCAGATTGTCCCATTACATTTTCTAGGTTTACATAGATTTGATTTAGTTTCTCTGACTCGTCAGCATTGAATACCATTTCTGACACCGGTATTTCTCCCACATTTTCCTCAGTGAAGACCGAAGCAAAAAATTCATTTAATCTCTCTGCTATGGCCTTTTCTTCTGAGTGCCCCTTTTAATCCTCGGTCACTAGCGGTCCACCCAGTTCTTTTGCTGGCTTCTTGCTTTTAATATACCTAAAAAAAAGTTTTTACTATGCGTTTTTCCCTCCAATGCAATAAGTCTCTCTTTGCCTTCCTTATGAGCGCTTTGCATTTGATTTGCCATTCTTTATGTACTTTTCTATTGTTTTCAGTTGGATCCTTCTTCCATGTTCTGAAGGATTTTCATTTAGCTCGCTTTTTAACCATGCTGGCTCTCGTTTGGTCTTCCGTCCTCCTTTTTTAATAGATGGAATATATTTGGCCTGGGCTTTCATGATAGTAGTTTTGAACAGCATCCACGTCTGATGTAGCATCCATTCCCTTAATAACCAAACTAACGGAAGGGATGGTAACCAAACAACTCACAAACTATTTAAACAAATTCTCAATACTACATGACTCCCAGTCAGGATTCCGGTCTAACCACAGTATGGAAACGGTACTAGTTACTCTCATGAATAAATTTAAACAAATGATTGCAATGGGCAAGAACATATTACTTCTACAATTTGATATGTCTAGTTCCTTCGACATGGTTGATCATGGAATACTACTACATATCCTCGAGTACTTCGGAATCGGAGGCAACGTTCTCAATTGGTTCAAAGGGTTCCTAACCACACGATCATACCAAGAGACATCTAATTCGAATACATCAGCTACATGGATACCTGAATGCGGAGTTCCACAGGGATCTCCCCTCTCACTAACCTTATTCAACTTAATGATGATACCTTTGGCAAAACTACTATCAAACCAAAACCTTAACCCATACATATACGCAGACGACGTAACGATCTACATCCCATTTAAACAAGATTTAAAGGAAATTTCCAATGAAATCAACCAAAGCCTACATATCTTGCACACCTGTGCAGACACATTTCAGCTGAAACTCAATGCAGAAAAAACTTGGTGCCTAATATTCACCTTGCAACATAACACGAACAAATTCACCACAATCAATACACAAAAACTGAATCTACCAATTTCGGACACCCTAAAAATTCTTGGAGTTACCATTGATCGACACCTAACACTTGAGAGTCACGCGAAAAACACAACCAAGAAAATGTTCCACTCAAATGTGGAAATTAAAAAGAGTAAGATCTTTCTTCCCAAGGACCGTCTTCCGCAACCTGGTACAATCAATGGTACTCAGTCATCTAGATTACTACAATGCACTCTACGCTGGCTGCAAAGAGCAAATAATCAAGAAACTTCAGACAGCTCAGAACACCGCAGCTAGACTCATATTCGGTAAAACAAAATATGAAAGTGCTAAACCCCTGCGAGAAAAGCTACACTGGTTCCCACTCAAAGAATGCAGCATGTTCAAAATATGCACCCTAGTTCACAAAATCATTCACGGAGATGCCCCAGCCTATATGTCAGACCTGATAGACTTACCACCCAAGAATGCGAAAAAATCATCCCGCACATTACTTAATCTTCACTTCCCCAGCTGTAAAAGGTCTAAAATATAAACTAACGCATGCGTCAACCTTTTACTACCTGAGCACACAATTCTGGAATGCGCAGCTGCGCAACTTAAAAGCGATCTATGAATTCACCAACTTCCGCAAACTACTGAAGACCCATCTCTTCAACAAGGCATACCACAAAGATCAACAAATATGAACTCCTATACATATATCCAGAATTGCTTTACAGTATTTACTCGTCAAACTTCTATCATGTTTTATCGTTATCATGATAGTCAAGATCCTTCTGTTATATTAAATGTATATTTTCTTATATATTTCCACTTTTCATGATGTATTGTAAGCCACGTTGAGCCTGCAAAGAGGTGGGAAAATGTGGGCTACAAATGCAATAAATAAATAAAATAAATAAATATACTCTTTCATACATACACATCTCACTCAAATACATTCAATATCTCCCATATACACAGATTTGTCCCATTCATACTCTATTTCCACATGCAGCCTTGAGGACCCTGAAGGAACTATGACGTTTCAATTTCCCCACCTCCTTTACAAACATAAGCACGTCATGGTGCCTGTTCGATTTTTTGGCGGCCTTCAAACTAGCCAGCTTTCAGCGTGATTGAATGTACGTCCAGCGGCAGCTGGTAAGTCTCACTTCGGAGTCATAAGCTGTTAGTTTAATCCTTAATACATCGAGAAGCCGATGGTTATGTAAATGCTTTAGCAGGTTTATCCTATTAGTTTTATTAACAATAGGAGATAGGTACAGATCGTTTAGGTTTATAACCCACGCTGGTTTACATGGAGGGGCATAATTGAACGCGAACGTCCATCTCTATGGGCGTCTATGTCCGAGAACGGGTACGTGAAGGGGTGGGACAGACCATATTTTCGAAAAAAAATGGGCGTCCATCCTCCGCTTCGAAAATACGTTTTGTACGGACCAAAATGCCATGGATTTAGTCGTTTCCGAGCTGGGCGTTTGTTTTATTTTTTTTAGCGATAATGGAAACTAAAAACGCCCAGCTCAGAAACGTCACAGTCCAAGCCATTTGGTCGTGGGAGGGGCCAGGATTAGTAGTACATTCGCCCCCCTGACATGCCAGGACACCAACTGGACACCCTAGAGGTCAGTGCGGTGGATTTCAGACAACGCTCCCACATGCATAGGTCCCTTACCACGGGTGCTGAGCCCCCAACCGCCCTCCCCCAAAACCCACTATCCACAAATGTACAACACTACCATAGCTCTTAGGGTTGAAGGGGGCACCTACATGTGGGTACAGTGGGTTTTGGAGGCCTCCCATTTACCAGCACAAGTGTTACAGGTAGGGGGGATGGGCCTAGGTCCGCTTGCCTGAAGTGCACTGCGGTACCTACTAAAAGTGCTCCGGGGACCTGCATACACGCAGGTCTCTAGGACATGTTGCTGCTGTATAATCTTGGCACACCAGCTGACACCTGAAGACTAATGTCTTCGAAAACGTCCTTTATTGGAATAAGCACGTTTACTCATAGCTAACTGCAGATCAGAGGTTGTGCCCCACTGGCAAAGAGTCTCCCTGGTACTGAGATGAGCAGTAGGTCAGAGCTGGCAGAATGGTGTACAATGCCCTCTTTCAGCAACATTCAAGGGAAGAACTAAGTTCTGTAACGTGGCTAACACATGAACGGGATCTAAAACTGTCTTACAAAAATGGCCACTACCTCATGGACTACCGGAAACAAAACAGAGCACACTCTGACCCAGTAAGCAGAGGGAAAAGCACCATGGGAGTAGAGCCTACCAACTACCAACATCGTGAGCATGTAACACAAGCTAATAGAATCACGGAGCCCAATACCCTACACCCACCACAATGCATTGCTGATGTGACTCTGCAGTGCCCTTAACAGAAAAGGTGTCACACTCACCCGAGACCCGCATCAGACCAGGGAAAGGCTTTCACAGGATAGAACACATTCTGCTGTCATGGAGGTGGGTACGGCATTTGAGGCTGGCATACAGGCTGGGAAAAAAAGTTTGTAAAGTGGGTTTTTTTTTTGGTGGGAGGGGGTTAGTGACCACTGGGGGAGTCAGGGGAGGTGATCCCTGATTCCCTCCGGCGGTCATCTGGTCAGTTGGTGCACTTTTTTGGGACTTGGACCTGAAAAAAAAGGGTCCAAATAAAGTGGACCAAATTCTCGTTAAAAACGCCCTTCTTGTTTCGATTATCAGCCAAAGATGCCCATCTCTCCTTGGCCGATAACCACGCTCCAGTCCCGCCTTTGCCACGCCCCCATCAACTTTGTTCGTTCCTGCGACGGAGTGCAGTTGAAGACGACCAAAATTGGCTTTCGATTATACCGATTTGTTCGCCCACGGGAGAAAGATGCCCATCTCCCGATTTGGGTCGAAATATAGGTGTCTTTCTCTTTCGAAAATAAGCTGGATACTCACAAGAATCTCTCATATCTATCTGTTCCGTCCGTTTAATTTAAATTTTTAATAAAAGCTGTCTAACTCCACATTGGAACTTCTTAAATTTACAGAGTATTTACTGCACATGTTACAGAATATATAGAACGCTACGGTTTATAACTAATGGTGGTTCAGACAGTTATATAACTCTTTCATATGGAATCCAACATCACAGGCTCCATCTGTTCACTTTTGTATAACGCTGCCCAACTTTACATCGGGACCTTTTAAGTTCACAGAGCATTTACTGCACATCCCGGACGATGTGGGGCAGGGTCTAGGGAAACATCAGCTGTTTCAATATTTGAACTTACTGCTCATAATAAATGGAGGACAATCTCATTTTTATCATTTTATGGATATTCAAACACATTTTTTTGTTTTAATCATGCAATTTATTTACAACTCTTGTTCATTTCTTGTGAAGACTAACCTTGGTAAGTTAATCTTTCCCCTTCATTTCAACACATGATGTTTTTTTTTAACAATCACGACATTATGACATTGATAGGGTGAGTTTTATTACAGCAAGTAATTTATCCTACGTTTTTTGCAAATTAAGTTACAAAGTAAATTAGATTACAATAGGTCATCATACCCCCAAGTTCTCTAAGTGTATATGATTGCACACATTGATTTTAACCACTCCTTGATTACCACTGACTTAACTCTGTTCCTCATTCATCTTACTTTACCATTTTAACTCACTATATTTTATATTGTTTTGATGATCCAACCAATTATTATATTATTTCATTCACTTTATTTTATTATATCTCATATTGTTTTTATAATTCAATCATTTATTGCATTATGGTATGTATATTTATTTATGTGCGGTCTGAATTCATAATTATGTTTCTATGTGTTTTTATGTTAGACCCCTGAGGCAGGCGCTTGTGCGCCGAAACACGGCCCGTGTTGGGTCTTTTTCAAAATAAAGGATGGCTACTGTCTCTTTCTTGAAGGCCCAGTGTTGCTTTTTTGGTCTGTGTTGAATACTGATATTGGTCGGGTCTGTAGCTGGTCAGTCCGAACGCCCTGTCAGTACTCAATGTTGAGACAGGGGAGACTTCCTCGATGTTGGCATGCTTCCAGTGTCCAAGGCAGCTCTGCCAGCCATGGAGATCGATGCCTTTGATGCTCAGGTTGATGGACTGGATATATGCATGTCAAAAAGCTTCTCATGCAGGGCATCTCAAATCTTGTGTGTCATTTTCTGCATTTCAGAACAAAGATGACAATTAGAGGCTTGATGGTCAAGGTCCTTGCCGCACCACTGGGCATTTTAAGTGACATTGGAGCAAAAATAGCGAAGTGAAATCAAACAGCTCAATTTTTCATAAATAAGTTTTTTTTAAAACATAAAAGAACCCCAACTCGGCGCTCAGACCTAAGAGGGTCACAGAAGCTGTGCAAAAATGGAAGGAAAGAAACAGGCTGAAAAACACTAATAAATGTACAAAGGGAAATAAAAAATTGAAATAAAGGAAAGAAGAAAAGAGGGTCTTGTGTACCAAGACACAAAAAAAACAGTGAAAGACGATGTAGTAACATAGTAAATGATGGCAGATAAAGACCTGTATGGTCCACCCAGTCTGCCCAACAAGATAAACTCATTTTACATGGTATGTGATACTTTACATGTATACCCGAGTTTGATTTTGTCCTTGACATTCTCAGGGCACAGACCGTAGAAGTCTGCCCAGCACTCTTCTTGTACTAAAAGTTCTGAAGCTAACATCGAAGCCCCTAAAAATTTACACTCAAGCCCATCCATATCTATTCAGTCACAATCAGGGCATAGACCATAGAAGTATGCCCAGCACCAGTTTTGCTTCCCAATAAGATGTGACTGCTGTGCTCTGTGAAAAATGCTGTGCTTGTCCCACATGCTCATGTCAGGCGAGAAGGCAACTGTGCATGTGCTGTATGGTGCTGCCAAAGACATCAGAATTTATTGGAACACTGAGTAACATCTGTGCCGGGCTCTGTTGGATGATGTAACCCATAAGTGGCACATGTTGTCCTGCTTGTCCCTCAGGGATACATTTTTATAATTTTTTTTTTTTCATTTCAGTATTCAGACATTTTTAGTTTTTTGGCTACTCACACACAACATGTATTTCTGGTTTAGTAAGCATTTTCGCAATTTTCAATTTTTATTTAACACTATCAGGCTTATTTTCGAAAGAGAAGGACGCCCAAATCGGCATAATTGAAAGCTGATTTTGGGCATCCTCAACTGCTTTTTGTCACAGGGACAACCAAAGTTCACAGGGGCATGTCGGAGGCGTAGCAAAGGCGGGACTGGGGCGTGCCTAACACAAGGGCATCCTCGACAGATAATGGAAAATAGAAGGGCGTCCCTAACAACCACTTGAACAACTTTACCTGGTCCTTTTTTTCTTATGACCAAGCCACAAAAATGTGCCCTAAATGATCAGATGACCAACGGAGGGAATTGGGGATGACCTCCCCTTACTCCCCTAGTGGTCACTAACCCCCTCCCACGTTGAAAATTTTTTTTTAAATATTTTCCGGGGGGGGGGGGGGGGCGGAGTCAAGATGGCGACCTGAGTTGGAGTGTGTGCGAGTGGGTTGTGAGGACTGGAGCCTTCGTTTCGCTATACCCTAAGAAAGTTTAATGCCACATACCAAAAGGAAGGCAGTGGTGAAAGCCGTACTGCCGCCGGCAAGAACCTCATCGCCAGTCCAACAGACGATCCTTCGTTATGCCTCCGACTCCCGGACCAATACTGGAACGTTGAGTCCCGCTGTTCAGGCTGTCGGAGGAGCGACAGCCTTACTTGGGAATAAAATATCACTCTCTCCGCCGGACTCCGTCATACCACCCTGCCCTGCGTCTTTCCGAGATGAGCTACAACGGCTAGCAGCGCCGGAAGTCGGTAGCGGTCTAGCCTTGATCGGCAGCTCCTCATCGCGGAACACAGAGGATACAAACATGGAAGCAGACGTGGAAGCTCCCAGGGAGGTAACTCTGCAGTCTACTTGGACTATATTACAAAATTTAACGGCTACTGTTACTAAAGTGTCACAAGAAACTACAATGCTAGTGAATAAAGTAGACTCTCTAACCTTAGCTCTTGAAGATGTTAAGCAAGATATGTTGACTCGAGTAACACAAATTCAAGCTGAACATCAAACTTTAAAAACTACTACAGAGATGTTGATTAAGGATAAAACTATGATTGCTCGCAAAATAGAACAATTTGAAAACTTCAATAGGAGACTGAATTTAAGAATGTTAAATTTTCCATTGGCCAGAGGGATATCAGCTCTTGATTTGTTTAAAAAATACCTGGTTGAAATTCTTAAATATCCACAAGCTGCAATTCCACCGGTCAATAAAATATATTATCTTCCTGTTTCAAAATCTACAGATAATAGAGTTCCACAAGATCAAAATTTAGAAATGGATACTCTGAATATTTCAGAGCTCCTTGAAGATTCATTATCAGAGGTCAAGAAACGTCGAACATTGCTCATTTCTTTTGTCTTCGAACAGGATTTAAATTCCTTGATGAAAGTATACTTTAAAAATTTGTCAAAAACCTTTTGTGGACAAAAGATTTGGGTATTTCCAGATGTTGTAAAGACTACTTAGGAACGACGTAAAGCCTTTTTGGCTTTTAGAGAGAAGATTAGGGCAATGGGAGCCTAATTTTTACTGGCTTATCCCTGTAAATGTTGCGTGAAATATCAGGGCAACAAATATGTTTTTTTTTACCCAAGCCATTTGCGATCATTTATAGAAGCTAAGAAACTTATTAAATAGTCTGCATATTAATGACGGTGTTTAATATTGTCAGGCTAGGTCAGACCATTTGCTATGATTTCTGTTCATGTTTCCCTAATATACTCCTACTATGGGTTCTTCGCCCCCCACTTTATATTGTGGTCTAAGAAGGCATAAGAAAGCTTTATTGTTTTTCTTTGTTAAAATTAATATGCAAATGTATTATTTGCCAGTTTTCTGTTTTATAAGTGTAACTTGTAAATGAAAAATTTAAATAATAAATTAAAAAAAAAATTTCCAGCCTCTATGCCAGCCTCAAATATCATACTCAGCCCCATGACAGCAGTACGCAGGTCCCTGGAGCAGTTTTAGTGGGTGCAGTGCACTTCAGGCAGGCAGACCCAGGCCCACCCCCCCCCTACCTGTTACACGTGTGGTGGTAAATGTGAGCAAAACCCACTGTACCCACATGTAGGTGCCCCCCTTCACCCCTAAGGGCTATGGTAGTGGTGTACAGTTGTGGGAAGTGGGTTTTTGTTTTGGGGGGGGGGGTTGGGGGGCTCAGCACACAAGGTAAGGGAGCTATGCACAAGGTAAGGGAGCAATTTCTGAAGTCCACTGCAGTGCCCCCTAGGGTGCCCAGTTGGTGTCTTGGCATGTGAGGGGGACCAGTCCACTATGAATGCTGGCTCCTCCCATGACCAAATGGCTTGGATTTGGTCGTTTCTGAGATGGGCGTCCTTGGTTTCCATTATTGCCGAAAATCGGGGACGACCATCTCTAAGGTCAACCTAAATTTTGCGATTTGGGCGTCCCCGACCATATTATCGAAAAGAAAGATGGATGCCCATCTTGTTTCGATAATATGGGTTTCCCCACCCATTGGCCGGGATGTCCTGCAAGGACATCCTCAGGGAAACTTGGGCGCCCCTTTCGATTATGCCCCTCCACGAATTCCTTTAGTTATATCTTGCTTGCACAATAGTTCTTATTTGTGTTGTTTTTCAAGAAAATAAACATAAAATGCAATTGTATGTAGTTTAGTCCTCTACAATAAACCATTATTAGCCCTGATAATTGATTATGCAAATTAGCCCCAATTTCATATACCACGCCGCCAATGAACCTTTGCTTCCTGTTTTTTGTGGGTTAACCCTCAGATTCTATATAGTGTGACTTGAATTGCGTGTGCAAATCAGGTCATATTCTGTACTGCACATGCAATTTATATTAACAAGCCAATCAGTGCCAATAATTGCCAATTAAGCAATTATTGACACTAACTGGCTTTAATTAGAATAAATGCATACAACTTGCTAAGCGTATTCTTTAAGTGATTCACGTAAATTATAATGTGTGCTGCTGAAAAGGGGGCATGGCCATGGAATGGCCTCCATAGAGATTTGGAGTCACTCTGGTGCATCTGGAGGGAGAACCCAATGCTAATCCAGCGCATGAGGGAGAACCTCTATAAGCACCATATAAGTACCACAAACAGAGCACACCTATAACACTTCTATTCCATATAAAGGGCTGATACAGCTATCCTCCTTAGCATATGCCTGCAACCACCATATGTGTTGCACTCAACCCTCAACCTATGAAATGACATGGAAAGGAACGGTGGTGGTGGGGGGAATCCTTGGTCACTGTCCCCACCCTTTTGACACACAGCATAGAGCCTCTCAAAATAAAGGTATGTTATCTCGCACTAGCAACCCGCCTGGTACCAACCATCAGATATGTATAAGCAGTGCCTAGACTATAGTTTACTTTCTGTTCCGCATGCTTCCTTACCCACAAGCAACATGGCTAAGAGAATGGAAAGACATATAAACAGCTGCATCATTTACATTTTTACAACAATGGTATGCATGTTTGAAAAAGAAAAGGAAATCAACCACATACAACTATGGGGATATATACATGAGTCAGGAGTCAAAGGAACCATTAGAAACATGTTTATTTTATCACATGTGCAACCAGTCAGGAACAAAACAGCAGGGGAGCTTGCCTATAGGAACAACTAGACTCAATCAAGGAGCAGCAGGGCACCGGCCAGGGGAATAGCATAAGTATAACTCTGGGTAAGAGAGGAGATCTTCTGATAGAGTGAGTCCAGGTAGAGATTCACTGAAGGGAATTACTAGGAGGACCTGGGAGGGGGTTAGAAGTAAATAGAGAAGAGAGGGAAGGCTGTCCTTGGATGCCTAAGGTTGGAGAAACCTTCAAATCCCTGCCAAGTGACCAATAGAGAAGAAAGAGGGGTACCTGCATAGCCAACTCTAGAAGACTGGATTTAAGGGATCAGTCATTTACTATGTTACTATGTAATTGTCATGCGCTCCAAAACAACTAATGGGGGCCAGAACTTTGGGTTGGATTGGGGAGTCCTGCCAGTAACCGGGGCTCAGGGTAGGATGAAGTCTGCCCATGGCTGATTGCTGCCTTCAGAGTGATACCCATGAAGGATAAGGGCAGTAATAGAGGATCCAGATCTGGTGGTACAGAGTGCATTAGAAGAAAAGGGAAATCCATCCTGGGGTCCCATTAGGCTACAGGACAGGCTTAAGTGGATTGTGCAATTGTGTATAATCCTGAGAAAGAAATGTTCTTTGTGATTACCTTTGAAAGCATACACTACTTACCAAGCTGAAGATCATCACAGTAAGAGTTTACTTGTTACTAACATTATAATAAAGTTAAGTAATTCCTGATCCTCCTGGTGTACTGTGGTTCCTGTGCTGGGAGCTGAATGGAACCTGGACTCAGATACATGTCTCCTCAACCCCAATTTACACTCCGGATCCATAACTATTCACAGTAAGCCTGGAAGAGTGATAGTGTCAATGGCTTGACAGTAATTCAAGCTGTGGAGTTAAGAAGTGAGAAAGAATAGCACTCTCTCCTTGAGACTGGAGCTAATCCAGGTGAGTTCCAGGTTACATAGGCACCAGACTGGGGCCACCTGCAGGGGCAGGTGCAGGAGCAGTAGGAGCAGGAACTGGATCCCCCCCCCCCCCCCAGAAAATGCTATTGGGATAGTGAGGGACCCCCCACCTCTGGCCAGATTGAAAATGGGTTGCACGACTGGAGAGAAGGTTCAATTTGAACAACTATGGAGGATTGCACGAGTGTGTTCACTGCTCCAGGAATGACAATCAATATATACAATGGTCCTCCCTTATCCTGGAAATGGGTGGGCACCTGAGAAAAGGGAAATGGGGTTCACCACATATATATCGGAATGGATCCTATTGTGGAGACATGTGAGGTTCAAAACGGGAGCCAAGTCACCAGATGTGGATGCCTGTGAGGCTGGGGTAGTTGCAAGATGTAAAACTAGAAAAAAGGCAGAAGATGAGGACCCTTTGAGTCAGATTCCATTTAAAAAGATGGTGCACGGGCCTCCCCCCCCCCTTGCAGACGGCCACAACTGGGTGTGTCCAGTTGAGAACAACACAGTTATACTTAGGCTAGAAACAGTTTGTATCAGTATCACAGTCCACAGTATCAAAGTCCACTGCTTTTGTTGTGTTCCTGCTGACCAGTTCCAGTGCTCTATCCAGATCCTGCCAAAAGCATGGATTCCTTGGTTAGCAGATACATAAGGCACAGCATGTCTCAGGTTTGCAGGGAAAGGGTGAGATGAGAGGTCTGTGCTTACCTGCAGAATATGGCAAAAGTGTAGTCCATCTGGCTCAAGGCTTCCTAGGTACAGCTGGCTAATCCTGGAGCGAAGAGAATGGGGAGCCAGGTATGGAAAGCTCAGAGCTGATGAAAAGCCACCTCCTACTTTGGAACTGTTAGAAGAAGGGGGAGATCACCACAAAAACAATTCTACCTCATAGAAGTTCAATCTCCCCAAAATGTGTACACGTGGCCCATAAACAAATCCCTTGTGTTGGGGCCAGAACATGGAATAAGCTTCCTTTGAAACTGAGGTCTGCATCTTCTTCTTTTTTTTTTAAGAAAATTTTAAAAATGTATCTGTTTGAACAATAATTTTATTTTAAAGTTTGATTTGCATTTTATATTTGCTTTGGTTTTTGTTTTTATATGTTACTTGTTATCTCCACTTTATTATTGGAATTATTTCTAAAAATGTAAACCACTTTGAATCCTTTGGGAATATTAGCAGTATAGAAAACTCTGATAGTATAGTATAGTATACCGTTAGCTATCTCCAGAAGATATTTTCAGGTGTGGCCCATAATTTAAAACCCCCCATCTATCTTCAAAAGTCTAGATAGCCTCAACTGGGACGGTTTCTGTGGCCTCTATAAATGTCCATTTCGGGATTTTCAAACATCTTTCTCCTGGCTCCAAAAAAGGTGGCCCTAACTGAAAAGGCAATTTTTCAGATGGGGAAATAGAGCTCCTGGTACAGGAGATCAAGGTTAGGCATGGCAATGGCACTCCACTTCCACCAATGGAAGAGAGTGGTGGGCCATGGTGAAGGATTGTGAAAGGAAATGGTGCTAGCTGAAGCATGAGGAGCAACACAAGGCTGGTGCCTACCCACCTGGAAATTACTACTATTACTACTACTACTATAAATCACTTGACACCAAAGACCTCACTCACCTGGAGTAGATGGTTCATGCTTTTCTCCACCAGGAGGGCATCCATGGGGTTGGCAGCCTGGACATATTGGAACAGCTCGACGAGTGAGGTATGTTTGGAACATGACAGCTATGGCGTCATTTCTCTCTGTTTCACCATCCCTTCCACAAGCAGGGACAGTGTGGGGGGCCTCACTGATACCACTCCCATGTATAGCCCAGGTTCCCAAATAGGTGGGGGAGGGGGCCCCACTAGAACACATGGTGGAAGGCTGGTTATCAGGGACCATGACCCTAGAAGACTACTACTTATCATTTCTAAGCGCTACTAGACGTACTCAGTGCTATACACTGGACATGAAGAGACAGTCCCTGCTCAATAGAGCTTGCAATCTAATTAGGATAGACAAACAGGACAAATAAGGGATACAGGAATTACTAAGGTGAGAATGATAAAACATGGGTACTGAACAAGTGAGTAAGGGTTAGGAGTTAAAAGCAGCATCAAAAAGGTGGGCTTTTAGCTTAGATTTGAAGACAGAGATGCAGCTTGATGTACCGGCTCAGGAAGTCTATTCCAGGCATTTGATGCAGCAAGATAAAAGAAACGGTGTCTGGAGTTAGCAGTGGAGGAGAAGGGTGCAGAAGAGAGATTTACCCAGTGAATGGAGTTCCAGGGGAGGAGTGTAGGGAGTGATAAGAGTAGAGGGGTACTGAGGAGCTGCAGAGTGAATGCACTTGTAAGTCAATAAGAGGAGTTTGAACTGTATGCAGAAATGGATAGGGAGCCAATGAAGTGACTTCAGGACAGGGTTAATATGGGCATAGCGACATTGGTGGAATATAAGTCATGCAGAATTTTGAACAGATTGAAAGGGAGAGAGATAGTTTAGTGGGAGAACTGCAAGAAGCAAGTTGCAATAGTCTAAGCGAGAGGTGATAAGAGCGTGGATAAGGGTTCTGGTTGTGTGCTCAGAAAGGAAAGGATGAATTTTGGTGATATTATAGAGAAAGAAACGACAGGTTTTAGCAGTCTGTTGAATATGTGCAGAGAAGGAGAGAGAGGAGTCGAAGATGACCCCAACTTTATGAGCTGATGAGACAGGGAGGATGAGAGTGTTATCCACAGAAAAAGAGAATGGGGAAAGAGGAGAGGTTATTATTATTATTATATTTGTATCCCACATTATCCCACCTTTTTGCTGGCTCAATGTGGCTTACAATTCATCGTGGATACTGGAAATAGAAAAGAATGTACATTTGGTTTTACAGCAAGTTTTAGGTACATGATGGTGAAATACATAGTACTGGAAATAGAAAAGAGTATACATTTGTTTTAGCAGAAGTTTTGGGTACATGATGGTGAGATACATGATAGTGTTAAAGCCATAGACATTAGGTACATGATAGTGTTATACGAATTGTTACAGTTCCAAAATGATATTTAAGAATAGAGGGGGTCGCTCAGAGCATGTGGTCGCAACATGTGCTGTATTTCTAAGTTTTAAGATATATTTTGATTCTATTCTGTTTTATTATCCCCCAATTACCTATAAGGTAATAAGATAAGAATATGTAAGGAAAAGGGGAAGTAAATACACTAAATTTGAATTAATTACATTAACCTGCATTGTACGTTTAGGAACATGTGCTTAAAGCATTTGGAGCTTGCACATGTGAGGACATGTGCTTTTCCCAATATAAAGGCCAGATAGTTAACTTTAAAAATAAAATGTTTATTTCTAAACAGGTTGGTTTAGGGGGAAAGATAAGAAGCTCAGTCTTGGTCATGTTAGTTTCAGATGGTGGTGAGACATCCAGGCAGCAATGTCAGACAGACTGATACTTGGGCCTGGATTCCTGCTGAAATTTCTGGTGTGGAGCAGTAGGGGCACAGAGCACACACAACAGGACAGTATATAGGAGCGCCCTGCAGAGGAGACAACTCCTCCCCCCCCCCCCCCACAAGCATTTGCAGATGGGGCCGGAGACACTGAGGATGCTGGTGAGGAGCCCCAGTCCATCCAGCAAAAGTGACAGGTAGTCCGGCTGGCAAAGCAACTGCTGATGCAGAAGGGGTGGTGCAATACTGATGGCAAGGCCTTCATTGCTGCCTTGCCAGCCACAGAGAGCACTGTTGCTGCTGCACCACCACCTCCCTCCAGCAGGTCTGCTCCATGCAAGAACACTCAAGCACACATGCCCTGGCCACCAACCCTAAGACCTGGGATTTCACAGGAGGCCCACATGTCCTTGCCAGGTGCAGGCCCACACAACACCTCAGACTCATAGACAGCTCGGTAGCCAGAGTTTTGAGGGGCAGCTGAGGCAGCAGCCATGTGAAGTGGCAATGAGAGTAAGGCTAGTGTAAGCCCCATAGGAGAGGATGAGCACTCTATGTCTGCACCTGGGAGGGCCAGCATGCTTGCAGAAGCTCATGGACAGGGGGGGGGGGGGGGGGGGGGAGGGCGGGGTGTGTAATATTTACCTGCACTAGAAATTGTTCTGGATCAGTCTTTCCCTGGTTCGGACTCCCAGCCGGTGGGCAAGCCGCTCATCTATTTGGGTGGGTGGGGAAAGGGGGCTCCTCATTCTTGGCTGCTAGGGTTGCTGTCCCTCTTCTGGCAGTGTTCTGCTCTGTCTCCTGATAGGCTCTCTCTACTCAGGAGATTAGCATGCAGTTAACCAGAGTATAGAACATCACTGTGAAGACAGAATTCTTGAACCAAATCTTCTTTAATGCAAATTCAAACAAAGGAAAATAACTTACAGTTTTGTAGTGGGGTACAAAAGTCTCTGCCATCCACATTGGGAGTCTGTTCTCAACTAGCCACCATTCTCTAGCATGCATGGAGGGGCTAGGAGACTTCCAGCTCTGTGCTAGGAGTAAATGCTGTCAGTACTTTTAAACTGGTAAAAACCTGGTTATTTACAGTAGCTTGAAGGAGGAGCATGCTGCAGACACACTCTAAACATCAAAATGGAAAGAGAAGGGGTGGGCTACAGCCCACATACACGGGGACAAGAGGCCAGCAATAGGAAAAGTCCCACAAGGCCTAGGGAAAAGGGACAGATGCTCAGGAAGCGCCTATCATAAGAGAACTACAACTACATCACTCTGTAGTCCTATCCTACTTAAAAAGCACAAGACACATATAAACAACATGCACCCTGCCTCCATGAATATGGGGGTAAACACTCCCCACCTGGTATCGGTAGGTGTCACTATTTAGTTTCTCAGCTTATAAATATCACAAAGTCCATAAATAAAACTGGATCTTGAAGCTTGGCAACTTCTTGCTTGTCTCTGGTTCACTGTTGCTCTGGCAACTTCTCTCTAGCAGTCTAACAGGAGCTGAAATGAGAGACAGACAACATAAACAATATAAAAGAGAGAAAAAGTCTCCGGAGTGGACTACGGTTCACAGAGTCCTTGTCTCTTCATGGTATGGATCACTGGCTAAGTGATGGCTCTGCTGAAGAAGTTTCTTGTTTTCCAGGGAAGTCTTATATCAAAGCTCCTCGGTGGTGCCAAGTTGTCATTGATGATCTGTAGTTCTGTATCTTGAATGGTACTTTAGTGGTAGATGTTTGCTGTTTCATTAGCTGATTGATGAGATGAAAATGCAATGTTGTGACTCTGGGCAAGTCACTTAACCCTCCATTGCCCCATGTAAGCCGCATTGAGCCTGCCATGAGTGGGAAAGCGCGGGGTACAAATGTAATAAAAAAAATGTTGGTGGCAAGAAATGTCATCTCTGGACAGATCTCTGTGTCAAAGTCAGGATCTATGAGTTCAAAGGAGTTCTCTGTCACTGGAGAAGTGGTCAGGTTTTAGGAGAAAGTCTGGTTCTGACAACCACATGGTTTCCATTAGTCAAAATGCTGGCACAGCTCTAGTGACATAATCTGATAGATTTTGGTCAGTTGGCACATAATGCCACTGTTCTGGTTGACTTTTGTATGCACTCAACTCTGTTGCTGACATACACATAAAATCTCCTGATTTGGTTATAAATGTAGCCTAAGAGGACACTCTACTGTCAGTATAGAATTTGACATTATCTATTTGAATGTCCATTTCATTGAGTATCTTTTCAGCTATCTCTACTGCTAACACTGCTCCACACAATTCTAAGCGTGGAATGGTATGATTGGGTTGTAGTGTTAACCTGGATTTGCCAAAGATGAATCCCACATGAGACAGCCTACCTGTGTTTGTAGCTTTCAAGTAGGCCACTGCTGCTATGGCCTTTTCAGAAGCATCTGAGAAGATGCAAATTTCTTTGTGAAAGGCAATACTGAGTGCTGTAGGGACGTAAGTGCAAGGGATGTGTAGTTGTTCGAGATTCTTTTGAGAATCTTCCCATTTCTCCCATTCTTGTCGCACTTCTGGTGACAATGGAACATCCCACTCATCAGTACTTTGGGAAAGTTCTCTTAAGACGGATTTTCCTTGGTGACTGGAGCCACAAACCCCAGTGGATTGTACAAACTATTGACTATGGACAAGAGAACTCTGCATGTATATGGTTTCTCCTGGGTAGAGACTTGAAAGGTAAAAATGTCTCTTTTTAGATCCCAATGTAATCCAAGGCTTCTCTGAAGCAGAGGGGTGTCTACTCTTAGATCTAGATCTTTTAAATCTTTGGCATGATCCTCTGCAGGAAATGCTCTCATTACTTCTGGACCGTTGGAGGCTATTTCATGAAGTCTCAGATTGGCCTCTGCCAGCATTGCTTGTGCTTTCTTTAGCAAGTTAATGATCTTTCCTGCAGCAGGCAAGGATTTCAAACCATCAACGTAAAAGTTTATTTCAATGAAGTGTCTGGTATTTGTGTCATATTCTCTTTCAGGCTGTCCTTCTAAGCCCGTAGGTTGCTACTGCAGGTGACGGACTGTTACCAAAGACATGAACTCTCATTCTATATTCTACAATTTCCTGATTGAAGTCATTATCATGGTACCACAGGAATGTCAAGTCGTTTTTGTAGTCTGGGTGTACAACAAAGCAGAACAGCATCTGATGGATATCTGTTGTTATGGCGATAGGGCTCTTTCTGAAGAAAATCAAGACTCCTATTAGGCTGTTGATCACATCAGGCCCAGAAAGCAGCACATTGTTGAGTGACATTCCTTGAAATTGAGCACTGGAATTGAACAAAACCCTGATCTGGCCTTGTTTTTGAGAATGATACACCCCAAAGGTAGGTAAGTACTAACATTCTTTGCTGTCTTTTAACAGTGGAGCTGGCTCTGCATGGCCATTATCCAGCATGTTCAGCATGAATTTTGTAAAGTGCTGTTTTCTCTCTAGTTTCCTCCTGAGAGTCTGTTCCAATGGTTAGACGAGAGAGAGAGAGAGAGAGAGAGAGAGAGAGAGAGATTGCTTTCTGTTGTTAGGTAGTCATGTTCTGGGTGTCTGGAATTGTAGTGGAGCCACCCAGCTATTGGACTCAACTTTGTAGTATCCATAAGTCTCAAGAACTCTCTGTCTTCTACTGAAAGAGTTGGTTTGTTGTCATCCTTAGTGACTTGGAACACTGTATTCTCCATTCTTCTAAATCTGATGGAGGTGTGTGGACAAATGGTTGAGTCAGTGTCTGGTTCTTCCCAACTGTAAATTTCCTTCACTTGCAGATATTTATGACAAGGCTTAAACAAAGTGGTGCACCCATTTTCCAAGATGCACATTTTGTAGACATCTACACTTGGTCTCCTCAGTCTGTTAAGGCAGATGTCACCTACTATCAGCCATCCCAGGCTGAGTCAGTAGGTGTATGGGGCATTAGGTGGACCTGCACATGACCCACAAACTCTGATCAATGTTAGTGCATCTCTTCCCAACAAAAGTAAGATCCTGGCCTCTGAGTCCAGAGACGGCAGATACTTCGCTATAGGTTGCAGGTGACAATGGTGTTGTGCAACCCCTGGCGCGGGAATTTCTTCTCTGTTATCAGGTATCTGATTACATTCAATAAGAGTTGGTAGATGGGTCTTGTTGCAACCATTCTTTGCTTCTATCACGTATTCACTTGCTCTTCTCCCTATCCTTTTTCTTATCACTGAACAGGCCTTGAGATGGTATGGATAACAAGCTCCTTGGATGTCAAATAGGTCAAAGAACTTCATCCTTGCCAGGGACTGATTACTCTGCTCATCTATGATGACATATATATTTACTGCCTTTTCTGGTTGCTTTTTTGGATATACTTTAGCTATATATATCTTGGTGCATGACCATCCACTGTGGCCTCCTCTGCACACGGGTACAGTTTGGAGTAACGTTTGGTGGTGATGCTTGCTCCTCCTCTTTGCTGTGACTTGCCTCTGAGGCTGGGGTTCCCGTAGAAGTCGTCTTACTCTTGTCAGGGTGTAAGGCGCTGACATGCTGGTCACTACTGCACTCCGTACAATTGATGGTTACTTTACAGTCTTTAGCCATGTATTTGGATGAAGAGCAACATTTGAAACAGTCTGTACCTTTTCAACAGATCTTTATATTCTCTTAAGGATTTCTCCCTAAAACCTCTACATTTCTTAAGGGAATGAAGTTTCTTGTGTATAGGACACTGTCTGGATCCCCTACTTTATCCATAGTAGGAGGACGATCAGTTGGTGGGATTGCTGTGGGTGACATATCTGTCATGTGTACAGCTATACACTTCTTGACTGGCCTTTCACTCGGGAAATAGACTGTCTTGACTGCTTCAGGCATATCAAACATAAAGCTGGGATCATTTCTCCTTTTGCCAGATCCCAAATAAACTTTACAAAGACAATGAAGGGTGGAAACCTCTCTTGGTGGTTGTCTTTATACTTGGTACCTACTGATGACCATTTTTCTCTTATATCATGTGGTAGCTTTGACATAATCTCATTTATACCCCAAGCTGTGTCCAAGTAGTACAGGCCAGGAAGGTTTGGGTCAGCTTTGAGTGCTTCCAATTCCTGGAGGTGGTCTCCCAATGCCTGTAACTTGTTGTTATCTTTGTTTGTGACCTTTGGGGAACTCTGTATTCTTTTTTTATCATTTATTTATATTTTTTCATTTTACAAGGGTCACTTGCAAACAGTAATACAGAGATGACTGTACATTAATACAATATCAGAGGAAAACAATCTCAACTAGATAAATGGATTATATACAATCTTTCTCTTTCTTAGACCACAAAATAAATAGGGAGAGTGAAACAAGACAAGGAGTAGAGAGCTGCACGGGAACGGGGTTCGCGGGATTCCCGCAGGGACGGAGGCAGTTCCTGCGGGGTTCCCGCGGGGATGGAAGCAGTTCTACAGGGTTCCCGCGGGGATGGAGGCAGTTCCTGCAGGGATGGAAGCAGGCCAGCGGGATTCCCATGGAAGTATAAGCTGCACCTGCACCAGCCTCTCATCTACCAAATACCAAGTTCTTTGAGTGCTGTCTCCTCCTCTTCCTTGCTTTAACAGCACAAATGTGGAAAGTCTTCCATTAAGGAGGTGGTAGAGTCACAAATGATGACGGAATTCAAAAAGGCATGGGATGAACACAGAGGATCTCTAATTAGAAAATGGAAGTTATATAAAACCTAACCTTAAATGGCTGCATGTGTGTGGATTTGTCAAGTGACGCTTAGATGGAGACTGTGGCTGTGATGAACTAGGGCTGATACCTGGCAGACTTGTATGGTCTGTGTCTCATACATGGCAATCTGGTTTAGGATGGGCTGGAAAGGGCTTAGACAGCAACTTCAGTGGCTAGAACATGAGGACAGTGCTGGACAGACTTTTACGGTCTGTGTCCCACAAATGAGAAGACGAATAGACTGGAGTGGGCTTCAACGGCAATTCCAGTTGTAACATAAGGATAGGGCCAGATAGACTTCTGTGGTCTTTGTTCCAGAAACACGAAAGAAAGACCATAATCAAGTATATAATATCACACTTGTTGATTTAATGATGAATTGATAATGAGTGTGACTATTAGGCAGATTGGATGGACCGTTCAGGTCTATTTGCTGTCACTTACTATGTTACTATTAAACCTCTTTGCTCCCAGGCTGGTGCACAGACCTCAGCTCTGACACAGGCACAAGAATCAGATGTCACCTGACCTACTGGCGCGTGCATACAATCCTCACTCACTCCTCCACTCCTTTGGACATGGTGGTTAAATGACTCGGGAGCGATGAAGTTGTTTCCAGGTCCAAGAGCATCGACGCTCCTTCGCCGGCGCTAATCAAAGGACTC
Organism: Microcaecilia unicolor; assembly: GCF_901765095.1. Classification (NCBI taxonomy): domain Eukaryota; kingdom Metazoa; phylum Chordata; class Amphibia; order Gymnophiona; family Siphonopidae; genus Microcaecilia; species Microcaecilia unicolor. Next base: position 249,451,761 of record NC_044034.1, read on the forward strand.
ATCAACCCAGTCATCTGTGGGCAGCTCGTCGTGCAGCGGTCCCAAACTTGCTGCACAGGGGACAAAACGCTGGTCATCGGTGGCTGACCCCCCATTGTCCCCTTCCTCTCAGTTAACGTAACTGCAAATGCAGAGAGGAAATTTCAAGTAAACAAAGACAAAACTTCAGAGGACAGCTGGGCCGTTGAGCGTACGAGCTTCAGGTTACCATCTTTCCACTCTCCCTATTTTGGGACACTCTTTGTCTGGTTTCTCCTCAGAGGCCTGTCTGATATGGGTAACCCTTCAGCATAGCCCTCTGAGTCATTGAAACACAGATGCCCCTCCACCACTACAAGGTGGTGTCCCTTCAGAGGGGCTCTGTATTCTTTTTATCAGTACCTGTTGAATAGTTTCTGGGCTGCCATAGCATTGGTCAAGTCTCTCAATTTTTTTTTCAATCCTCTGGAGGGGTCATGCAAATATGCATCTGGTATTCCCTGCACATGCTCAGCTGACTCTGTTCCCAGCCATTTTAATATCTTGATTTGGGGTAGGCTTCATGATTGCCATGGCCTCTTTGAAGTTAGATTTTCATCTTATTTACTTTTCAGGGAAGTCATTGAACTGAGTGAGCCCCGTGTTTACCATCTTTTTGTGAGCCATGTATGTCTCTCTGAAGTTTCTAGTGTGCTGGCAGTAGGTGCCTGTGGCTGGCTGTGTGCTGGGGTTGGTCTGAAGTCAGGCATGAATTGTGGCTGGTTAAATGGCTCTTGTTTAATCACAGGGTATTTTGCTGGGCTTAACTGCTCAATTTTTATCTGAGCCCAGTTCCTGGGTAGCACCAGAGTCTGCAATTGAAATGAAGTGTTTCCCTTGGTGTGCTTTCCTGGAGCAAGAGCTGGCACTAGTGCATCCATTTGTGTATGAACATGTGGATCACTCTGGTGGCGGTTCGCCTCCGTGGCGTGCTTTACCTTGGGTTTACTTCTTTTGGGCGCGCGAGACTGTAGTGTAGAGGAACACTCTTGCTCAGAATTTGATGACTCTGAGTCAGAGTGTGACTTTGCACTTTTGTGAGCCAGGGTATGAGCCTTCACATATTCTGCTGTTTGCTGGGCAGAATCTTCAGCATGATATGGCTAAGCTGACTCTGTCAGCCATCCTGCTTTATACCTTCCTTCAAGAAGTGTGGGTGAGGAAGGCATCAAGGAACTGGATGAGGCAGTTTGAGATGGTGGGCTGGGTGAGACCCACACACGGATCCCTAGCATAGACTGGAATGTGCCAGTGGCTAGAAATGCAAGGGGAGTGGTGACCTTGAAGTGGACAGAGATGGGATTATCTCTGCGTATCCTGGGCTGGAAGAGGGGGTTGGAGCTGCTCACACAGGTGATGTATGGTAACCCTATCAAAGCGGTACCTACTGAGGCATTGCTGGTAAGGTCCAGGAAATGGGTACACGGCCGGAATGGGATGTGGGTATCACCTGCAAGCAGTGGCGTTCCTAGGGGCACTGACACCCGGGGCGGATCGCCGATGCGCCCTGCCCCCCCCCGTGCAGCGCGCCCCCCCCCTGGCGAAAGGACACTCCCCACCCCGGCGAAATACCCCCCCCCCCCCGGGTGCACGCCACTGGCGGGGGTGCCGCGCGCTGGTCAGCGTCGTTCGTTTCCATGCTCCCTCTGCCCCGGAACAGGTTACTTCCTGTTCTGGGGCAGAGGGAGCATGGAAACGAACGACCCAGCGCGTAGCACCCCCCCAGCGGCGTGCACCCGGGGCAGACCGCCCCACCCTTGGTACGCCACTGCCTGCAAGGGCTCCCCTCCAAACTCTCATCCTCCACCACAGCAAAACCCATCAGTGTATACAGTGCATCCATATCTCACCACCACAGGTGCACTCACTAACCCCAGACACACTACTGTGCACACTTCTACCTACCAACCTAGTGCCACCCAGCACCCACAGACACCACCGGCACATAGTCCTTACACACAGCAGCAGCAATCACTCTCTCTTAGCAACAGCGAACACTCGTGCTACACCTACTAACCACTCAATCTCCCAGCAGCAACCAACAGTCCTCACAAACACAGCAGCAACATACAGGACAAATAGAGCAACAAGTATAAACAGTAACCAAACAGATAAGGGACATAATAGGATGTGTATGGGCTGGGGGACACTGGGTGTTGTGGGAGGGGGGAGAGGGGTGGTTGTAACTGAGGAGGTGAGACACAGAGAATTCAGGGAATGTAAGGGTGACAAAGTTCAGACTAGGACACACACACATATAACACGGCACTCAACAACTATTTCTCAATAACCAACGCTCTTAATTCTCCACTGTCCACAAAATTGCAAATGGGTCAAAAGACAAGTTAGCTCTTAACCAAAACCTTTTAAAGCAGGTCTAATTGCAGATGATTGTTTTTGGCCGCCAGTAAGAAATTGCTTTGCTGTTTTGGGCTGAAAACGTCCATTCTGTAAAACTGCCCACATCATGCCTATGGAATGCCCCCTCTGGGAACATTTAGTTCTGGACGTACTGGCGTTTTAGATAATTTGTTTTCTTTCTTTGATTAAACATTTTAGATGTTTTTCTGTGAGAAAAACATATAACCGCCTTTTATGCCACTTTTTGGATGTTTTTCTCTTTTGAAAATGAGCCCCATGGTTGTAAATGTGTCCTAGTTTTATTACCACACTCTATATTTATTAAAATGTTCTTTATTCTTTATTATGTATTAGCATTTTTATCCTTTATTCATTGTATTATCATTTTACTTAATTGGTCGGGTGAGTTTGTCAATAAAGCCCTTGAGTATTTGACCTGTGCTCATGTCTCTGCTTTTTGGCCATTTCCATTCTTTGATTCCTATAAGAACGGAGAACCAAGATTCCCATATTAGTGCTTTAAAGTATGGTGAAAAACACATCACAAAGAAGACCACATCTCATATTTAACTACATTTTTAAGCACAGACTTAAATCATGTTTCAGGGCCACTTTTCCAAGTATGATAAAAATATGGCCAAACAGAATCCACAGAGTGACCATTTATCAAATGTTCAAACTATTTATCATACTCTAGTGAAATATTTTTGAAGTGTGCTCATATCCTTTTAAGGACATAAACAGACCACAGAACAGTCTACTATTAGTCTAATTTGTTTCATAATCATTGCACACAGTTTTTTTTCAAAAAGTGACTAACTTAAAGGTACTTAGCTTCGTTAAGATCTTTTTTGGATTTATAGTTAAAGCTGCTCTTATTCATTTCCCATAGACATTTAGTAGCTACATACCTTTCATACTTTGTTGGTATTTGCAAACAAAATTGTATGCATAGATCTAGTGACATTGGGGCAAACTTTCAGGAGATAAATTTTCAGTACAGCTAAGATATATGTATGAAGTTATAGGTATATTTAGCAGCAATAAGTGTATATGTGCTGCTGCTAAATAGCCATGTATACCTGCTATTTGTTTGTCAGCACTTATACATGTAAACTTAAATGGTTAGCAGTTGGATATTAGTACTACTAGTACACGTTTTTGGCCCACTCCTGGTCTTCCCTAAATTCCAACCAAATTTTAAATATTTCAGTTTAGTTAGATAATGATTTAAATGGCCAAAGGTTCACTGTTCTGCAGATGAAAACATTTTAAAGAAAGCAATTATGCACTCAGCACCCACTGCCAACCACACCTGTTTCTAAAAACTTACATCCATAGATTGTTAGCTTATCCAACAAAAATGCACCGAGAGTCTCATCTACTACGGTTTGTTAGGTGTTAACATGTGTGTTAATATGCACTAAAGGTGGCACTGCATTGACTGTTATTGTGCTACCAGGTACTTCTTAGCCAGGATCAGGTGACCCTCAGGGGGAGGAATGCTGGCTTCGGCCTAACCCCTGGTAAGCCTTTTCTTGGTTGAGAGGTGCCCAGCTCTCCCACCGGTTGCCTTCTCAGGTGCCGTGGAGGACTTGCAGCTCATCTGCATATCCTCGGAGCCTTCGCCAGAGTGACTCCCAGGTCCGTTCCGATCCACTCGGGGCCTCTGCTCAAGCTTTCCTTCTAATAAGTTCTGGGAGAAGAGGATATTTCTCTGGTAAGTGAATAAATTTTGCTTGTGCTTTCGGAACTTGAAGATTGGGGTTTAAAGGAGGAACTGTAAGTTAGTGATAGGCTGATATCCTTAATACTTTAGCAAGTTTTAAATTACGGAAAAACTCAAAAAACACTAAGATGGAGTCAGCAGTCCAGCAGCGAGAGGGGTGCTATCCAGTCTTTTGCATTGAGTGTCACATGTATGATTATCTCCCAATTGGTGAGGTGTCATATGTGTGTGCCCGATGCAAAGAGCTCCTAGCTCTCAGAGAACGTGTCCGTTCCCTTGAGGCTAGAGTAGCAGACTTGATGGAGCTGAGGGAGACAGAGAGGTACATAGAGGAGACCTACAGGGATGTTGTAGAGAAGTCCCACCTCCAGTCAGGTAGCCCCTGTGCTACCTTGGAGGAGGGAGGTCTCCTAGAAGGAGAGCATCACCCTGGTGAAGTAGGAAGTACTCCTGTAGCCAGGACCTGCCCACCAGGGGATGTATTATCCTTTCGCACCGAGGATATATCTCCAAATGTTGCCCGGGAGGGAAAGGTTAGGACAGCTGTTGTACTTGGTGATTCGATCATTAGGCATATAGATAGCTGGGTGGCTGGTGGACGTGAGGATCGCCTGGTGACTTGCCTGCCTGGTGCGAAGGTGGCGGACCTCACGTGTCACCTAGATAGGATTCTAGATAGTGCTGGGGAGGAGTCCGCTGTCTTGGTACATGTGGGTACCAATGACATAGGAAAATGTGGGAGAGAGGTTCTGGAAGCAAAATTTAGGCTCTTAGGTAGAAAGCTGAAATCCAGATCCTCCAGGGTAGCATTTTCTGAAATGCTACCTGTGCCACGCGCAGGGCCCAAGAGACAGGCAGAGCTCCAGAGTCTCAATGCGTGGATGAGACGATGGTGCAGGGAGGAGGGCTTTAGATTTGTTAGGAACTGGGCAACATTCTGGGGAAGGGGGAGCCTATTCCGAAAGGATGGGCTCCATCTTAACCAGAGTGGGACCAGGCTGCTGGCATCGGCGTTTAAGAAGGAGATAGAGCAGCTTTTAAACTAGAAATGGGGGGAAGGCCGACAGTCGCTCAAAAGAGCATGGTTCGGGATAAGGTATCTTTCAAAGATATCACCATAACAGGGAAGATAGAGTATCCTGATAGTGAGGTTGCAAAAGAGATTGTAGTAGATCGGGTATCTTTAAATAACAATAAAAATCAGACAAAAGATTGCCAATTAATACTGTCAAGTACTAAGCATGATGTACTTAGGAACAACAAACATAGTTTGAAATGTCTATATGCGAATGCCAGGAGCCTAAGAAATAAGATGGGGGAGTTAGAATATATTGCACTAAATGAAAAATTAGATATAATAGGCATCTCTGAGACCTGGTGGAAGGAGGATAACCAGTGGGACACTGTCATACCGGGGTACAAATTATATCGTAGTGATAGGGTGAATCGGATTGGTGGAGGGGTAGCATTGTATATTAACGAGAGCCTTGAATCAAATAGATTGAAAATTCTGCAGGAAGCAAAACACTCCTTGGAATCACTGTGGATTGAAATTCCATGTGCAAAGGGGAAAAGGATAGTGATAGGAGTGTACTACCGTCCGCCTGGCCAGGACGAACAGACGGATGCGGAAATGTTAAAGGAAATCAGGGACGCAAACAAACTGGGCAACACAATAATAATGGGGGATTTCAATTACCCGCATATAGACTGGGTTAATGTAACATCTGTACACGCAAGGGACATAAGATTTCTTGATGAAATCAAGGACAGCTTCATGGAACAGCTAGTTCAGGAGCCGACAAGAGAAGGAAAAATACTAGACTTAGTCCTTAGTGGTGCTCATGATCTAGTGCAGGGGGTAACGATACGAGGGCCGCTTGATAACAGTGATCATAATATGATCGGTTTTGATATTAGCATTGAAGGAAGTGAAACTAGGAAATCAAGTACGCTAGCGTTTAACTATAGAAAAGGTGATTACGACAAAATGAGAAAAATGGTGAAAAAAAGACTGAAAGGAGCAGCTCGCAGAGTAAAAAACTTGCATCAGGCGTGGATGCTGTTTAAAAACACCATCCTGGAGGTTCAGGACAAATATATTCCACGTATTAGAAAAAGGGAAAAAAGACTAAACGTCAGCCGGCGTGGCTAAACAGTAAGATAAAGGAAATCATTAGAGCCAAAAAACAATCCTTCAGAAAGTGGAGAAGAGAACCAACTGAAAGTAACAGGATAGATCATAAGGAATGCCAAGCCAAATGCAAAGCGGAGATAAGGAGGGCAAAAAAGGACTTTGAGAAGAAATTAGCGTTGGAAGCAAAAATACATAGTAAAAACTTTTTTAGATACATTAAAAGCAGGAAACCGGCCAAAGAGTCGGTTGGGCCGCTGGACGAAAATGGTGTTAAAGGGGCGATCAAGGAGGACAAAGCCGTAGCGGAGAAATTAAATGAATTCTTTGCTTCGGTCTTCACCGAGGAGGATTTGGGGGGGACACCGGTGCCGGAAAGAATATTTGAAGCGGGGGAGTCGGAGAAACTAAACAAATTCTCTGTAACCTTGGAGGATGTAATGGGTCAGTTCAGCAAGCTGAAGAGTAGTAAATCACCGGGACCTGATGGTATTCATCCCAGAGTATTAATAGAACTAAAAAATGAACTTGCGGAGCTACTGTTAGAAATATGCAATCTGTCCCTAAAATCGAGTGTAATACCGGAAGACTGGAGGGTAGCCAATGTTACTCCGATTTTTAAGAAAGGTTCCAGAGGAGATCCGGGAAATTATAGACCGGTGAGTCTGACGTCGGTGCCGGGCAAGATGGTGGAGGCTATTATTAAGAATAAAATTGCAGAGCATATACAAAAACATGGACTGATGAGACAAAGTCAGCACGGATTTAGTGAAGGGAAGTCTTGCCTCACCAATCTAATGCATTTTTTTGAGGGGGTAAGCAAACATGTGGACAATGGGGAGCCGGTTGATATTGTATATCTGGATTTTCAGAAGGCGTTTGACAAAGTGCCGCACGAAAGACTCCTGAAGAAATTGCAGAGTCATGGAATCGGAGGTAGGGTATTATTATGGATTAAGAACTGGTTGAAAGATAGGAAGCAGAGAGTAGGATTGCGTGGCCAATATTCTCAGTGGAGGAGGGTAGTTAGTGGGGTCCCGCAGGGGTCTGTGCTGGGTCCGTTGCTTTTTAATGTATTTATAAATGACCTAGAGATGGGAATAACTAGTGAGGTAATTAAATTCGCCGATGACACAAAATTATTCAGGGTCGTCAAGTCGCAGGAGGAATGTGAACGATTACAGGAGGACCTTGCGAGACTGGGAGAATGGGCGTGCAAGTGGCAGATGAAGTTCAATGTTGACAAGTGCAAAGTGATGCATGTGGGTAAGAGGAACCCGAATTATAGCTACGTCTTGCAAGGTTCCGCGTTAGGAGTTACGGATCAAGAAAGGGATCTGGGTGTCGTCGTCGATGATACGCTGAAACCTTCTGCTCAGTGTGCTGCTGCGGCTAGGAAAGCGAATAGAATGTTGGGTGTTATTAGGAAGGGTATGGAGTCCAGGTGTGCGGATGTTATAATGCCGTTGTATCGCTCCATGGTGCGACCGCACCTGGAGTATTGTGTTCAGTACTGGTCTCCGTATCTCAAAAAAGATATAGTAGAATTGGAAAAGGTACAGTGAAGGGCGACGAAAATGATAGTGGGGATGGGACGACTTTCCTATGAAGAGAGGCTGAGAAGGCTAGGGCTTTTCAGCTTGGAGAAGAGACGGCTGAGGGGAGATATGATAGAAGTGTATAAAATAATGAGTGGAATGGATCGGGTGGATGTGAAGCGACTGTTCACGCTATCCAAAAATACTAGGACTAGAGGGCATGAGTTGAAGCTACAGTGTGGTAAATTTAAAACGAATCGGAGAAAATTTTTCTTCACCCAACGTGTAATTAGACTCTGGAATTCATTGCCGGAGAACGTGGTACGGGCGGTTAGCTTGACGGAGTTTAAAAAGGGGTTAGATAGATTCCTAAAGGACAAGTCCATAGACCGCTATTAAATGGACTAGAAAAATTCCTCATTTTTAGGTATAACTTGTCTGGAATGTTTTTACGTTTGGGGAGCGTGCCAGGTGCCCTTGACCTGGATTGGCCACTGTCGGTGACAGGATGCTGGGCTAGATGGACCTTTGGTCTTTCCCAGTATGGCACTACTTATGTACTTATGTACTTATGTGCATTGCCATATCAAACATTTAATGTGGAGATTCACATTAGGGGCATGAAATGAACTGGGACTGTGCCACACAGGTTATTAATGGGAATTAACTACTAATGTATTCTGGTAACATAGAGCAGTTTTTCTATACTTTAAGAGGAGTAGTTAACTGCATTCTGTATTAGCAATCGAGCCATTAACATAGCATAGACTTTTGTAGGGTTAAACAATTTTTTATTTAACAGTCCAAGAAAACACAAAACAAAATAACAATCAAGAAACAAGCAAGGCATTCAACGTATCCAATATCTTGTCTACCCACCCCTTCTCCCCATCAAAGTAAACAGTGTGCTCAAAGACCATGCCCCAATTACCAAAAATATCAAAGACATCAGACTCCAGGGGGTCTTGACTGTTATAACCCCCCCAGCCAGAACAAGCAAACCCATCCCTACCTTAAATCCCCATCCTCCGATACCACCCCTATATTGTAAAATTCAAAAGTTTTATTGATGACACCTTACAGAAAAGCACCCTGGCAAATAAGTATATAAACACTGCAGCCGATGCACACAAAAAGAACAGAATATCTGTGGTAGAAAACCGACAGCCAACTTGTCATTAAGTTACATCAGTGTCTCCACTCCAACCCCCCCCCCCCCCCAAAAAAATCTGGATAAGTCTGAGGCGCCTGCGGCACGAGGACTTCAAATAAAACAAAACAAGTCAGGGGTGTTCTGGTTATCGCCAGGTAGGCGGACATTCAAGAAGAGTTTTAAATTAAGCTCCAGGCCCTATGTGGAAGGGACTGAATGTACATATCCCACACAGCAAAAACTAATTTCATTCGTTTAGGTGAACACTTAGCATGCCTTTGTTCCAAATGCATTAATGCATGCAGATGATTTCTCCAGGCCCAAAAAGAAGGGGCCACTTCCCCAACCCATGCACTCAATAACCTGCTTACCCAGGGCTCCGGCCTTAAGGAGAAATAAAAACTGTGATCGATTGGGGATATGATATACTTCATATTTGTCAAGCAGCAGTCTGGCTGGTGAAAGGGGCAACTCACAGTCCAATAATCTCCCAAGATAGTTTAAAACAGCTCTCCAAAAAAGCTGTATTTTCGGACAACTCCAAAAAATATGAAAGAAAGAATTATGACCTTGCCGGCACTTTTGGCACACCGAGGTCCCTATGCCCCCCAGTTTAAACATTTGTTCTTGTGTGAAATATGCCCTGTATAGTATATGGAACTGGCACTCCCGTATCTCAGCACTCAAGACCTCTGGAATGTGTTTAACAAGTTTGTGAAGGTCAAGGGAAGAAGTAGACAACCCCAAATCCCGACACCATCTAGAAATTAAATCCTCAAAGATCTGAGCTGGGGAAACCAACTGCAACACTTTATGAAGGGCTGAAACTGACAGACCCCCCCTCTCTAAATTTATCAAAAAAGATCTGCAGGCTTTTACCCATCGAAGGGGATAATGTGGACGAATCCATAGAATGAATATAATGCTGCAACTGTCGGTACACAAAAAAATCTCTAGGTTCAGCAACCCCGTGCATCTGTAAATATTCCCAAAAAAGCATCCGGCCCCTGTCGTCAAGAACATGTTGTACTACAAAAAAATCCCCCTCTCTGCCTTAAAACTGACACTACCCATCCAGGGGAAAACTGTAGGTTGCCTTGAATTGGAAGCAGATCTGAAATCTTCAGGTGTCCCCCCCAAAAGCAGGACCAGATGGCGCCATACTTGCCTCGGATTAGCACACTTTGATGAAAGCAAGGCGGCAACAATGCCGATGAGCAATGCAAAAGAGAATTAACATGCCATGGAGAATAATACGCCGTCTCATACTCCCGCGGCATGTAAGTCTGCTCCTCCAACACCCAATCACCAAGATGGCAAAGCAGGCAAGCATAATTATACAGACTTAAATCTGGGAGCCCCATACATCCGTATTTCCAGGACCCAATTAGATATTCCCAAAAAACAAGAAAGGCAGACGAATAAAAACGGAACAGACACAGCTACTTACTGCGCTCAAAGAAGGAATATCATATGGTCACAAAAAGCAAGTGCTGGCAAAACCAAGCGTAAGAGACGGCGTCCTTTGTATTAATGCAAATGTCAAATGCATTTACCGCCAAAACATTAGGCAACCAAACTAAAATGGTTCATATATCTCACCAAAACAGACACAGCTACTTACTGCTCTCAATTGTCTATTTATTTCTGCAATATAAAGATCCTTATTCATTACAACTGCACCTCCTTTATCAGCTGGTTTAATAATTGTTGAATCACTGCGTAAACTTTTAATAGCTTCACATTCTTCTTTCCTCAGTCTTTTGTAAGATTGTGATGTGCCTCATACTGTTTATTTTTAGACTTTGTATTGTAAGAAGTTGACTTGGGGGTTTTTTGCTCTGCTGTGCTTTGTTTTGTAGCAATTGAAATGAGTGACCATTTACTATTATTTATTGTCTATTTTCCTCATGCACCATTTCATTATTTATTTGTTTTGAGACTTTTTTAACACTAAATATTTATTAATTTTGAGGTTTTTAGGGTTCAATATCTATATTTTTTTCATTCACAATCAAATTATTTATTTTGAAACGTTTTCCAGCACCACTTATTTATTTATTTTGAGACGTTTTCTAGTTGCAAGACGTTTTAATGGCATATTCTAATGTAATTTTTCTATATATGTTTGTTATAACTATTAAGATTCATTAGTAATAAGATTGGCAAAAATATTGTCTCTATGTATTTAATATATTGTTTGATGAGTTGTAGTTATTTATTTATTTAAAGGTGACTCCACGTTTTACTTCCGTTTTGCATTCTTATTGTATGCATTATATATTTTTGATCCCAATACTTTGATTTTTAACTTTGGACCATAATAGGACAGATTTGCGAGACATATGAACCATTTTAGTTTGGTTGCCTAACGTGGCGGACTTGGAGAATGCCTTTACGGTACTATGTAAGCCACATTGAGCCTGCAAATAGGTGGGAAATGTGGGATACAAATGTAACAAATAAATAAATAAATACCCTGGAGGAAAGGAGAAACAGGGGTGATATGATATAGACGTTTAAATATTTGAAAGGTATTAATCCGCAAACGAACCTTTTCCGGAGATGGGAGGGCGGTAGAACGAGAGGACATGATATGAGTGAAGGGGGGCAGACTCAAGAAAAATGTCAGGAAGTATTTTTTCATGGAGAGAGCGGTAGATACTTGGAATGCCCTCCCGCAGGAGGTGGTGGAGATGAAAACGGTAGCGGAATTCAAGCATGCATGGGATAAACATAAAGGAATCCTGTGCAGAAGGAATGGATCCTCAGAAGCTTAGCCGAGATTGGGAGGCGGGGCTGGTGTTTGGGTGGTGGGGCTAGTTCTGGGCAAGACTTCTACGGTCTGTGTCTTGAAAATGGCAGATACAGATCAAGGTAAGGTATACACAAGAAGTAGCACATGAGTTTATCTTGTTGGGCAGACTAGATGGACCGTGCAGGTCTTTTTCTGCCGTCATCTACTATGTTACTATGTAAATAAATAAATAAATGCATTTGACCTTTGACATTAACATTAATACAAAGGACGCCGTCTCTTATGCTTGGTGTTGCCAGCATTTGCTTTTTGTGACCATATTTTTGTGACCATATGATGTCCCTTCTTTGAGCGCAGTATGTAGCTGTGTCTATTCTGTTTTTATTCTTGTGTAAGACCGCGATGTGCCTCACACTGTTTAATTTACTTTTAGACATTGTATTGGAAGAAGTTGACCTGCTGTTTTTTGTTTTGCAGCGATTGAAGTGAGTGACCATTCTTTATTATTTATTATCTCCCCATGTACCATTTAATTATATAGTTATTTTGAGACGTTTTTAAACACCATTTAATTATTTATTAATTGAGACGTTTTCAGAGTCCAATATATATTATTTATCTCATCATCCACAATAAAATTATTTATTTTGAAATGTTCTTTAGCACCATTTAATTATCTATTTATTTTGAGACGTTTCTAGTGGCCAATATATATATAGTAATATATACTTTATGTTTGTCGTCATGGTATCCCCATTTTTACCCTTTTGTCCCTTCCAAGTATCATGTTCATTTATTCAATTGACACAATATGTTTCTATGTACATTATTTGTGGTTTTATATATGTTTTTAATTTGTTTTATTATTTGTTATTTTAGAGCTTCTGATGTAGCCCTTGTGGGCGAAACACAGTCTGTGTTGGGCGATTATTTTTCTAATAAAGTTTCAACTATACCACTGATTGATCTGCTCTTTTTCGCCTCCCAATTAGATATTTAAAGGTCATTTTTGGCTTCCGGCCCACCAAACAAAAACAAGACAAAAGCTGCTGCAGCGCAGTCAGATCATGCTTCAATAATTTAAGAGGTAGCAATTGAAGGGTGTACAGCCATTTAGGAAACAAAACCATATTAAAAAGCTGTATTCTACCTTGTAGGAAAATGTGCCCAGGGCCGTGCCGATGCGGTAAGCGAGGTAAGCGCCGCAGGGGGGCGCCCACCTTTGGAGGGCGCCGCCGCGGTGCTTACCCTCGCCCCGCCGAGGACTTTAAATCTTTTGGCACCAGAGAGGGGGGTGCCGCCGCTCCCGCTGCTCTTCATGATCCTGGCACCCCCCCCCCTCCCGCACCAGCCCTTTAAATTTATTTGCCGAGCGAGCGCAGCACCTCGTGTGCAAGTAAAAGAAGCGGATCCGATCATCTCATTGGGCCTTCCCTCACTGTCCCGCCCTCCTCTGACGCAACTTCCTATTTCCTCTAGGGCGGGACAGTGAAGGAAGGCCCAATGAGATGATCGGATTCGCTTCTTTTACTTGCACACGAGGTGCTGCGCTCGCTATCACGTCGGCATTGGCAATTTATTTTTAAAGATGGGTGGCAGGGAGAAGACGAGGCAGGGTGAGGGTGGGGGACAGATGGGGTGACCGTGAAGGTGGGTGAGGGGGACTCGGATGGGCAGAAGGGACTGGGTGGGAGACAGATGGGGTGAGGGTGGGGGGCACTTGGATAGCAGAAGGGACTGGGTGGGAGACAGATGGGCTGAGGGGGACTCGGATGGGCAGAAAGGACTGGGTGGGAGACAGATGGGAGAAGGGGCATGGAGCTGGAACTGGGGTCTGAAAAGTGAGCAGGAGGGAGAATGGGGTCAAGCCTGGGGCAGGGGTGGATGGGAGAATCAATGGAACTGGAACTAGGGGCAACCGCAGGTGGGAACTGGGAGCCGAAAAGAGGGGGCAGTGAGAGAGGGGGGATAGATCCTGGATGGAATGGGGAGTGAGAGGGAGGGCAGACCCTGAATGGATGGGAGGGCAAAGAGGCATGGATGGGAGGGCAGGGCCCAGGGAGAGGACAAATTGCTGGAAGGGGAGGGGAGAGAGGATTGCTGGCTATGGATGGAGGAGGGAAGGGCAGAGAGGGACAAGGATGGACATGGGGGCCCAGGGAGAGGACAAATTGCTGGAAGGGGAGGGGAGAGAGGATTGCTGGCTATGGATGGAGGAGGGAAGGGCAGAGAGGGACAAGGATGGATATGGGGGCCCAGGGAGAGGACAAATTGCTGGAAATGGAGGGGAGGGGAGAGAGGAGGATTGCTGGCTATGGATGGAGGAGGGAAGGGCAGAGAGGGACAAGAATGGACATGGATGGGAGGGCAGGACCCAGGGAGAGAGGAGAAATTGCTGGAAATGGATATAGAGCAAGAAATGAAGAAGAAAGGAGAAAAGTAAAGAAATAAATGGAAAGGAAGCCCTGGAAACGGAGTTAAGAGGACAGATAGCAGCAGAATCAGATACTGGGCCAGCATGATCAGAAAAAGAAAGTCACCAGACAACAAAGGTAGAAAAAAATCATTTTATTTTCATTTTAGTGTTTGGAATATGTCCACTTTGAGAATTTACATCTGCTATCTTATTTTGCAATGTATAGCAATTTGTTTCTAAGAATATTGCTGACAATTCCTTTCAGTGTGGCAAGTGGTGAGCGATCATTTTCATGGGGGGGGGGGGTGATCATTTTCACGGGGGGGGGGGGGGGGGGCGCCAACTGATAGTCTGCAGGGGGGCGCCAGAGACCCTAGGCACGGCCCTGAATGTGCCCACTTAGCCAAACTGGTTCTAGTGTGTTCTAGTAAGACTGGTAAGTTAGCTTTGTAAATCATGAAGGATCTAAACGGTAACTGAAAGTCTAGGTAATAAAAAGAAGTGGTCTCCCACTGCAAAGAAAAAGGACCGTCCCAGGTCTCTTGGACAGAGGGCATTGTAGACAATGCCATAGATTTATCCAAATTTAGCCTAAAGCCCGAGAAATCCCCATACTCCACAAAGCACTCCATCAGCGCCAACAAAGTTGTTAGAGGTTCCACAATATGTACCAACAAATCGTCTGCAAAGGCCAAAGGTTTTAATTCATGGGGACCAATTCGAACTCCCTGAATATCCTGGTTACTCGTAATCTCCCTGACCAAAGGGTCCAGAGATAAGGCAAAAAGCAATGGAGACAGAGGATAACCTTGCTGAGTGCCACGAAAGATCCCAAATACCGAAGTACCTGTCCCTTGGGAGAATTATAAAGAGCATGAATAGAATCCAGAAAAAAATCGTGTAATACCATAACGACGTAGAGTAGCAAAGAGGAACCCCCAATTAACACGATCAAACGCCTTCTCTGCATCAAAACTGACAAGCAAAGAAGGTCTAGCAGTTCATTTCACTTCTTCCATTGAAGTAAGAAGTTTGCGTAGATTGTGAGTTATAGTTCGTCCATGAACAAACCCCACCTGGGGCTCCACTACCAGAGTAGGTATCACCTGGGCCACACGGTTGGCCAAGAGCTTCGCAAAAAATTTTTCTCTACATTCAACAGGGAAATAGGCCTATAAGAAGAAGGTTTAACGGAGTCTTTCCCCGGCTTCAAAAGTAATACCATATGAGCCAACCGAGAGATTGTGGGAGGTCCCCTGTCATCACAAAATGAGTGAAGATGGACTGAAGAGTAGGATAACAGAAGGACACAAAAGTTTACAGAAATCTGCCCTGAATCCATCTGGCCCTGGTGCTTTAAGGAGGGCACTGCTGAATAGCCAGGGCCACCTCCTCCTCCTCTATGGGAGCATTAAGTTTACGTAAATCTCTCTCCCCAAGGCAAGGCAGATCTAAACTATCTAAGTATACATCCCTTTCCAAAGACACCTCTGAGGGGCATGCATATAAATGCTGATAATATTGCTGGAAAACTGCTGCTATCTCCTGGTCCCTCTTCACCTGAACTCCATCCCACCTTTCTACCTGAGATATAGTACGAGATCCTCCTGACTGTTTAATTAAATTAGACAGGAGCTTCCCCGATTTACTCCCATGAAGATACAATTGAAACTGGTAAAATTTTACAGATTTCACCGCCCTTTCATGTACAAGCTCATTAAGAGAAGTTTGAAGCATGAGGAAGGAGTATTTTAACCTTAAAATTTCTCTATCCCTAGACTTCCATTTAAAGGAAGAATATGCCCAAATCTCCCCTTGAAGCACAGTTTTAGCCTCCTCCCAGTAGAGTACAGGCTGATAAATATGACCTGCATTATGCATTTGACAATCTGCCCATTTGTGCAGTAAGTGGTCTCGAAAAGCTGGATCCCAATATAACTGTGATGGAAAGTGCCACTGTTTTTGTTTATCTCCCAAACCCCTCAAATCCAAGGAACACCACACTGGGGCATGATCCGAAACACTATACAAACCAATCCCAGCTTCCACCACAGAGGAGAAAAGTACCATGGTAAGAAGCCAATAATCAATTCTAGATTGTGACCCATGTGCCCGAGACATATGCGTATAATCTCGATCCAGGGGGTGCAATGTTCTCCAAACATCCAAGAGATCTAAACTGGAGCAAAGCAATAGGATGTGTAGATCCCTCTATCCTCCTCAGCACCACGGGATCTATCTAAAGCGGGCTCATGAACCATGTTAAAGTCATCCCCCATAATAATAGGTAGATCAGACAGCCATTCTGTGAATAATGCCCCGTAGCCAACTGTGGTCATACACATTAGGACCATAGACGTTACATAGTAGCATTGGTCTTTTGTTAATAGAGACCTTAACCAGTAAAAATCTACCCCAAGGATCCCTCCAGGTCTGTTGGATCACTGTATCAAAATCCCTCTGAAAAAGGACCAGGAGACCAGCCTTACGATTAACTGCTGGGATTCAATCAATTGACCCACCCACCCACCAACGTCAAAATTTCTCATGTTCCACTTTCAATGTCCGCCCTCTGATGATTCTGGGCTTGTAAGATTTTCTGCCGTTTAATGGGTGATGACACCCCATTGACATTCCAGGAAACCAACATCATGTGGTTTATGGAAAAAAAGGAAAAACAGACCAAAAATGTATACGGATCAGGGGACTGTCCCAGCCAGCAGGCCCCCAACCAAGGACAGGCAAAAAGATCTCTTTGACCTCCACCGCACACACCTCATGGCCAACAGAATAAAACTTAGCTAGACAAACCAACCCCCAAACCCTAAAAACCACCCAAAGAACTAAACTCCTAGCAAACCCCCCCTCCCCTTCCCACCAAATAAATAAAGCTTTGTATCCCAATATCCCAAACCCCCTCGAGACCCCATACTCCCACTCTGTCCAAAAACAAAAGGACTAAGGTCTGCGTGGGAATCCTCCCTCCCCCCCAATTCCATCAAAGCTCCCCCCAACCTGTAACAATCTTAACCATTCCTAAAAAAAAGACTTGCTACAGTGGTGGAAATAAGTATTTGATCCCTTGCTGATTTTGTAAGTTTGCCCACTGACAAAGACATGAGCAGCCCATAATTGAAGGGTAGGTTATTGGTAACAGTGAGAGATAGCACATCACAAATTAAATCCGGAAAATCACATTGTGGAAAGTATATGAATTTATTTGCATTCTGCAGAGGGAAATTAGTATTTAATCCCTCTGGCAAACAAGACCTAATACTTGGTGGCAAAACCCTTGTTGGCAAGCACAGCGGTCAGACGTCTTCTGTAGTTGATGATGAGGTTTGCACACATGTCAGGAGGAATTTTGGTCCACTCCTCTTTGCAGATCATCTCTAAATCATTAAGAGTTCTGGGCTGTCGCTTGGCAACTCGCAGCTTCAGCTCCCTCCATAAGTTTTCAATGGGATTAAGGTCTGGTGACTGGCTAGGCCACTCCATGACCCTAATGTGCTTCTTCCTGAGCCACTCCTTTGTTGCCTTGGCTGTATGTTTTGGGTCATTGTCGTGCTGGAAGACCCAGCCACGACCCATTTTTAAGGCCCTGGCGGAGGGAAGGAGGTTGTCACTCAGAATTGTATGGTACATGGCCCCATCCATTCTCCCATTGATGCAGTGAAGTAGTCCTGTGCCCTTAGCAGAGAAACACCCCCAAAACATAACATTTCCACCTCCATGCTTGACAGTGGGGACGGTGTTCTTTGGGTCATAGGCAGCATTTCTCTTCCTCCAAACACGGCGAGTTGAGTTCATGCCAAAGAGCTCAATTTTTGTCTCATCTGACCACAGCACCTTCTCCCAATCACTCTCGGCATCATCCAGGTGTTCACTGGCAAACTTCAGACGGGCCGTCACATGTGCCTTCCGGAGCAGGGGGACCTTGCGGGCACTGCAGGATTGCAATCCGTTATGTCGTAATGTGTTACCAATGGTTTTCGTGGTGACAGTGGTCCCAGCTGCCTTGAGATCATTGACAAGTTCCCCCCTTGTAGTTGTAGGCTGATTTCTAACTTTCCTCATGATCAAGGATACCCCACGAGGTGAGATTTTGCGTGGAGACCCAGATCTTTGTCGATTGACAGTCATTTTGTACTTCTTCCATTTTCTTACTATGGCACCAACAGTTGTCTCCTTCTCGCCCAGCGTCTTACTGATGGTTTTGTAGCCCATTCCAGCCTTGTGCAGGTGTATGATCTTGTCCCTGACATCCTTAGACAGCTCCTTGCTCTTGGCCATTTTGTAGAGGTTAGAGTCTGACTGATTCACTGAGTCTGTGGACAGGTGTCTTTCATACAGGTGACCATTGCCGACAGCTGTCTGTCATGCAGGTAACGAGTTGATTTGGAGCATCTACCTGGTCTGTAGGGGCCAGATCTCTTACTGGTTGGTGGGGGATCAAATACTTATTTCCCTCTGCAGAATGCAAATAAATTCATATACTTTCCACAATGTGATTTTACGGATTTAATTTGTGATGTGCTATCTCTCACTGTTATCAATAACCTACCCTTCAATTATGGGCTGCTCATGTCTTTGTCAGTGGGCAAACTTACAAAATCAGCAAGGGATCAAATACTTATTTCCACCACAGTATCAACTTCTTAATTCTGAGAAGAGAAAAAAAAAAACCAAAAAACTTTTTAATGCTTCTCCCCTCCATCAACCATCCCCTGGCCACCTTAGCAAAACCTCACTCATGCTGATATAGCACTAATGGCCCATCAGCGACCAAGAGTGAGAGAAGCGAGGAGAGTAAAAGGAGGACTGGGGTGTCTCAAGAGTTCTAAATAGCTTAATAGCTCCTATAAAAGATACGTGTAATCAATCCGAAAGGAAAATTATCATAGTCTCTATATACTCCAGGCTCCATCCCACAACATACCATCCTCCCCCCACCATACACACACACACACACAAAATCCCTCCCTTAATACATCACTACCCCGTAAAGAGCATTTACTGGCAAATCGAGACAAGAGTTAGAATACAGGCAAGCACCCTACAATCGAACCCAAAGATCACTGACATATCTGTATCCCCACTAAAGAACATAGAGCAAAGTGCGGGGTATTCATTCACTCTGCTCAGCCTTCAACCACCCAACTCCAGAGCCATCACAAGGCATACAACCAGCCACCCAGAACGCACACACTCATTGGAGCCGACTCTGTGGGTGCTTGAGCACCCCCAATATTGAGAAAATTCCTTGTATGTGTCCAGGGAGGGGTTATTTTCATTGGGCTTAGCACCCCCAATAATTTTGAAAAGTTGCCTCCTATGCACACACTCATACCCAAAAAGGGGGGGGGGGAATCTGCAAAGTGTCCAGAAACAAGAATAAATGTTGCTGATAGGCTATTATGCAACCTCACATATTTAATACGTATCCACGAAGTAATGTCAAAAAGTCTCTCAGCAGTTATTATATTCCTTTCCGCTTCGACCTTCTCACCAAGGAGACACAGTCTAAAATGCCGATGCTAGCACAATATCTGAATCCAGTTGCATAATCGCTGTCTTATCATACCAATCTCCCATCCGACTCCCTGTCTCCAGTGTTCCTCAACCTGTGCCACTAGAATGAGTCACACCTTTCAGAAAATTCTGTGCCGACTCAGGCAAATCGAAAAACTGAGGTTTGCCTTCTGTAAACACTTTTGAGTTGAGCTGGATATAACAGAGCAAATTGTATATGACACTTGTGTAGCTCTGCACACACAGGGGCATATGCTCTTCTCATATTCGAGACTCTGGCAGAAAAGTCCTGAAAACACAGGATCTGTTTGTTCTCATATGTAAGAGGTCCTTTGTTTCTAACAGCCCACAAAATTTCTACCTTATGAGCATAACTCAAAATTTTGAAGATAACCACACGTGGTCAGATTCCTAGGCCCCAGCCTGTGGGCCCGCTCAATGCGGAGAGAGCCAACTGCTGACTGAAGTTGTAGAGTGGAGACTAGCCAGGTTTCTAGAAATTTTCTCAGTTCTGAATCAGTAAAGAAAGAGGCAGACCCGGTAAGGGGAGGCCGCCCACAAATGGGCTGAAGGCCAGCGATGCAAAGGGCATAGCCAGACAGCAGATTTTGGGTGGGCCTAGGCAAGAAGTTGGTGGGCACAAAATGTTCTCCCCCACCCCCCATGCCAAAACAAAAATATCTCAGCTGGTGGGAAAATGCTTCTCTCCACTTTGGTAGCATGGGCTGAAAACTGAGCATGCACAAGTGCCAGTATCTTTGAGAGTAGCGTTTTCGTTACCATCAGGGAGAAGTCTTCAGCTGGCAGAGCTTGGGATCCCTACCAGCTACCACTAAACATGTGCTACTGTTGGGTGGGCCTGAACCTTAAGTGGGTGGGCCCTGGCCCACCCAGGCCCACCTGTGGCTATGCCACTGCAGTGAAGACGAGGGGAAAAGGGGGGGAGGGGTTTAGGAGAGAGTAGGGCCAAAGAGTAGTCACAGAGGAGCGAGGTGAGTAAGGAGTTAAAGAATAAAAGGGGAGGGAGGAGGGGGGAAGGGGGACAGACAGGAAGAACACAAAAAAGGAGTCACAAGAGTCTTTTGGAGCCAGCAAGCAGGGAAGGAGCAGCGCTGAGATTCCTTCTATCCAGACCAGCCACGTGGCACTCACTTTACCTTATCGGGTCCGAATTCTGTAGCGAGGGTGTGGAAAGCAGTGTGTTTCCATCAGTGATCCCGGGTTCCATATAACAGACGTGGAGTACATCACCGCTGGGTATGTTCCCAAGAATTTCCAGTGTGCTATCTGCCATTAATAGCTCTGGCAACACTTTAGACAAAGTGGTCAATCACCGCTGGGTACGTTCCCAAGAATTAAAAAAAAAATAGGGAAAATGGAGAGGGGAAACCGGGACGCATGCGTGTTGGTGTGGGGGGGGGGGGGGGGGGCGCTGTGAGGTCCAGTGCAGCACGGTATGGCACAGGGAGTGCATTTCAGGGGCACTAGGTCGGTTGCAGTGCAGCTGTACATCGTCCGTGTTTTGCACACAAGTTTGGCTGCCTGGGTTTCCCGGTGAACGGGGAGCAGCAGGAGAGCAAGCGTCGCTTTGGGGCCCTCTTCTTTGATTGTCCCGGCCATTTACACCGCCGCGAAGTTTAAAAGAAAAAATATGCAGCCGTAGGCAGGAATCTTGCTGCCATTTACATCGCAGGTCGCCCATCTCTGTCACGTCTTTGAAACGCAGGGGCAACGGTCACGCCAGCCACAAAGTTTAAAAGTAAAAATGGCGTAGGCAGGAATCTAGCTGCGGCCAAGTAGTGCATGCGTAGGGTTACCATACGTCTGGATTTACCTCTTTTTGAGGACATGTCCGGGCGTCTGGACGGGTTTTGGCCAGCCTGCCCATTTGTCCAGATTTCTGGACAAATGGGCGGGCTGATGTGCGTGCGGCGGACCTCCCCTCCCCTTACTCATGATCTTCCCTGGTGGTCTAGTGACTTCGGGGCAGGAAAGAGCCCCCTCTTTCCTGCCCGGCGCGCTGCTCTGCATCCTGTATGTTGCCTGTGACGGTCTCGGTGAGATTAAAAATGGCCGCCGAGAATTGAAGTCTTGCGAGGCCGCTTCAATTCTCAGCGGCCATTTTGAATCTCACCGAGACCGTCACAGGCAGCATACAGGATGCAGAGCAGCGTGCCGGGCAGGAAAGAGGGGGCTCTTTCCTGCCCCGAAGTCACTAGACCACCAGGGAAGATTGTAGGGGGAGAGTTGGTGACGGGGCCAGGGGACGGGAGGTGAGAGGGTGACCAGGGGGAGGGGAAAATGCGACAGGGGGGTGGGGCGAGGTGCAACAAGGGGTGAGGCGAGGTGTGGAAAGGGCCAGGGAGAGGGCGTGAAAGGGGCGGGGTATGGGTCCTCTTTTTTTAAGGACAAAAAATGGTAACCCTATGCATGCGGCCGTGTGGCCACTTGGTCCCAGTGCCCGGGGACCCGCTGGGGGGTGCAGGACACCGGATGTGAGTAGTGCATAACAACAACAAAAAAAATGAAAACAGAGAAAAAACAGGGGGGGGGGGGGGGGGGGAGGAAAGAATATAGAAGAGAAACGGACACTGTGCTTCTGGCAGACGGGATTCTTTGCTATCATGCCCACGTCTAGGGTTACCATTTTGTGTCCTCTGAAAAAGAGGACACATGTCACGCCCCCTACCCCGCCCCCGCCACGCCTCATACCCCGCCCCCGCCACGCCCCCTTCGGGTCCTCGTTCCGCCCCTCTATTCCCCGCCCCCCGTCACATGGTTCCCCCCCCCTCACATATTCCCCCCCTCACTTACTATCTAGCCCTGGTGGTCTAGTAGGGTCTTCTCTTCGGGGCAGGAAAGAGCCCCCTCTTTCCTGCCCGGAGCGCTGCCTGTCCTTGCCTGCTGCATCCTCCTCGGTCTGGCTGGAGATTCAAAATGGCCACCGAGAGTTGAAGTGGCCTCGCGAGAGTTCAACTCTCGGCGGCCATTTTGAATCCACAGCCAGACCGAGGAGGATGATAGACAGGGGAGGCAGCGCTCCAGGCAGGAAAGAGGGGGCTCTTTCCTGCCTCGAAGACGTCACTAGACCACCAGGGAACATGGTAAGGAAGGGGAGGGGACGGGAGTAGGGTTACCACGGCGCCGATCGCCCGCCCACACGCACGCGCCTGCCCGCACCCGCGCCCACGTTTGTCCAGAAATCCGGACAAACGTGGGTGCAGGCAAAATCCGCCGGACGCCCCGGACATGCCCTCAAAAAGAGGACATGTCCAGGGAAATCCGGACGAATGGTAACCCTACCCACGTCCACGTGGCCGGCTGGCCTGCATCCCCATTGTCTCCCCCTCTGTGCTGGCCATACCTGGACCTCATGCTTTCTTTAATGTGATCAGACAGTCGCAGTTTCCACCGTTGGCCTGCAGATGGCAGCGGAGCACTGTAAAATTAGTTAACCCTAAGCAACCAAAGGGAATATATTTACACAAGGATACTCATGTTGTGGGGGATTTTTTCTAACTTCAGTTAGCTAGTGTTTGTCTGCATAGCCTCATATAGTTATAAGGCTATCCTGGGCGATCGAAAAACGGCAGATGTGAGATACAGGCTTTATTAATGATCAATTCTTTTAGTGTCGCCATTACAGGGATGCCACCTCAACGCGGCAAGAAACAATCGCCAGCGGCCACAGGACGGGTAAAAAAGTCTACAGCAGACAGAGGGCAGCCACACAAGGTAAAGCCGCACGGGCACCCAGAGCCACTACTAGAGTGGCACAGAGAAACGAAAATTCACAAGGACAACCATCCCAGGACATTGACGCTCTGATGGCGGAGCTAAAGAAACAGATTTGAGCGGCACGGTGTGCCGTCAGTAACCCAACAGCTTAAATCCATGGGAGGTATCGTGACGATTCCTGCCCTACAATTACCCAATGCAACCCTTGGACCAGTTCCAGAAGCATCTGCTACTACCCACGTGCCTAAAGGTGATAAGTCGGCCAACACAGTCACGGCCACTTCACAGATAACATATCCTACTACACAGAGCCAGGACACCTCTTTAGCTGTGGTAATTAGAAACGCACTGCATGACTATGAGTTGAGGGCAAGCTCTACTATGGGGCAAGCAGATAAGGTGCCACTCAGTACACCGATGCAAACATATAATATAGAGTCACAGCTAGCCAGCACCTCGGTGAACCCCGACGGAGTATGTAACCCCAGAAGTGATGTATTATGTGGGGTATCCATGCTCTCTGGTTGTGTGTCAAAAGCCATGAAAGAAAAAATTTGGAAAAAAGAATTTATAGACATATTATCACTCCTCTTACAGGAGGAGAAGGACGATAACAATAACCTTAGTCAAATGGTGACAAAAATTTGTTGTCCTTGAGACAGAAAGCCTAGAATATTTAAATCCATTACAAACTGGATTTCTGCATTCCACATCTTTATGACAGTTATAGTTGAGAAAGAACCAGAAATGAGCCCTCCTCTGGTCAGGTACATGGACTCCATCATTACAGCGCATAAGCGCTATGGGGGGTAGGCATGGCTTAATTACGATATCAGATTCAGAAAGAGTATGGCGGACAACCCATCCATATCATGGAAACATGGGGTCGTAGATTTATGGCTAGATGAGATGTCGGCTCACAGGCCTTTCATGCAGGAAAGGGGTTATAATCATATTGACACAGCAGGGCACAGGCAGGGGCTATCCTTTCTGACAACAGCGCCAGGTCACAGGCTTTATGTGCCACAGACAGGGAGAAGACCATAACGGAAATACAACCAAGGCCAATGCACATGGCACCCTTGCAAGTTTCGCCACTCCTACTCAGTGTGCGGTGGACGACACTCTGCAGCGCACTGTAGACTCCCCAGGGATAAGAGACAGGCAAACTTTCAAGCAGGACAGAGTTCTGAAGGAGTTAGCTCCCTCCCCCATCAAGCATGAAGCCATGTCGCGGTGGTTAGCAAGGTACCCGGATAGATTAGCTGCAGCATCCATTGCTGCGGGTTTCAAAAGCAGTTACTCTATCCCATACAAAGGGCCACAACATGATGTAATGAACTACCCAAGGAATACAACTTCTATTCACGTACACCACCAGGTATCAGGGGAAAAGATTAAAAAAGAGCTGTGGCTTGGGAGAATAGCGGGCCCGTTTAAGGAGCCACCATTTACGACGATGATAATTTCCCCAATTGGTATAGTACCAAAAAAGGAACCTGGAAAATTCCGTCTCATTCACAACCTTTCCTACCCAGTCGGAAAGTCTGTGAATGACTACATAGACCCGCATAGTTGTTCTGTGCAATACGCTTCATTTGATCAGGCTATAAAAATCATAAGAAATCACGGCACACAAGCGAAATTGGCGAAAGCTTATGTCGAGTCTGCATTCCGCCTCCTACCAGTCCATCCATTTCCCCTATTGGGTTTCCAGTTTGAGGAACACTTTTATTTTGACAAATGTATCCCCATGCGCTGTGCAATCTCTTGCACGTACTTCGAGCAGTTCAGTTCCTTTGTTCACTGGGTAGTCGAACAGGTGGCACCATTCGGAGCGCTGGTTCACTACCTCGATGACTTTCTGTTTATAGGATGGAATGCCCAGCCATGTTGAAAACATTCACCCAGGTGGCTAATGACTTTGGCATTCCACTAGCAACAGAAAAAACAGTTGGCCCTTGCAGCATTATTACATTCCTGGGCATAGAGCTGGATGTCAATAAGCAATACTCCAGGCTTCCAGAAGACAAAATACACAGGCTCACCACAGCGGTCAGTCAAATGTTACAGAGCAAGAAGGCGACCTTAAAACAATTTCAGGAACTCCTGGGTCTCCTCAGCTTCGCCACCAGAGTCATTCCCATGGGGCGTATCTTTGTGAGGAAGTTAGAAACCACACTATCACATCCAGTGGTGTGCTGGTAAATTTTTAACAACAGGCTCTCTCCCCAGTCCACCTCGGCGCCCCCCCCCCGTCCACCACTGCGCCCCCCGTCCACCTCGGCGCCCCCCCCAAAATTGCAGAGCTGGCTATAGCTTGGGGGGGGGGGGGGGCAATGCATTACTCTCTCCAGGAAAAATATTTAAATGATCCCAGGTTCCAATCTAATTCACGTTTAATGTGGGATAAAATGCCATAAATAAGTAAATAAATATAAACTTTTAATGTTGAGCACCTGATTCTCAAAGTGAACATATTCCAAACACTATAAATGAAAATAAAATGATTTTTTTTCTACCTTTGTTGTCTGGTGACTGTTTTTCTGATCATGCTGGCCCAGTATCCGATTCTGCTGCAATCTGTCCTCTTAACTCCGTTTCCAGGGCTTCCTTTCCATTTATTTCTTTCCTTTCCTCCTTTCTTCTTCATTTCTGGTCCTCAGCTTCTGCCTATTTTCTTCATCCATGTGCAGTTTTTCTCCTCTCTTCCTTTTCCCTCATCTCATCTCCTTCCTCACTCTTCTCTCCCCTCCATCCATGTCCAGCATTTCTTCTCTTCCCCTCCTCTCCCCTGCATGCACCCATACCCAGCGACCCTCCTCTGCCCTGCCCTGCATGCACCCAGATGTCCAGCAGTAACCCTTCTCTCCCCTGCATGCACCCATGTCCAGCAGTGACCCTCCACTCCCCTGCCCTGCATGCACCCATACCCAGCGACACTCCTCTGCCCTGCATGCACCCAGCTGTCCAGCAGTGACCCTCCTCTCCCCTGCATGCACCCAGCTGTCCAGCAGTGACCCTCCTCTCCCCTGCATGCACCCATGTCCAACAGTGATCCTCCTTTCCCCTGCCCTGCATGCACTGCACCCATACCCAGGGACCCCCTCCATCCACCCATGCCCAGCAGCGACTCCCTTTTCCCCCCTGCCACACCCTCCCGAGTTGTTTCGTGAATTCTTCTCCTCCCTCCCACCCGATCCGGTCCCTCACCGCCCGCTTGTTTTTTGAATTCTTCGGGGCAGGCAGTCTTGCCTGCCCGCTTCCAGCGCTGACTGTCCTCCCTTGCCGACTCGCGCTTCAAAATGGCCGCCGAGACTTCAGCCGAAGTCTCGCGAGGTAGCCTCTGGAAGTCTCGGCGGCCATTTTTAAAGGGCGAATCGACAAGGGAGGACAGTCAGAGCTGGAAGCGGGCAGGCAAGACTGCCTGCCCCGAAGAATTCACGAAACAAGCGGGCGGTGAGGCGGATCCGGAGGGACGGAGGAGGGAGGGAGGAGAGCCAGAGCCGGCTCGCTATTTTCAACAACCGGCTCGCAAGCCGGAAGAAAATTTAACAACCGGCTCTTGCGAGCCGGTGCGAGCCGGCTCCAGCACACCACTGATCACATCAGAGTTGAAGGTGCAAAACCTCTTCAATTAAAATTACACTGGCTCCCCAACAAGGACCGCATTACTTTCAAAATTTGCTTGCTGGTCCACAAGATAATCTACGGTGAGGCCCCAGGATATATGATTGATTTAATAGATCTTCCAGCTAGAAATAGAATCAGTTCATCACATACTTATCTGAACCTTCACCTTCCAAGTTGTATTGGACTCAGATACAAATCAACCTATGGATCCAATTTTTCATACTTCAGTACCCAAATGTGGGATGCATTACCAAAGAGTGTGAAAACAGTGCACAATCATCAAAACTTCAAGCGAACTTTAAAGACCTATCTGTTTTGTAAGGCCTACCCTATTGATTCTACTTAAAAGCCTCAACTCTACAATGCATCTATACATACATTGCAATGGACATTTTATTTATTTCCTTGTCCCTTATTGTACTCATTTACCCCTACCTTACCTGACTCTTTTTCTAATTGTATTTGTTTAATACCTACCGTATTTGGCGTTCACCATTGCGGTATTTTGTAAGCCACATCGAGCCTGCTAATAGGTGGGAAAATGCGGGATACAAATGTTACAAAATAAATAAATAAATAAAGACATTAAAGAAGATCTAGTAGTATGGGCACAGTTCCTCAGGGCCTTTAACAGAATATCGTTCTGGCAAGACACCCCAATAGAAGCTAATGCTCTACAATTATATACAGACACAGCTGGGGGAGAGGGGTTTGGTATATATTTCCAAGGGGCCTGGTGTGCAGCTCGGTGGCCTCACACTTGGGTTGACACAGGGACCATAAGAGATATTACATTCTTGGAGTTGTTCCCTATAATGGTGGTTTTCCATACCTGGGGCCAATGCTTAGCGGACAGGGCAATCATCTTCCACTCTGACAACATGGCTATCGTAGAAGCCCTTAATAAACTGTCAGCCAACAAACTCCCAACGATTAACCTGCTTAGAGAGATAGTGTTGCAGTGTCTAGTCCTCAACGTTACTATTAGAGCTAAGCACAGAGAATTCTATAGCAGACGCTCTCTTGTTTTAAGTTCTCAGAGTTCAAGGCCCGTGCCCCAATGGTGGACGAGATGCAGACTCCAGTTCCGGACAGCGTTTGGCAGTTAGGCCCATAGAGGTTTGGGATTTGGTGCTACAATCCTTATCAGACTCAACATGAAGAAGATACACAGCAGCATTCCTATCATTCATCCATCACATGGAAGAGCAGGGTTACATGGATATATTCAGTGTAAACGCCCTAGTCCATTTTATTCTTACGTCCCATAGAGCAGGAGTTAGTAGGGCAAGTATAACAACCACGATAGCCAGCATCAGTTTCTTCACAAAAGCAGTAGGTATAGATAACCCGATAAGGAAATTTACCATCACTAGAATGATGAAGGGATGGAACAGGGCGACAGTGATACAGCCAGATAACAGACACCACATTACACTAAATGAACTGACCAACATATTTGGTACAATCAGTGAGGAATGTACCAGCGATTACGAGACCCGCCTATTCAAATGTGCTTTCTCCTTGGCTTTCCATGGCACCCTTTGAATTAGCGAATTGGTCGCAAAATCCAAAGCAGCCTGCCTAGACATGGGTTTGGTACTCTGAGATGTGACCTTAAAAGGCACATCCATTGACTTATTCATTAGGAAATCCAAAACAGATCAATCGGCTAAAGGAACCCACATCCTTCTAAACCAGAATGTGGAAGACCTCACATGCCCCATCAGCAACCTCAAAGTATATTTGAGGGAGAGGCCACAGGCTGATTCACGCCAATTCACGCCAATAATTCCCCATTAACCCGATTCCAGTTTTCCAGGGTGCTGCATTTTTGTGTCCAGCGAGCGGGCATGCAGCCCAGTGCTTACAGCACGCATTCATTTAGAATTGGGGCCGCTACCTCAGCGGCAGCCCATGGATTACCTAAAGAACGAATCAAGGAGCTAGGGTGATGGAAATCTAATGTATATAAACAATAAATTAGATCCAATAATCGGCAACTCGACAACACGACGGTTGCTAATGAATAAATGGGGTTGACCCGATGTTCCTTGTTTCACTATTCCATTATAGCTTGATAACATCACACTTCACATATGACGAGCAGAGACAAATTTGGATATGTGGACACTCGTACGTTCACTGGGCACATAGAAGGGCAGCTCTCAGACCGGCTGGGGAGAACTTTGGTATGCATGCAAAAAAGGTATCAGTCACTTGGATTCGTATTGGAGGGATGACATGGCCACAACTAATGCCGACCTTATCATGGAAGCTGCAGACCCAACCACCTCCGGATATAGTTATAGTACATCTGGGGGGCAACGATCTGGCACTGGTCAACAGTGTATCACTCTTAAAACACATACAGAATGATCTTCTAAAACTGGCTTGCCTACTACCAAGGTTCCACTTAGTGTGGTCCAATATCATCCCCCGGCGGGTGTGGAGGGGCGAAAGATCGCACCAGTCTGTAGACAAGACCAGGAAAAAGATCAATAGATGGATGGAAAAATTCATGCACTATATAAAAGGCCATGTTATTAAGCACGAGCTGATAACAGAATCTTGTGAGGGCCTGTATCGAGCGGACGGGGTGCATTTATCAGATATAGGCCTGGACATTTTCAATTTGGACTTTCAGGATTACATTGAGGCAATAACTTTCTGTAACAGCCGCAGTCAGGATTAGGGGGAGCCCGCGGCAAGCGAGGAGTTGCTACCACGGGCAGTGGCGTCAGGCTACAGCAGTTATACATTAACAGCGACAGGTATACAGCGGATTAACAGATAAAAGTTATAAGTTATGTGGTGAATTGTTATGTGAAAACAGTTGATTGTAAAGTTGAAATGTAAGCAAAGAAACATATGCCTGCCTCGTAGCTGACTCACAGCTTGTCTCTGGGTTTCGACAGCCTGGAGGCCCAGACCATCAGATTGGAAAAGATCGTAGGTGCATCCTTCAATGGGATACACCAGAGAGACGATGGGTGCTATGAGAGGCAGCACAGAGAGAAAGCATGGTGCTTCGATGGCACAACCTGTGGGACAATAAAAGAATCTGTGTACCCAGGCATAAGAAATGTTCAACAGTTATGATGTCAAGTAATGGAAAATGTTATATATTAATGGTAGAAATACAATGTTAGATGTTCCTGGCTGCGGCCAAATAAATTCCAAATTCTGTCAAAAGCAGACTCCCGTGTATTAATATTTGACACAAGAGGCTATGTCTGAGTATGTGCCGAGTGCCCGAGTTGAGAAAGAGGCAGACCCAGTAAGGGGAGGCCGCCCACAAACGGGCTGAAGGCCAGCGAAGATGAGGGGAAAGGGGGGAGGGGTTTAGGAGAGAGTAGGGTTACCATATGGCTCCAGAAAAAGGAGGACGGATTGAGCCAGCCGGGTTTTACTTCCATTGCTTTCAATGGAAGTAATTGAGCCAGCCGGGTTTTACTTCCATTGCTTTCAAAGCAATGGAAGTAAAACCCGGCTGGCTCCATCCGCCCTCCTTTTTCTGGAGCCATATGGTAACCCTAGGAGAGAGTAGGGCCAAAGAGTAGTCACAGAGGAGCGAGGTGAGGAAGGAGTTAAAGAATAAAAGGGGAGGGAGGAGGGAGGAGGGGGGAAGGGGGACAGACAGGAAGAACACAAGAAAGGAGTCACAGAGTCTTTTGGAGCCAGTAAGCACAGAAGGAGCAGTGCTGACCCAACCCACCTACCCGAGTAACAGGCAGCAGCTGTCGCAGCTAGGCCTCAGGCTACAGCAGTTGTACAGTAACAGCGACGGGTACACAGCAGATTAACAGATAAAAGTTATGTTATGTGGTGAATTGTTATGTGAAAACAGTTGATTGTAAAGTTAAAATGTAAGCAAAGAAACATATGCCTGCATCGTAGCTGACTCACAGCTTGTCTCCGGGCTTCGACGGCCAGGACGCCCAGACCATCGGATTGGAAAAGATTGTAGGTGCATCCTTCAATGGGATACACCGGAGAGACGACGGGTGCTATGAGAGGCAGCAGAGAAAGCAGGGTGCTTCGACGGCACAACCTGTGGGACAATAAAAGAAGCTGTGTACCCAGGCAAAAGAAATGTTCAACAGTTATGATGTCAAGTAATGGAAGATGTTATATATTAATGGTAGAAATACAATGATAGATGTTCCTGGCTGCAAAACTCCAAATTCTGTCAAAAGCAGACTCCCCTGTATTAATATTTGACACAAGAGGGTATGTCTAAGTATGTGCTGAGTGCCCGAGTTGTAATCTTGGGAAGGCTGACCAAAAGTAGGGTCCCCCTCCGTAAGCAATTCTCGTTATCGTCTACCTTGTACTCCAGTGAATGCAGCTTGGCTTGCAAGTCTGTATTCATTGTGGAGAGTTGTTGCACCCTATCTTCCAAGTCAGACACGCACTGACAGTGCGCTGAAAATTCTCCTCTCAATGCCTCCTGTCTCCCATCCACAATGTCCAACTTATCCGTGACCGCTTGCAGTCTTTTATCCAATGAATCGTTGATAACTTGCTTTACCTCAGAAACGATCTCTGTCACACATGCGGAGCTAATAGAAGAAGGTCTGGAGTCCCCTCCAGCCACCATCTTGGACTTGCACTGCTGCAGTTTCTCCTCTCGGCATTGTGTCTTAGTAGCCATAATTTTCCATAAAAGAGATTATCCTCACACAAAAGCAGGACATCCTGATACTTTTGCCCTCAGAATCCTGTTGTTGGTTTTAGTAAAAGAAGATTGGAGAGCGAGTTTTAGGGATCGGGTTTCGGGAGCTCTTCCCACTTATGCCTGCTCTCTCAGCATGGCATCACGTGACATCTAGCAGAGACTTTTGTAATTAACACACATTAACTGCAAAACTTTAAACATAGCTTAGTAAATAGGACCTTGAATTTCCTCTTATAGTGAGGAATTCTCATTGAAGGTTGCAACAATCAGATTGGGTTAGTTATAATTTCCAATTTTGTGGAACCTATGGATTAGAAATACTGGGGCATTGTTTTACTATGCTGCATTAAATAGCTAGTATGACCTTTACCCTACAGTAGACAGTAGTGTGGACCTGCGCTAACGTCTACCGCACATTAAAATGGTCCATGTGGTAAAAATTTGTTGTACAGGTCATGTCAGGAGATCAAATGCGCATGTGATTTTAGGAAAAGGAGATTGGATCTGCAGGTGATGTCAAGGAAGGCAGATCTGCTGTCTGGACCAGATGGTATACATCAAACTGACAGAATTGAAAAATGAACATGCAGAGCTATTGTTAGTAAGATGTAACATCTTTAAAATCTAGCAAGGCACCAGAAGATTGGAGGGTGGCCAATGTAACATCAATTTTTTAAAAGGGTTCCAGAGGTGATCTGGAAAATTATAAACCGGTGAGCCTAACACTGGTTTCAGGCAAAATGGTAGAGACTATTATAAAGAGCATATGCATAAGCATGGATTAATGAGAAAAAGCCAATCTACTACACTTCTTTGAAGGGGTGAACAAACATTTGGATAAAGGTGAGCCGGTCAATATTATGTATCTGGATTTTCAAAAGGCATTTGACAAAGTACCTCATGAAAGACTCCTGAGGAAATCAGAAAGTCGTGGGATAGAAAGTAATGCCCTATTGTGCATTAAGACCTGGTTAAAAGATAGAAAACAGAGAGTAGGGTTAAATGGTCAGTATTCTCAATGGAGAAAGGTAGGTAGTGGAATTCCCCGGGGGTCTGTGCTGGAACCACTGCTTTTACCATATTCATAAATGAGAAGGGAATAACTAGTGAGGTAATTACATTTGCTGATGATACAAAGTTATTCAAAGTTGTTAAATCACAAAGGGACTGTGAATAATTGCAAGAGGACCTTACGAGACTAGACGAATGAGCATCCAAATGGCAGATGACATTTAATGTGAGCAAGTGCAAAGTGATACATGTGGGAAAGAGAAACCCAAACTATAGCTACATGGCGGAGCAGTTGGGGGGAAGAGGGGGTGGTGGTTGGGAGGCGAGGATAGGGGAGGGCAGACTTATACGGTCTGTACCAGAGCCGGTGATGGGAGGCGGGACTGGTGGTTGGGAGGCGGGAAATACTGCTGGGCAGACTTATATGGTCTGTGCCCTGAAAAGGACAGGTACAAATTCAAGGTAAGGTATACACATATGAGTTTGTCTTGGGCAGACTGGATGGACCATGCGGGTCTTTTTCTGCCGTCATCTACTATGTTACTATGATACGGAGTTCCACATTAGGAGTAACCGCCCAGGAAAAGGATCTAGGTGTCATCGATGATGATACATTGAAACCCTCTGCTCAGTGTGCAGCAGTGGCTAAGAAACTCAATAGAATTTTAGGAATTATTAGGAAAGGAACGGAAAATAAAAATGAGAATGTTATAATGCCATTGCTCCATGGTACAACTGCACCTCGAATACTGTGGCAATTCTGATTACTGTATCTAAAAAAAAAATGCAGAATTAAACGAAAATGATAAACGGGATGTGACAACTTTCCTATGAGGAAAGGCTAAAGTGGCTAGGGCTCTTCAGCTTGGAGAAGAGATGGCTCAGGGGAGATACAATAGAGGTCTATAAAAAACAAAAACTAAGTGCAGTGGAACAGGTACACATGAATTGCTTGTTTACTCTATCCAAAAATACTAGGACTAAAGGGAACAAAATGAATCTATTACATAGTAAATTTAAAACAACTTGGAGAAAATATTTCCGCACTCAACATATAATTAAACTCTGGAATTCGTTGCCAGAGAATGTGGTAAAAGCAGTTAGTTTAGCAGGGTTTAAAAAGGTTTGGACAATTTCCTAAAAGAAAAGTCCATAAGCCATTATTAAGATGGACTATGGAAAATTCATTGCTTAATTTTAGGATAAACAGCATAAAATCTGTTTTACTGTTCTGGGTCTGACCTGGACTGGCCACTGTTGTGATGGGAGCTGCAAAAAAAAAAAAAAAAAAAAAAAAAAAAAGCAAACTATGTGGAAGTTAGGTGATCGCCTAAGTAATACCAAGTTAGTTATTTTTGACTTTCATATTTATATACATATACCCTAGTTTGAGTACCATGTTATTAGTCCAGTGGCCTAGTTTAGCTGGTGCCCAGGCAGTTGTATCCCTGTATATTATATTATTTTAGCTAACATTAATATAATAGTAAACTGCATACTTTTTGTTAAAACCTGACTTGTATTCTGAGCTAAGTCACAGTAAAAGGAAGATTCCTCACATTCCTTCCCATCTGATAAGGAGAGAGGCCCCAGCCTGAAAGCAGTTTTTCCCTACATCCTCAGCATAGGATGGTGAGAGCTGAGGTATATTCTTGAGTGCCTTTGAGGGGCATTTTCGAAAGAAACATCTAAATCAGAATTTGGACCTTTTACAAAGACGTCCAAATTCTGAACAGGAAAGTGTTTGAAAATACTATGGATGTCCTGTGATTTGGACGTCTTTGTTTTTTGGCTATTAGCAAAAAACCCCCCAAAACATCCAAGTGTAAAACGTCCAAAATCAAGCCATTGGGACGTAGGAGAAGCCAACATTTTTAGTAGACTGGTTCCCCTGACATCCCAGGACAGCAATAGAGCACCCTAGGCGGCACTGCAGTGGACTTCATAAAATGCTCCCAGGTATACATCTAACCATTGCTCTCTTACCTTGTGTGCTGAGCCCCCCAAAACCTACTACCCCCAATTGTACACCACTACCATAGCCCTTATGGGTGAAGGGGGCACCTATATGTGGGTACAGTGGGTTTCTGGTGAGTTTTGGAGGCCTCACAGTTTCCTCCACAAGTGAACAGGTAGTGGGGGTATGGACCTGGGTTCACCTGTCAGAAAGCACCTACTACTAAACTACTCCAGGGACCTGCATGCTGCTGTAATGGACCTGAGTATGATATCTGAGGGTGGCAACCAATGTTCTTCAACACACTTTTTGGGGATGGGAGGAGGTTAGTGACCACTGGGGGAGTAAGGGGAGGTCATCCCTGATTCCCTCCAGTGGTCATCTGGTCATTTGGGGCACCTTTTTGTGCCTTATTTGTAAGAAAAACAGGTCTAGCTCAAAACGTCTAAGTTTTAGTCCGGATGTTTTTACTTTGTTCCATTATGGCTGAAAGACGTCCAAGTCTTAGGAACGCCCAAGTCCCGCCTTGAACACACCCCTGACATGCCACCTTGACATTTGGACGGCCTTCAGAGAAAGACATCCAAAAAGAGGTTTCGATTATACTGATTTGGACATTTCTGTGAGATAAACTTCCAAATGCTGACTTATGTCACTTTTTGGACATCTATCTCTTTTGAAAATGAACCCGTTTGTCTTTCTTGGTGCCCCCTTTTTCCATGACTCTCTGCCTTCTCCAGTGGCGTAGGAAGGAGGGGGGGCGGTGGGGTGGTCCACCCCGGGTGCATGCCGCTGGAGGGGGTGTCGGCTCTGCTGGTTCCCTGCTCCCTCTGCCCCGGAACAGGTTACTTCCTGTTCCGGGGCAGAGAGAGCAAGGAACCAGCAGAGCCGACGCAGCTCCCAGCGACGTGCACTCGGGGCAGATCGACCCTTTCGCCCGCCCCTCGCTTCCTAATTGAAGTAAGAATGTGCTCTGGGGGGGGGGGGGTAGTGTGCGCTCCGGAGGGCGGAGGTTGTGTGCCGAGGGGGGGGGGGCACCATGCTGCATCTGGGGGGGGGGGGGGGATGCGCAGCGGTGACCTGCCCTGGGTGTCAGCCACCCTCGCTACGGCACTGGCCTTCTCATTTACTGCACTAACATCTCTTTGTTGGGACTACTGACCTTTTTATTATGCTAAAGAAGCTCGGCAGCTAGGCAGAGCTCTGAAGACAGACAGAAAGGCTTTTGGAGTTTGCAGTTCTTACATTTTCCTGTAATCCCTGATTCCTAGCAGCTGAGTTTACACCACACCTTGTATGCCTGAGTTTCACCAATTCTCTAGTATGCAAATAAAAGTTAAGTGGTTCTGTTTACCTATGCTGGTTGTCTGTGTGTTATCTCCACACACCTTTGGGAAACTAAAATAACTGTAAGTCTTGGAGGGGCAGTATAGACTGAAAGCAGCAAAGAGCTTACAGCGGGCTGCCTCACAACCCGTATTGGGCAGGCAGGATAGGCTGTAGCGGAGGGCTTGTAGTACAGGCTGTCTAGCTGGTAGGCCGTGGAGACTGTGAATTAGTTGTGCATATAGTTCAAAGTATAGGCAGGGGCCTAGGGGCTTGCATCATGTTGGAAACAGGATACTGGGCTTGATGGACCTTCAGTCTGTCCCAATATGGCAACAATTATGTTCTTAAGGGTGATATGGGTTGGGGGGAGAGAAGTCTGCTGTGTGGGTGATGATGGGAGGGACACTGGATGTACAGGTGATGTCAGGGGAGGGGAGAT
Organism: Microcaecilia unicolor; assembly: GCF_901765095.1. Lineage (NCBI taxonomy): Eukaryota > Metazoa > Chordata > Amphibia > Gymnophiona > Siphonopidae > Microcaecilia > Microcaecilia unicolor. Next base: position 249,488,188 of record NC_044034.1, read on the forward strand.
TGCTAAGCAAGTGGTGCCAGGTTGGGAGATCTGCTGTGTGGATAATGTCAGGGGCCAGAGATTTACTGTGCAAGTAATGTCAAGGGAAGGAGATCTGCTGTGTGGGTGATGTTGGGAGAGGAGGTCTGCTTTGAGGGTGATGTTGGGAGAGGAGATCTGCTATGAGGGTGATGTTGAGAGTGGAGATCTGCTGGGTGATATTGAGAGTGGAGATCTGCTGTGAGGGTGATATTGACAGCGGAGATCTGTTATGCGGGTGATGTCAAGGGAGGGAGATCTGCTGTGCAAATGATGTTGGGGGAGGGGATTTGCTGTACAGGTGATGCAGGGTCAGAATCTGCTGTGCAGGTGATGTCAGTGGGGGAGGTCTGATGTGTGTGTGTCAGGGGCGTAGCCAGACACCCAATTTTGGGTGGGCCAGGGCCCAAGATGGGTGGGCAGAAGAACTCCGCCTTGTCCCACAAGTGATTTGGTGTCTCCCTCTCTTGCCTGCATACCATATGGTCTCTCAAACATCCCTCTCCCCCGCGCATACCTTTTAAATAGATTTTCACCGGCAGCGAGCAGCAACTAATTCACACTGCTCATGTTGGCCCTACAGCATGTATCAGTCGCTGCTTGCTGCAGGTGAAGATCTATTTACAAGGTATGCAGGAGGGACGGTTGTTGGGAGATTTTGGCTGGTGGGGCTTTGGAAGAATGCCTGCCAGCCACATCATAGGTGTACTGCTACTGGATGGGCCTGAGCCCAAAGTCTTGACTACGCCACTGGTGTGTGTGTTGGGAGGGGCAGCTACTGGGCCTACACTTTGCTACATGCAGTAGCAGATAGCACAGGAGCCCCAGTGCTATCTGCCACTTTGTGTATTGCAGTGTTTTGCTATGCGGTAACACTCTGTCCTGTGCAATAAATGGCAGGGCCAATGCTAGACATGCCTCCTAGTCGACCATAAACATAGTTTTCAGATTAAACTTTTCTATTTTTATTGTTTTTCTGCTTACCTCTTTAGGCTTCAGATGTAATCTTCCTGATTTATCCAAGACTCCTTTTCTTTCTTTTTTATTTTCTGCTTTGAAATCAGGAGACAGTATAGAATTTCTAGTTCTAGGCGGATAAAGGCCTCCACATCGTGAAGCTCTTCTTAAATCTGCTAGACTTAATCCAGTATGAAGAAAACATTTCTTTTTTAGTGTTGCAAGTAGCTCAGTTTTTATAGAAATGACTGCTAGATGTTCAGAAAGGATAGATGGATCAATTTTAACTGGTTTATTGTTAATATGAGGGATTATTTTTATTGATATGCCTTCTTTTTCAAGTTTATATTCTTGTGAGCTGCTAGTTGTAATTTTATCTGAGAGTGACTGAGAATCTATAGTTTTCGGACATGTGAAAAAATTGGAGAGGTTTGCAAAAACATCTTCAACAATTCTATCAGATTTAACATTTGCAATTAAGTTGGGCATATTTTCAGAAGATAAAAACTGAAACTGATAGAATATTTCAGAAGAAAATGCCTTGGCCATTATTTCAGAAAAATTGCTATTATTATTATTTATACTCCTACAGAAATCTAGATGAGAGCCACATTCTTCCACAGCATTATTATAAACAGAGTTTACCATTATATCTATAATGTTTTTTTCATCTGGATGTGCATACTTCTGTACTTTAACTGTATTTGGATTTTCTAACATTTCTACAAACAGCAAATTTTTCCATGTGGTCACTATTTCAGTCAGTTCATTTTTAGCTAAAATACTGGGAGATTCTGTGCATTCTACATTATTTGGACATGTCAATACTTTTATTAATAATTTAGACATAATGTCTTCTAAAACTACGGAAGATAATGTAACAACAGGTGATCTGTAAGGCTGGCATTTTGTTTTTATATTGTTTAGAACTTTCTGAACAATATTCTCAGCTTCTAGAGCTGTATATGAATCAGGTGACAAATTTCCAGAAACTTTGTAATCAACAAGCTCTGCCATTGCTAAACTGATAATTCTTTTTGCGAAAATAGCACAATCATTTGTAATATCTGCATGATCTGAAAGTTGAGATTCACATTCTTGAAAAAGATTATTAAAAACAGAGTGAATTATTTGATTAACAACTTCATCAGGTATTTCCATACTTTCTTTAGCACTTCTAATAACTTTAACTTCTGTTTCTGTAATCTCTACTAACACTAAATCTGTTAATTTGCTAGAAATCTCATTGAGTTTACATTCTGATCTTATTCTGTCCTCTATACAATCAATTTCTTCTGAGAATGGAAATAGGATTTTTGATAAAATTCCAGAAATAATTTCCTCCAAAAGAGTTGCAGAATAAACAATGGGAGATAATTGTGCAAACTGTTTTTTTTCACAAGGTACAGTGATATCAGTCATAGTGGTATCAGTTATAGCTTCGCTACAAGGGCATTTAGATGATAAGCAAGAAGATTGTGATAATGGCTCTTCAGGTAAAAAACAATTAGCTTCATGATGAAAAACATCTTTAAGTATTACACGAGAGATATTATCAACAATTCCTTTGTTTCCAGTTCTTGTGGCATTCTGTACTGCTAGCTGAGATCCAGCTTTCTGTATCTCATTTCTGTAAATGGAATCAACTAGACTTTGAGTATCTAGTGAACTTAAACCCTGATTTTTCTCTGCATCTTTAGTAACAAAAACATTCTCTTTTGAAATCTCTAATGTTACATCAAGTAGTATTTTTTTAGCAAGTTCACTAAAATCTGGTTCTGATAATATATTTTTGCTTTCTGTGTTTGAAGTAGAACTCGAATCTGGAGGAAAGATCTTATATAAAAGCTTACTAATAAGGTTATCTAAAAATGAGAAAGGCAATTTTGTCACAGATGGCACAGGGCATTGGATTTCAGCACTGGTCATTTTGATATTATTTAGAATTTTCTGAACAATGCACTCTACTTCTAGAGTTGAATACGAGCTAGTTGATAGTGTACTAGAAAACCTTGAGTGATGTTGATAATCAGAAATTTCTGCTATTACTATACTAGACAACCTTTTAGCTATAATATTGCCACATAATGTATCTTTGTCATCAGTTATCTGAGGTCCATATTCCTGGAAAACATTGGTAAATACTGTATTAACTATTTGGTCAACAACATCTACATATGTGGGTTGAGAACTTTCTTCATCGTTTCTCTTCTGAGTATCTGTGATCTCTGTTAAAATGGAATCTACTACCTTGCTAGCTATATTGTTGAGCTCATCATCTACTTTTGTATCATTATTGCCATATATATTATTATTAGAAGAAGTAGCAAAAATTTTTGTCAAGACCCCTGAAATAATTTCCTTCAAAAATGCAGCAGAATAAACATTCATATTTAACGGTAATTGCTGGCATTTTTCCTGGCATAAACTGTGACTGCTAAGGGCGTCTCCATCAGAGCATTCAGTTCTTACAGATAAACATGAACAAAATGATGTCTTTGTAGATGGAAACAGATACATATAATTATGAGGAATCTTTTTCACAATGAAATTTGCTATAATATCAGCATATGTATTGTTTCCAGAAAGCATATTTTCTTCTACTGTGTTTCTAGATTCAGATTTCTTTAAAATATAACTAGATATATTCTCTGTCATTTTTTGAACTTCTTCTTTTGAATGTAAATACTGTTTTTCATTTGTAATCCAAATTTCCTGCTTTGAAAGTTCCAGCAACAAGTCATGCATTAGTTTTGTAGACAATTCACTTCTTTCTGAATCTATTAATATACTTCCCCCCTCTGCAGTTCGGTCAGCATTAGAGACTTGAGGGAAAATATAAGACAGAAGTTTTGAAACAATGTCTTCTAAATAAGTGAAAGGTAAAATTATGGTACATGATGCTGGGGACTGACATTTGAAGCTAATTTTTATGTTGTTTAGAACCTCCTGAACAATACACTCAGCTTGTATAGTTGTTTGTGAATAAGGTGTTTCAAACATTGAGGCAGAGTATGCACTCATGTTTGATGAGGACTGTTGTGTGTGCATAGTAGTGTAATTAGAAACATTTTCAATGTCGTCAGTTGTACTTTTGCATGAAAAAGGAATTATTCCCCCTTCAACAAGTGGTTGAAGTTGAAGAAGAAACATTTCTCTAATTATTAAACTGCTAATTTTTTCCAAAAATATTTGATTTCTGTTTGTTATACAGTTCTGTATTTCTAATTCAGACTTACATTTGTGAAAAACATTCTCATAAACTGAGTTAACAATCTGATCAATAACTTGGTTAGCATTTGAATCTAAGTACCATTCATCTGAATCATTTACAATCCAAATGTGATATTTTGAAATTTCCAACATAACCGTCTTTACAAGTTTAGCAGACATTTTAGAAAATTCTGTCACAGCATTCCAGTTATCTGTGATTGCATAGGACATACAAAGAATTTTAGATAGAAGTCTACTGATAATTTCTTCTAAAAATGTAGCTTCTAGCATACAAACATATGATATTGTTTCCTGGTTTTGATTTATGAGCAAGTTAATATTCTTAAGAATGCTTTTAACAATTTTGTCAGATTCCAGGGCAGTGTATGAATTAGACAGCTCTTTAGAAAAACATGGTTGAAACTGACTTTCAGAAATTTCCAGCATAATTAGACTGGCAATACTTTTAGCCAGATTTTTTTTCTCACTGATCTCTTTAAAAAGTGCTAGATGTGATCCAGACTTTCGTAGTATGGTGCTGTATATTGAATTAACAACACTTTCAAGAGCTTCCTTTTTTGTTTGATGCAAACGTTGATTTTTTCTACTTTTGTCTGTCACTATAATTTGATTCTTTGCAATTTCCATCAATATTAAATGGACTAAGTGAGTAGCCATTTCACTGGTTTCTGTTTCTGAGATATGCTTGCTTTCTATACATAAGGCAACTTCAAAGTAAAAAACAAAGATTTTTGATAATAAGCTAGTAATAATTTCTTCTAATTCCCTAGCTGGGTACATTCTAGAATGTGATATGGATGCCTGCATTTGATTATTGCTCATTGTAGAGCTTATTTCATTGGTATTTTTCATTATACTTTTAAGTAAATGAGAAATTTTCTCTTTAGGAAATTGTAATGGATGAAAAGACTGGATGTTTTTGCAAGCCATGTTAATTTCAGTAAGAATATTTATAACAATTTTGGTAACTTCCATTTGTGTGTATAGTAAAGGAGACGCATGTCCATAAAAATGCTGTTGTATATGAGATTTAGAAATTTCACTGGAGAGAAAAAGTGATATTTCTGTAGCTATTATATCAGTATTGGAAGTTATATGTTCCACAAGAGAATTTTCAGAGCCTGCGTCTTGCAAAATAATATTGTAAACTGAGTTCACTACTTTTTGAACTTCTTCTTCATCATAATCATCATCAATATGAAAATACTCTTCAACATTCACTTGGACTTTAATTTTATTTTTTCTAATTTTATTCAAGACTGAATTGACAAAATGGGCAATATTTTCAATATAATTTGTCTCTTTGTTTTCTGTATGTATGCAAGTTGCTTCAAATATAAAGAGTTTACTTATAAGTTTTGTTAAGATTTTCTCCAAAAGCACTGAAGCTTGTCTTTGATTACAGGTTTTATTGATATCTTTTAGTACTTTATGAAAAATATTATTAGAATTTAGATGCGAACATGGCTCAGATACATTTCCAGATGGAAGCTGCTGAAGCTGGTAGTTGGAAATTCCTGAAATCATTAAACTTGCTAATTTTTCAGCAAGACATTTGTTCTTACTTGACTTAGAACTATTAAACTCAAATTGAGAATCAGATTTATGCAAAGTTTTACTGCAAACTAAATCAATTAAATTTTCAACAAGATCTTTATTCAGTGGTTGAAAATGCAGCTTTTCTTTGTCATTATGTTCTATTCTCATTTGATGCTTGGAGATTTTCACCATCATAAAATTGATTATTTTTGAAGCTTGTTCAAACAACTCAGTATCTGAAATTGAGAATTTCCTTTCTCTGGTTGTTGAAATGCTTGATATAAGGATAATTTTAGATAAGAACTTACTCTTTATTTCTTCCATGAATGTACTAGTTAGTACACAAATACAGAAACAAGAAAATGATTTAAGAGCCACAGACTGATTTTGGTCCTTACAAGGGCAGGCAAATAATCCAAAGTTATTTTTATATGTAGGTCTTACATTCAGTTTGCAATCGCCTCCATCACTGTCTGTCATGCTTTTGTGGTCTTCAGATAAAAATATTTGCTTTCCTTCCTTTTTAAAAAATTTGTTAGACGCAGGTTGCTCATCTACAGGTTTTATCTTGGCAGACTGCTCTTGCCCCTCATAACTTCTTACTCTTTCTATAGAAGATCTTTCTCTTATAAATGTAGAAGCTGATTTGTTTCCAACTGGCATACTCCCAACCTTGTCCTTGTATTTTATGCTTTCTAACAAACATTCATCTTGTTCACTGGTGGACTCAGTAGAAAATGATGGAGTAAATTCAGTAGTTTGGGGTGTAAAAATGGGAGTTGATTTTCCAGTATTACATTTGTCATCCTTTATGTGAAACAGCTTTGGACTCAAGTTTTTAGATTCTAATTTTGTTTTAGTAATGCTGTCTGGGTGCCTTTTAACATCAGGTGACACTCTTTTTGTTGGTTGTTCTCCACTGTGAGTCAATATATCCATCACAGATTTTACCAAATTTTGTGAAAAGACATCAAGTACTGATTCATAAGAAGAAGGGGTTGCTTTTGAAGATCTGGATTCTTTATTTTCCTTATTTATTACATCATTTGGATTACTCTGAAAAGTATAAGAATGAAGATCATCTTCAGATTGATGATCACAAGGTGAATCCGTCAAAATAATATCTGATTTAAAAAGGCATCTTTCTAACCCCTTTCTAATCAATTTTTCAGAGACAGCATTCAAGAGGATAACAGATGATCCAGAAAATCCAAGCTCACTACTAAGTGCACTGGTATCAAGACAAATCTGGGACACAGTCTTAAATGTTGATGTTCTAGTAAGATCACTTGATAAAGGTATATCATTGTCAAAGTCATCTTGAATTTCTAAACTAACAAAATCTGTGCTATCAGTTTGTGACTGATTTGATGAAAATGATTCTACAATTATATTAAATATTTTGTTAATTATCTCTTTAGATTCTTCAGATTGTAAGCTATATGCAATTTGATTGACATTTAAAGCAACAGAACCATGAAATGAGCTAGATATTTGGTCAGGTGTAGATGATGATGTTGAATCCCCATCCCAGCTATCTTGTGTCGTACTGCTGGAGTTATTGAGATCACTGTTTTCAGCAGATGGGCACGTAGCTCTGTATGTATTAGGTGTACCTGCTACAAAACAAGACTGACAATCGATGTCTTTTTTTCTTTCATTATATTCATTTTCTGTTACTTGGCATGCAATATTTAGTAAATGAGAATTGTGGGTTAATTTTACTTTTGGAGAATTTGTATCATTGAGCATGGAAGAGAATCTTATTTCAGGATGATATTCACAATTGTTTTCCATTCTTGGACTAAGTCTTATTTCAAAAGGCAAATCACTGATTTCTGGTTGAATGTCTGGTGATCCATTTGTACTGTGTACACAAGTTGTTTCCAATCCTGTACCCACATCTGTTCTTAGATGATCTTCACTTATTTTATTTGCCTTGTTAGAGTGAGGTAAAACACCATATTTGTTGTATAATACGTCAATTATTGTCTTCACCAAATGATCTGAGATATTATCAAAGTCTACACTAGAAGCATCTGGTCTAAAAATGTATTTTGGCTTCCTTCCTAGTTCTGCTTTTTGTTCAGAATGTTCAGCCAAAATATTGCTGTCATACAGAATTTTAATAATAACTTTAGAAATGTTGAGAGAGAGATCTTTCAAAGGAACAGAAAGCTTTTTAGCTTTTTTTAATCCTCTAGTATTGGACTGAGAAGATATTAAATGTACAGGCTTTATATCTGCTGTTGGGTTTGTGACTGCTTGTTCTTCTGTCATGTTATTTTCTTTTCTGACATGAATATTGGCAATTATATTAGAAATTATTGAGTTACTTAACTTATCACCAAGTAGACTGACAGAGTTCGATCGTTCACATTGGTGAAGGCCAATGGCATATAGATTATTCTCTTGAAACCATTTTGAGCTATAATCTGCAGCAACATTTTTTTCCATTGTTGATATTGAAGCTGTTGAATTCTCTTTTTCATAAAATCCTTTAAAATATAATAAGATCATTTAATATAAAAGATAATAAAAATACCTGAAAATATTATTACTCGGATATCCTAAGGCACTCATTTTCAAAGCATATGGATGTCTGAAAAGGCCAAAATGTATATCCATATGCTTGGAACATCTAAATCCCAATTCTGAAAAGGCAGAATTGGGGCATCCAACACTGCAGTATGTCCAGAAAATCTGGACGTTCAACAGCGATTACCAAAGGGGAAGAAATGTCCATGTCTAAAAAGGAGGATGCCTAATTTAGACCTTTTTCAGGAACATCCAGTTTACAGAAAGGTGTTCTGATTGAGCAGCTACTGCCTTCCCCCAATGGTTGCTGTCCCCCTCCCTCTCTTCTGAAAGTGGAACTGGAAGGGGGTACAAGGCTCTATAACAGCTTCAGATATTATGGGCATTCTTAAAAGAGCAGGAAGCAGGTCTGTGGAATAACCTAATGGTTAGTGCAGTGGACTGTAAACCAAGGGACCCAGGTTCAAATCCCACTTCAACTCTTTTTTTCAAACTGTGAGCCCTCCAGAAACAGAAAAAAATACCTACTGTATCTAAATATATAAGACACATAAAAGGTTGAAGTTTATTGAAAGTGGAGTACATTCAGCTACAGTAGGTATTTTCTGTTCCTGGGGGGCTCACAATTACAAAAACAAAGAGTTAAAGTGGGATTTGAACCTGGGTCCCTGGGTTTTTAAGTCCACTATATTAACCACTAGGCTGACCCTCTGCTTTGCACAGAAGTCTGTGTGGCCATTTTCTAAAATGCTGCTATACAGACGTCCATGTCCCTTGTTTTCCACTATTCAAAATTAAAGATGCATGTGCTGGACGTTTTCAATGCATGGACATCCATCTCATGCATTTTCAAACAGGTTATATCCTGTTCAAAAATACACATGAGATGGACGTCTGTTTGGGATGTTCTGATTAGTACATCCTTTCAAAAATGCCCCCTTTACTAAAGTGTGTTAGGCCGTTGATATGTGTTTTGGCATGCAACTAATGCACAAATATGCTAAAAGCTTACATGGTATTTTAATGGTTAAAGCGTAGGAAGTTGTGCATTAAGGCCATTTTTTGGAAGGGGGATCTGAGCGGGGCATAGATAATGGGCATGGAGAGTGTTTGGCACTTAACTTACAGTGTGCTACCTTATGCACAGTTAGCATGGGATCACTTATCACCTTCTAAATAGGAGGAATGTGGAGGGGAATAATCGAATGGGGTGCCCAAGTTTTCCTGAGGACGTCCTTGCCGGACATCCCCGTGAAGGGGCGGGGAAACCCGTATTATCGAAACAAGATGGGTGTCCATCTTTCGTTTCAATAATACGGTCGGGGACGCCCAAATCTCACATTTAGGTCGACCTTAGAGATGGCCGTTCCCGGATTTCGGCGATAATGGAAACCGAGGATGCCCATCTCAGAAACAACCAAATCCAAGCCATTTGATCATGGGAGGAGCCAGCATTCTTAGTGCACTGGTCCCCCTCACATCAGTGGCGTAGCTACGTGGGGCCTGAGGGGGCCGGGGCCCCCGCAGATTCACCCCAGGACCCCCCCTCCCGGTGAACCCGCCCCCGCCTACCTTTACTTTTGCTGGCGGGGGATCCCACTCCCCGCCAGCCGACGTCTTCTCAGTCCTTCCTGCTCTTCAATTTGTTTGCTGACGTCCTGCACGTAATTGTACGTGCAGGACGTCAGACTCAGAGAACAGTTCTGTTCTCAGTTCTGTTCTCTGAGTCTCAGCAAACAAATTGAAGAGCAGGAAGCGACTGAGAAGAAGACGTCGGCTGGCAGGGAGTGGGATCCCCCGCCAGCAAAAGTAAAGGTAGGCTGCAGCAGCGGCGGGTTCGCGGCGGGAGGGGGGGGGGGCGGCAATGTTGGCGGTGGGGGGGCGGCGCCGGGGGGAGGGCTAAAATGTGCCCCCTCCCCCCGGGCTCTGGACCCCTCACCCACGGAAGGCTGGCTACGCCCCTGCCTCACATACCAGGACACCTACCGGGCACCCTAGGGGGGCACTGCAGTGGACTTCAGAAAAAGCTCCTAGGTGCATTACTCCCTTACCTTGTGTGCTGAGCCCTCCCCCCCAAAAAAAACCCACTCCCCACAACTGTTCACCACTACCATAGCCCTTTGGGATAAACGGGGGCACCTAGATGTGGGTACAGTGGGTTTCTGGTGGGTTTTGGAGGGCTCGCTCTTCGCTGTTTCCTCCACAAGTGTAACAGGTGGGGGGGGGGGATGGGTCTGGGTCCACCTGCCTGAAGTGCACTGCAGTACCCACTAAAACTGCTCCAGGGACCTGCATACTGCTGTCATGGAGCTGGGTATGATATTTGAGGCTGGCATCGAGGCTGGAAAAATATTTAGAATTTTTTTTAGGGTGGGAGGGGGTTAGTGACCACTGGGGGAGTAAGGGGGAGGTCATCCCCGATTCCCTCTGGTGGTCATCTGGTCATTTAGGCCACATTTTTGTGGCTTGGTCGTAAAAAAAAAAAAGGACCAAGTAAAGTTGCCCAAGTGTTCGTCAGGGACGCCCTTCTTTTTTCCATTATCGGTCGAGGACGCCCATGTATTAAGCACGCCCCAGTTCCGCCTTCACTATGCTTCCGACACGCCCCCGTGAACTTTGGTCGTCCCCGTGACGGAAAGCAGTTGAGGACGCCCAAAATCGGCTTTCGATTATGCCGATTTGGGCGACCCTGTAAGAAGGATGCCCATCTTCCGATTTGTGTTGAAAGATGGGCGCCCTTCTCTTTCGAAAATAAGCCTGTAAGTGGTTTTGCATTAACTACCACATCAGTACTGTACGCTAATGGAATTTTTAATGAGGGATCTACAAGTGAAATGCTAAGCACGCCCCCCCGCCCCAAAAAAGTTGCAGCATTAGATTTGCACTTAACATGTTGATTTCTTGTATTAAAGCATGTTAACTGCAAAATCTAACACACTTTAGTAAAAGGGACCTTAAGGTTTCTGTCATTTTCTACCAACAGGTATAATATCGGTTGTATATTACCTTATAGGGCCTGTTTACTAAGCTCTGTTAGTTTAATATATAAAATAAATAAATAAAAAGTGGAAAATAAGGTGATACTTTTTAAAAATTAGACTAACAATACATTTTTTTTTTTTTAGCTTTTGTAAGGCAAAGCCTACCAGAGCCAAAGCCAACACTATTCTAAAAATGAATTGTCAGTCCAATAAAAAAGGATCACCTTATTTGCCACTTTCTAGTTTATTTATTAACCTTTAAGTTACTACTAACACAGCTACCATACTGTTTAATATAGGAATTGGATGGACTTGGTGGACTTTGGTCCTGGGGAACTGAGGAACTGAGTTCGACTCCCGGCACAGGCAGCTCCTTGTGACTCTGGGCAAGTCACTTAACCCTCCATTGCCTGCCGCATTGAGCCTGCCATGAGTGGGAAAAAGTGCGGGGTACAAATGTAACAAAAATAAAAAAAAATAAAATAAAAAATAAGGATGAAAATTTTGGTTTTCTATTTGGAGATCTTTATTTCAATTTCCTTTTTAATTTTTATATTGTACAACACTGAGTTTTTTCTTGTAAAACCAAGTAGTATAGTAAACGTTAATTAAACATAAACATGTAAACACTGCAATACCAAATTAACTTTTAACGCCAATTGAAACAAAAATTGGCAGAGCACATAAGTAACATCAGACAACAAAAAGAAGAGGCTCCTTTTGGTGTCTCATTAGATGTCAAAGAATCATTTGACAGAGGATCTTAAGTGTGTGGTTTTGTTTCAGGTTACCCTTTTCAGGGGAGGGGATGTTAGTGAGGTACTGCTGTCGATTGAGCAGTGACATATTTTTTCTTGGAACACGGTGGCCCCAAAGGGACTAAACATGGAAGTAGAGTGGATTTAGAGTGCATTTCCCTTTAATAGTTGGGTGGAGTAATCTTGAGCTTGTGTATTTAACCCCGGTAGTAGAATGTGAGGGCATGAAGCCTGAGGAGTGAAAGTCCGGGACGCTGGCTGGACGGTAGTCCCGCTGGTAAGAAGTCAAAGATAGTATTAATATGATGCATGATAAAAGAAGGTATTATTGAGTTGTTTATTAATGAGAGTTGGTTATGATTATGGCATGCTTTGTTGGGTGTTTACAGATTATTTGGGAAGTAGTTCCTCCTGAAGAAGTACCACGAAATGCGGTCACGCATAGAGGAACTGAGGAATGTTTGGGGACTTGGTCAATTTTAGAGGAACTGAATGAAGCTCTCCTGCACGATGAAGCATCATTATAAAGGGAGTAAATTGAACCAATTCATTGAGGATTAAAGGTTTATTACAACTGCCTGCTTTGGAGCAAACTGTGTTATTTCATTGAGGATTGACAGTTTTATACAGCGTTTCTTTGCTGCATGGAACTGTGGAAGTGTCATCAAAAGGGGACTTTGAGTTGCGCCCAATTAAGATTTTATGTGCGCATGTTGACAGAAGAACAACAAGCTGTTTGCTTATTTGTGGACAATTGGGTCCAGATAATAGGCAGACTTGATATGTAATGCTCTATAAGGATGTGAAGGGTATGAATGGATAATTTAGCTCAAATATTATTATAAGCCGTTGAGCCCATTAAAACGGGCAAGAAAGCGGTCGGAGCCCCACCGGGTCCAGCCGAGCCCCCGCCCAGGAAAGCCACCCCGGGGGATGGTGGCAGAGGAAAGCGCCCGGGTCACAGCAGCAGCAGCTCATCGGACCTGTCGGAGTGCACCTCGTAGCTGCTGTTGGACGATCCCCGCCCGGTGCTCGCCTGTCACCCATAGCTGTGTTCCTGCCTCCTCTAACAACGTTGGAAGAGATTTCTGATGTGCCACGCATGCGCAGAACCCGCAGCACATCGGTCACTCTTCATTTATATAGTAGGATAGTTTATGAAGTTTTTATAGTTTATGTGAAATAATTGTTATACAGACTATGTAAGAAGGATTGAGCAGGTTCAGTAACAAGGGAGTGTTTGTATGTTGGGGTGGTTTGTTATAATAAAGACTACTTTGATATCTAAAGAATGTCTGGAGCACATTAAATAAGTGATTTATATAGGAGTGCTCTGGTTTTGAGGGCCATTCTTCTAACTTTTAAAGATCCCTTCTCATCGTTTCTACTCTATTGGCTATCTTCGTGACATCCGCATAAAGACAAACCTTTCTTTCCAACCCTTCAGCAATATCTCTCACAAATATATTAAACAAAATGGGCCCCTGAGGAACCCCCACTGCTCACTATCCTTTCCTCCGAGCGGATTCCATTTACCACCACCCTCTGCCACCTGTCGGTCAACCAGTTTTCTATCCAGTTCACCACTTTCGTTCCTAAGTTCAGCCCTTTCAGCTTATTCACGAGTCTTCTGTGGGGGACCGTATCAAAGGCTTTGCTGAAATCCAAGTAGATTACATCTAGCGCATGGCCTTCATCTTTTTCTTTTGTCATCCAAATAAGTAAATGAGATTTGTTTGACAGGATTTTCCTTTGGTAAAGCCATGTTGCCTCAGGTCCTGTAACCCATTGTCTTCTAGAAAAGTAACTATCCTTTCTTTCAGCAGTGACTCCATTATTTTTCCTACCACCGACGCAAGACTTACCAGTCTGTAGTTTCCCACTTCTTCCCTGTCTCCACTTTTGTGAAGAGGGACCACATCTGCTCGTCTCCAATCTTGAGGAACCTCTCCCGTCTCTAAAGATCTATTAAATAAATCTTTAAGAGGTCCCGCCAGGACCTCCCTGAGCTCCCTCAGTATCCCGGGATGTATCCCATCTGGCCCTATAGCTTTGTCCACCTTCAGATTCTCAAGCTGTTTATAAACTCTTTCTTCCGTAAATGGCTCCATTCCCAGCTATTCCCTTGGCAGTCAACCATGGTCCTTCACCAGGATTTTCCTCCGTGAACAATGAAGAGAAGTAATTGTTTAGCACATTCGCTTTATCCTCCTCACTCTCCACATAACCATTCTCATTATCTTTCAGTCTCACAATTCCATTCCTATCTTTTCTCCTTTCTCCAATATATCTGAAAAAGGTCTTGTCACCTCTCTTTACATCTGGCAGCTAATATAAATGAGTTACAAGAGCTTTGGATTATTGCCTCAAGAAAAAGTCAGTGGACTCTTACTAAGGTAGACCTGGAGAAAGTCACTGCTTATCCCTGGAGTTATCAACTTGAATGGACCTAATAGTATTGATGTGGGGACTTACTTTAAATATGATTTAATTATGTCCCAACCATCCACAATTCTATATACTTCACAGTTCAAACACACATATTCATCATATCTTCAATAGTGCGTAGTATATACTTTTTTTTAAAGGAACGGGGATCATCAGAATATTCAACGGCAGTTCCCATTTGGGCACAGCATCCCATACACTTATGGTCGCTGTATACATCTTCATTGATCAACCTGATTTTTCAAACTCTTTTTTACTATGAACTTTTAGCTTTGAAAAATACAAATATGTAAAGTACTTAACTTTGGCAGCAATTTTACAAATGGGTCAAACCTCTGCCGATATGGCCAGGTTTCATCGTTCTTCATCAGGGTAGAGGTTTGCAACTCATAGTCTGCTCTTGCAAATGCAAAAAATGGCTGCCATGTCGGCAGAGGTTTGACCCCGTTTGTAAAATTGCTGCCAAAGTTAAGTACTTTACTATTCGTATTTTTCAAAGATAAAAGTTTATATAAAAAAAGAGTTTGAAAAATTGGGTTGATCAATGAAGATATATACAGCGCCATAAGTGTATGGGATGCTGTGCCCAAATAGGAACTGCCTTTGAATATTCTGATGATCCCCGTTCCTTTAAAAAAAGTATATACTATGCACTATTGAAGATATGATGAATGTGTGTGTTTGAACTGTGAAGTATATAGAATTGTGGATGGTTGGGACATAATTAAATCATATCCCTGGAGTTAAGCAGCATGAAATCTAGTTATCTTTTGGGATCCTGCCGGGTAAGTGTGACCTAGATTGGTCACGGCTGAAAACAGGATTCAGGGCTTGATGGACCTTTGGTCTAACCCAGTATGGCAATTCTTTCATTTTTTTTTCTATATTGTTTGTATTCTTGCATTTTTCATCTTTTATTATGTAAATCATTTTTCTTTAGTAGTGAAAACCAGTTTATCTAGTTTTAATAAACAAACAATAGGGAACAAATATAGTGGCAAGTGATCGATTGAGGAAGTGACAGATGGAGGATATAATTGTAGAGGAGAAAAAACTAAAACAGGCTGGCAAAGGGAGGCTGGCTGGAGGAGGACAGAAGACGTGAAGCATCCTCTAGGTTAGATTGGCAGAAAATTCAGGGAGATGGGAGGCAGCTGCAGTTTGAAGAAAGAGGTGATTGTGGCCAATAGACAAAAGGGGTTGGAGACCAGAGTGATAGGCAAAGGGGACATAATAATCATGCCTGGTGAATACAATAGCAAATAGAAAGGACATGAAATTCATATATAGGGATAGAATAGCAGATGTAAGGACTTCAGGAATGAATTCTGGTGGTGAGCCAAGGATGGAGTATGGAATGTGTTACATGGTGGGGGATGAGCATTTCTACACAGAAAATGATGGCAGATAAATATAGATAATTATCGCCTATCCAGTTTTCCCATCATACTGATTGCTAAATTGTACAATCTCTTCTTCTCCCTCAGAGGTTCTCTGTGCTTGTCCCATGCTTTCCTAGATTCATATACAGTCCTCCTTGCTACCATCTCTGCTGGGAGGCTGTCCCATAAATCCATCACCCTTCCAATAAAGTGTAGTTATTCACCAGTAGATGGTGTTTTCCAAGGACAGCAGGACATAGATTATCACAGATGGGTGACATCATCGATGGAGCCCCAGCATGGATGCTGCCCAGTGAGCCTTTGGCAAGCCCAACCAAACATGTCTTCTCGCCTGCCCGGCTCACGAAGGACCCTCAGTTGGATAAAAAAGCATACAGAATGCAACTCCCAGGGGAGGTATGTGGGATGTGGAATCTATATCCTGCTGTCCTCGAACACCTGCTACCAGTGGCTTACCGAGGGCAGGGTGGTGGGAGCGGTCCACCCCGGGTGCATGCCGCTGGGGGGGTGCAGAAAGCAGCTGCATGGCGGCCATCTCCATTGGTTCCCTGCTCCATCTGCCCCGGAACAGGTTACTTTCTGTTCCGGGGCAGAGGAAACGGAACCAACGGAACCGACAGCCACGCAGCTGCTCCCAGTAGGCAAGATTGTACTCGGGGGGGGGGGGGTGTTGATAAGCTGAGGGGGGGGGGGGGGTGTCGTGCTGCACCCAGGGAGAGGAGGTGCACAGCAGCAAACCGCCCCGGGTGGCCGTCGACTAACGATTGCCGCTGCCTGCTACAGGTGAGTAACTACACTTTCTCCAAGGACAAGCAGGACAGAAGATTACCACAGATGGGAATCCCTAGATATGAGGCTTATTAAAAACAACAAACAATGGTCAACAGGGACTTGCAACAGGCAAGGATAATCAGAAACCAAACAAACAATAACAAAAATATAAACTTCCGCAGTAGAGGTGCAGCCTGGAAGAAAGCATAATGGGCCTAGGAGGGTGAAGTTGGATTCCAGACTCTAAACAAATTCTGTTTGCCTGGGTTTGGGTTCAGTAGGATGGTTTATTACGGAAGGTATTAGTCATAGTAATGCCCTTGATACCAACATATTTTTCATATTTGCAATCTGAAACTTCATTTGATGTGCTTAATTGGTTAACTGAATTTGTTAATGTAAATCTCCAATTGGGGTGTTACCAGAATGTTTGGCAGAAATAGTTTTACTCCATTTACCAAAATCCATAGGTGCTGATTTAACAAAAGTACAAAATTATTGTCCCACTGCAAGCATTCTGTGGATGGCAAAGTTGTTAAAATTTTCAATATTTTGCATAATCCACAGCATGGTTTTTAGAACAAGACAGAGCACAGAATACACAGTAACATAGTAAATGACCGCAGATAAAGACCAGTCCATCCAGTCTGCCCAACTGTTGAATCATTGCTTCTTATTCTTACAACTAAGATCAGATATATTTTGAGTTAAAGACAACCTGCTGTGTTATTACAGTTTGATATTACAGCTGCCTTTGATGTTATCGATCATTCCACATTTTCATTTAAGATATCTCAATTATATGTGACAGGGACTGTGCTGAAATTTCTTAAAAGTAGATTATGTGGAGGGGCATAATTGAACGGGGATGACCATCAAAGAATGTATCACTTTCAAAATCTGCATGACTGTTCATAAAATTATTTACGACGAGGCTCTGGGATACGTGACAGACCTCATCGACGACCTGCCAACCAGAAACAGCACAAAATCTGCATGATCATACCTAAACCTCCACTATCCAAGCAGCAAAAGACTCAAATACAAATCCACCTATGCAACCAGCTTTTCCTACCTAAGCGCACAACTATGGAACGAATTACCAAAAGCAGTAAAAACTACGCTTGACCACCTAAATTTTCAGAAAGCACTAAAGACTGTCCTGTTCAGAAGAGCATACCCCACCAACCCAACATAAAAATACCTGGTCACATGCGACACAATGTAACCAAAGACCATAACGGACATTATCTGACTCTTCCTCCCCCTTTCCCTCTCTAACTTCCCCCAACGCACAAACCATACATGTAACTACCTTACGTGTATCTCATTCTACTACAATATCACTTTGTATTCATTCATACCATGTATTTGTTCAGACCGTAATTAGCTAACACCGTTAACGGTTATATGTAAGCCACATTGAGCCTGCAAAAGGTGTGAAAATGTGGGATACAAATGTAACAAATAATCATAATCTCTAAGGGCGCCCATCTCTAAGGACGTCCCGGGAAAGGGGCGGGGAAACCGCTATTATCAAAACAAGATGGGCATCCAAATCTCAATATTTAGGTCGACCTTAGAGATGGTCGTCCCTGGTTTTCGGCAATAATGGAAACTGAGGACGCCCATCTCAAAAACGACCAAATCCAAGCCATTTGGTTGTGGAAGGAGCCAGCATTCGTAGTACACTGGTCCCCCTGACATGCCAGGACACCAACCGGGCAACCTAGGGGGCACTGCAGTGGACTTCACAAATTGCTCCCAGGTGCATAGCTCCTTTACCTTGGGTGCTGAGCCCCCCAACCCCCCCCCCCAAACCCACTCCCCACAACTGTACACCACTATCATAGCCCTAAGGGGTGAAGGGGGGCACCTACATGTGGGTACAGTGGGTTTCGGGTGGGTTTTGAAGGGCTCACATTTACCAGCACATGTAACAGGTAGGGGGGATGGGCTTGGGTCCGCCTGCCTGAAGTGCACTGCACCCACTAAAACTGCTCCAGGGACCTGCATACTGCTGTCAGGGTGGGTATGACATTTGAGGCTGGCAAAAAAATATTTTAATTTTTTTTTTTTAGGGTGGGACAGGGTTGGTGACCACTGGGGGAATAAGGGGAGGTCATCCTCATCTGGTCAGTTTGGGCACCTTTTTGAGGCTTGGTCATAAAAAAAAATGAACCAAGTCGGCCAAATGCTCGTCAGGGACGCCCTTCTTTTTTCCATTATCGGCCGAGGACGCCCATCTCTTAACCACGCCCCCATCCCGCCTTCGGTACTCTGCTGACACGCCCCCTGGAACTTTGGTCGTCCCCGCGACGGAAAGCAGTTGAGGACGCCCAAAATCGGCTTTCGATTATGCCGATTTGGGCGACCCTGAGAGGAGGACGCCCATCTCCCAATTTGTGTCGAAAGATGGGCGCCCTTCTCTTTCGAAAATGCCCCTGATAGTGTTAAGGTACATATGGAGAGATCATCTAGTTGGAGTCTAGGTTGTGGATTGCTTCAGAGCCCCCCATTGTTTCCTTCACTTTTTAATGTCTATCTTAGTTCTTTGGGCAATTTCTTTTCTGAGGAAGGAATTACAATATTATCACATCAGGGGCGTAGCCACGGGTGGGCCTGGATGGGCCTAGGCCCACCCAGTTTGGGTTCAGGCCCACCCAGCAGCAGAGCGGAGGGAGCAGGCAGCGCTGATCCTGCATCTGCCTCCTTCTCTCTGACGGCAGCGCTTCCCAGACGCTGCCTACCGCCGCCACAATCTACCTCCTCCCTCTGTCTCACTCTCAACAGCAGCGGTAGCGTCGCAATTCAAACACGCTGCCTCCTGCTTCTAACCCGGAAGACGGGTTAGAAGCAGGAGGTAGCGTGTTTGAATCGCTACCGCTGCTGTTGAGAGTGAGGAGGTAGATCGTGGCGGCGGTAGGCAGGGTCTGGGAAGCGCTGCCGTCAGAGAGAGGGCGGGCAGGTGGAATGGGAGGGAAGGATGCATGGGGGTGAAGGAGAATCGCTGGGAGCGGGAGGGGAGAGAGGAGAGTCACGGGATGGATGGAGGTGGGGGTCAGGGGAGAGAGGAGAATTGCTGGGGATGATGGATGGATGGATGGAGGTGGGGGGCAAGGGAGAGAGGAGAATTTCTGGGAATGGATGGAGTTAGGGGTCAGGGGAGAGAGGAGAATTGCTGGGGATGGATGGATGGAGGTGGGGGGGCAGGGGAGAGAGGAGAATTGCTGGGGATGGATGGATGGAGGTGGGGGGCAGGGGAGAGAGGAGAATTGCTGGGGATGGATGGATGGAGGTGGGGGCAGGGGAGAGAGGAGAATTGCTGGGGATGATGGATGGAGGTGGGGGGCTAGGGGAGAGAGGAGAATTGCTGGGGATGGATGGAGGTGGGGGGCAGGGGAGAGAGGAGGATTTCTGGGGATGGATGGATGGATGAAGGTGGGGGGCAGGGGAGAGAGGAGAATTGCTGGGAATGGATGGATGGAGGGGACAGGGGCAAGAACAGAATTGCTGGGGATGGATGGATAGGGGCAGGGGAGAGAAGAGAATTGCTGGGTATGGATGGATGGAGGGGAGAGGAGAGTTGCTGGACATGGGTGGATGGAGGGGAGGGAAGAGGAGAGAAGAAGGTTGCTGGACATGGGTGGATGGAGGGGAGGGCAGTTGGCAGAGGAGGGTTGCTGGACATGGATGGATGGAGGGAAGGGCAGGAGAGAGGAGGCTGCTGGATATGGATGGAGGAGAGGGAAGGGAGAGAGAAGAAATGCTGGACATGGATGGAGGGGCGGGAAGAGTGAGGAAGGAGATGAGGGAAAAGGAAGAGAGGAGAAAATTGCACACGGATGAAGAAAATAGGCAGAAGCTGGATCCACTGGACAGTCAAGTCTACGGAGGACCCAGAGCAAGAAATGAAGAAGAAAGGCGGAAAGTAAAGAAATAAATGGAAAGGAAGCCCTGGAAATGGAGTAAAGAGGACAGATAGCAGCAGAATCAGATACTGGGCCAGTATGATCAGAAAAACAAAGTCACCAGACAGCAAAGGTAGAAAAAAAATCATTTTATTTTCATTATAATGATTGGAACATGTCCACTTTGAGAATCAGGTGCTCAACATTAAAAGTTTATATTTATTTACTTATTTATGGCATTTTATCCCACATTAAACATGAATTAGATTGGAACCTGGGATCATTTAATGTTTTTTTTCCTGGAGAGAGTAATGCATTGCCTCCCCCACCCCCCAGGCTCTCTCCCCGGCTATAGCCAGCTCTGCAATTTTGAGGGGAGGTGCACAGGTGGACCGGGGGGGGGGGGGGGGGCGCAGAGGTGGACCGGGGAGAGAGCCTGTTGTTAAACATTTAACAGCACACCACTGTCTAGTGCCCACCCATCCAACCCGTTGGCCCACCCAAAAATTGACTTCTGCCTACGCCACTGTATCACATGCAGATGATATATTCCTTCTCTGCCTGGAGATGGAGACTTTGGACAGTACCTTAAGTAATGCTGACAAAACCCATTCAAAGTGAATGGGTTTTGTCATCATTGCCGCCCAACAGCCACTAGTGCGGCTTTGTAAAAGGGAGTTATAATGTTTAATATTACTTATAACACAGGGCCTCCCTACAGATCTGTCCAGGAAAAGAATTTGCAGATTTGGGATGCAGATGGAGTGTAGACCTACAGAGGCCTATCGACTCTCTCAATTTTACAACTAGTATTACGACTAGTGCAGATTTACAGGAATGCCAATTTAGGGTATTAAACTGTGCTTATAGATTCACCAATTTGCTGTTGGTGCTGCACTGCAGAGAGCAACTTTTTTCATGCTTTCTGGTCTTGCCCAGTTGTGCAACAGTTCTGGAAAGCCATGATAGAGTATATAGGAGTCCTTTTATGGTCCCCCATCCCTTTTTCCCTGAAGGGAATTTTGTTAGATTGTTTTGAGGTTTTCAACCTGCTGGGAAAGAGAGGATGCCAGTTGCTCAGGAAAGCAAGTACAGTGGGCAAGAAGACTATCTTGGGAGTCCGGACAGTGTCTGATTGACTGACTCACCCTCTTTTTGGGCTTGGCATAACACATTTCATGCATTAATGATTCAAAAGTAATCAGGACAAGACATCACCCAAGTGCAAGAAATTGTTTCTGTCCACTTGGGAGGTTTATATCCAGTCCCTATCCCATAGAGCCCGTAGTGATATCTTCAACTGTTTAGATCCTGACATGGTGTATATCTATATATTTTTTTTGGTGTGTACACTAAGGGGTTTATTTTGCACAAGGCAGGATAAGGGAAGGGTGGTTTAGTCTGTTCCAGGTATTAAAGCTTTTTGTAAGGTTGGAGGGGGGGCTATAAAAGACCTGGCCTCCCCCCCCCTTTTTATTTATCTGATGTAACTTTTATTGCTCTGATGTCCATTGTTTCTTGGTTTTTTAAATTTAATAAAAAATTATTCTAAACTTAAATTTAACCTGCTCATTGTGCAACGCTCCCAAAACCGCTTTGAGCTCTCAAATTTTAAGAAACAAATCTTCTTGATGCAGGCATCGCTTATGCTGCCCCTCCACCAAAACCAATTGAAATTAAAGTTCCTTCTCTTTCTGCATCTGTGCATTCTTTTTGGTAGCTATCAGCTATAAATTCACCCCTTAAAACTGTTTTTAAACATTCCCAGATAGTAACAGGTGAGATTTGTTGTATGGGATTATTGACCAGATAGTTTCTAATAAATGTCTGCTATATGCGCTATTATTTTCATAACCCTAAGAAGGCTATTGTTCAGGAGCCAGTACTACATACCCCCTTCAGAATTACCAGGCTGCAAAACTAACCACACTGGCACATGATCAGACCAGTTTATAGGTTCAATATCCATCTCTGCTATATGTCCCCCATCTCTCTACCAGTATGTAATCTATGCGAGAGTGCAAACTACGTAAATCTGAAAAACAGGTATAATTTTTCTCTCCTCAGTAGCAGTCCTTCCTGATATCTAACAACCCCAGAGTATTCAGAAATTTCTGGAAGCTCTTCCTTTCTTTTTTATGGTCATCCCCTCTATCCCTTGACTTATCCCAATGAAAGTCAGAAGTTAAATTAAAATCTACTCCTATCATTAGTACCATGCCCAGAAATTGCTCTAGAAAAGCTCCCTGCCCTGAGTTGGGAGCATAGATGCTCAACAATGTCATTCGTGTTCCATGGATAGTACCCACCTAAATGACCAATCTACCCCTTCATCTTTGTAACTCTTTTCCATAATCGCTGGGGCCCTAGAGGCAGAAAGAATCCCCACCCCCTTCTTTTCAATCCTATTGGATGCCATATAAATCTTTTGTAAGCAGCATTTTCTCATGAGACTTCAGAAAGTGGTTTTCCTGCACTTGCAGTCTAAACACTTCTTTGACTAGCAATTGTCATTTGTGGGGAGAATTTAAACCCTTAACATTAAAAGTAACAAACTTAAGACTCATTTAAGTAACCCATGAAACAATGCTCAGTACCCTCCTCCACTGAACCCTAACAACATGCTCACCACAGCAACAGTATTCTACTTATCCCATCCCCACCCCACTCCTAACCCCACCTTCCCCTCCTCCCACGCCTAGCATTCCCTCCCTCTCCCCTCCCCCATCCCCTACATGCTCTCCTCCTCCTGTCTCCAGATTTCCCATGCATTTAGCAAGGCCATGACCGCACTCATGACACCTCATTTCACTCACCCCTCATGCTATCACTCACATTCACATTCAAGCCCCTGCACCATTCAACCAACATGTTCCCTTTGATCTCAATCTCTCCCCCCACACAGCTATATGCTAGGGCACTTTAAAAATTAGCTACTAACACCCCAGTCCACTGATTAGAGCTCTGCACCAACATAAGTCCAGCTGCAGCATGAGCTCTTGCCACTCAGCTGCCTCTATCTTCTGCTTCTGTTGCTTGGGCCTGTGATCTCAGTCTGTGGGCTGACAGATCTACCACCTGCCAGTGGCATTTAGCCAGCATCTGTGCTGGAGTTCTACCTTTGTCACAGGAACTCCTGCTTTCCGAAGGATAGTTCTGGCCTCCTGCACTGTAGCTATTCTGTAATTTTGCCCTTCAATGATAATGAGGAGGCTGAAGGGGAATAGCCACAGGTAGTGAATATTAGCTTGACGAAGCCCCACCACAACGTCCTGAAATTCTCGCCACCATTGCAAAGTTATGGAGGAGAGATCTTGAAATATATCAACTTTATGACAGGCTCAATCACTTGGGACATTCTCCTTTGCCTTTTTCAGGAATAACTCTTTATCTTTATAGTTGTGCAGGCAGGCCACAATGTCCTGGGGCAGGGGTAGGCAACTCCGGTCCTCGAGAGCCACGGGCAGGTCAGGTTTTCAGGATATCCACAATGAATATGCAGGAGATAGATTTGCATACCATGGAGGCAGTGCTTGCAAATCTATCTCCTGCATATTCATTGTGGATATCCTGAAAACCTGACCTGCCTGCCGCTCTCGAGGACCGGAGTTGCCTACCCCTGTCCTGGGAAAAATCTTTAATTTTGGGCCCAAGGGCTCTATGGGCCATATCCACCTTGAGTGGGGTTAAAGTGCACCCTTCTTCTGTGTCCCTTGATGCCAGCAGCTGCTTGTAGATCTGCTGGACAACCCAGTCCGCATCCTGATATGACTCTCATATTCTAATGTTCTGCCACTGGGACCTACTTTCTAGATCCTCCACTCTACTCAGAAAATCAGTTTGAGTCTGCCAGAGTCCCTGCACTGCACCACGGAGATCCGTGATAAGCTTTCCCTGCTTTCTGACCCATTGCTCACAAAACCCACGTATTTAACATTTCTATATTTCACAACAGATTTGCAAGGAAATTTTAAGAAAAAAGGAGTTCCTAATTGTAATACTCCTGGTTTTTAACAAAGGACATTCTCTATGTCTTTTCTGAGTATCTTTTGTTACATCTGGAAAATCCTAACTTTCAAGTTAAGAAATAATTCTTCATGATGTTTAAAAATAAACGGCTTTAGCCAATCTCTTTAAAACTATAGAAACTATTAATATGATAGGGGAGGACATATATAAGTGCATTCACTCTGCAGCTCCTCAGTACCTCTCCACTCTCATCTCTCCCTACATTCCTCCCCGGGAACGCAGTTCACTGGGTAAATCTCTCTTATCTGCACCCTTCTCCTCCACCAATAACTCCAGACTCCGTTCCTTTTATCTTGCTGCACCATATGCCTGGAATAGACTTCCTCAGCCGGTACGTCAAGCTCCATCTCTGGCCGTCTTCAAATCTAGGCTAAAAGCCCACCTTTTTGATGCTGCTTTTTAACTCCTAACCCTTATTCTATCATCCTCACCTTAATATTCCCTTATCTCTTGTTTGTCCTGTTTGTCTGTCCTAATTAGATTGTAAGCTCTGTCGAGCAGGGACTGTCTCTTCATGTTCAAGTGTACAGCGCTGCGTACGTCTAGTAGCACTATAGAAATGATAAGTAGTAGTAGTAATACATAGCAGAATCTAAGATATCTAACATTTCAGAAATATTCAACTGGTCAGATACTTCTTGTTCAGCGGGATTAATTCCTACTGGATTAGGAGATGGAATTTAAAAGGTTTTAGATATGGGTTGTAGAATATGTTATTCAATTTTCAGAATTTCAATCAAAAATCTGCAAAACATTATTTAGGTGTTCTTAAAGGAAGTCTTGGAAAGTTAATCAATCAAAGTTTCGTTGCCCTGGAGTAATTTTCCAAAGTCTAGTAGAATCCATTGTTTGCATAGAGAAAATTGTTTTCTTCAATCCTAGTCATAGATGATTTAACATTTGCGAATTCTGATTCTAAAGAGTAATTTTTGACACTGATCATTTTCTTTGTTTAGTCATACACATGAGGCACCATAACCTGCCCTAATTCAAGAAACACTTGCCTTATTAGCTCCAGAGATAAAGCTTCAGGTTGATGTGGAGAAAAAACTCCTCAAGATAACTGACCTGGCATACATAAGAGTAGCCCAGTGTCTTTTTCCAACAGTGGCCAAGCCAGGTCACAAGTACCTGGCAGAAACCCAAATCGTGGCAACATTCCATGCTACAATCCCAGGGCAAGCAGTTGATTCCCATGTCTGTCTCAACAGCAGATTATGGACATTTTCTCCAGGAATTTGTCCAAACCTTTTTTAAACCCAGATATGCTAACCACTATTACAACATCCTCCAGTAAAGAGTTCCAGAGCTTAACTATTCGTTGAGTGAAAAAATATTTCCTTCTATTTGTTTTAAAAGTATTTCCATGTAACTTCCTTGAGTGTCCACTAGTCTTTGTACTTTTTGAATGAGTAAAATCAATTTACTTCTACTCGTTCTACACCTCTCAAGATTTTGTAGACCTCAATCATATCTCCCCTCATCCTTCTCTTTTCCAGGCTGAAGAGCCCTAACCTCTTTAGCCTTTCTTCATAAGAGAGGAGTTCCATCCCCTTTATCATTTTGGTCGCTCTTCTTTGAATCTTTTCCAATTCAGCTATGTCCGTTTTGAGATATGGTGACTAGAACTGAATGCAATACTCAAGGTGCGGTTGCACCATGGAGTGATACAGAGGCATTATAGTAACTTTGCTGTCAGGACTGGCATGGCCAATTTATCTCCCTGGTCGTGTGCGTCTGATACTGCAGCATTTCTCATCACTGGCCACAGCTCTGCCAAAACAGTACAAGCCGATCTCCCTCGCTTTGAAACAGTGTCAGCACCTTCCATATGTGTCACTGCTCTGAATTATGGGAAGCAAGTCCACCAGTTCCCGCTTTGACTCCCAAGCACTCTAGTCCAGTTAAATTCACAG
This sequence comes from Microcaecilia unicolor, assembly GCF_901765095.1. NCBI lineage: Eukaryota > Metazoa > Chordata > Amphibia > Gymnophiona > Siphonopidae > Microcaecilia > Microcaecilia unicolor. The sequence goes on from NC_044034.1 coordinate 249,514,691, forward strand.
GTTGCCCGAGTTCAATGAAGGAATCTATAGAACCCAGGCTGTTCCTTTGCATTTCCCCATGAGGTAAGAATTAGGAAGAAAGGAGCACGGGAACGCAGTCTTCACTCAAGTGCCATCTTGGTTCTGCTGTCCTGCTTTCTGGATCTTGATCCTATCTTGCTTTTATTATCACCTTCACTGAATTCTCCCAGTTCTCATTTGCGATGTAGTATATTATCTGCTTTTTCATCGACAATTGTTGAAGTTAAACAAGCCACCGGAAGTCATATAGTCCATGACTTCATCACATGACCTATTTCCATCAACACTGGTTAAGTACTATAAAGCGAAGATACTTACCTGTAGCAGGTATTCTCTGAGGACAGCAGGCCTTACATTCTCACAGTTGGGTAACATGATCCTGCATTGCCTGGTCTGGAGCTTTTAACAAGCTTCAAAAGAGCTTTTGTGGAGCATGAGGCATGCTCCACTGCACATGTGTAAGTGCCTTTCCGCCCACCACAAGAGCAAGGTGTAGAAGGTATTCAAGCAGAGTCTGTGTAGGGCAGGAGACAGAATCTAGGGCCTTGCCCTCACACCAGATGACAAACCTTCTCTTAGTGGAATCTTTCCTAGAAGCCAGCAAGGCCCAGGAGACACTCTCTGAAAGACTCAAGGAAGCAAATTCTAGGCTCTCAACATCCAGGATGTGAAGACCAGAGACTGAAGGTTGGGATGCAGAAGAGATCCTTTGTTCTGATGAGGGTCAGAAATTGAAATTGAAGTTAAACAAACTTGGATTTTAATGTAGAGATCTAATTTTGATTAAAAGAGTATTGGTTAATGATGTTAATACCAATGGAGTGTAAAATTAAACTACAAATAGAAGGATACGTGGATGGGCATAATCGAACGAAAACGTCTATCTCCATGGGCGTGTATCTCCAAGAACGGGTCCGTGAAGGGGCGGACCGAACCGTATTTTTGCAAAAAATAGACGTCCATGTTTTATTCGACAATTTGTGAGCTGGGCGTTTTTGTTTTTCAGCGATAATGGAAAATGAAAGCGCCTAGCTCAAAAATGAATAAATCCAAGGCATTTGTTCGTGGGAGGGGCCAGGATTCGTAGTGCACTGGTCCCCCTCACATGCCAGGACACCAACCGGCCACCCTAGGGGGCACTTTTACAAAAAAAAAAAAAAGTTAAAGAACTCCCAGGTGCATAGCACCCTTCCCTTGTGTGTTGAGCCCCCCAAATCCCCCTCAAAACCCACTGCCCACAAGTCTACACCATTACTATAGCCCTAAGGGGTGAAGGGGGGCACCTACATGTGGGTACAGTGGGTTTGGACGACGAAGCATTAAGCAGCACAATTGTAACAGGTAGGGGGGGGGGGATGGGCCTGGGTCCACCTGCCTGAAGTCCACTGCACCCCCTAACAACTGCTCCAGGGACCTGCATACTGCTGCTAGGGAGGTGGGTATGACATTTGAGGGTGAAAATAAAAAGTTGTGAAACATCATTTTTTGTGGTGGGAGGGGGTTAGTGACCACTGGGGGAGTCAGGGGAGGTCATCCCCGATTCCCTCCGGTGGTAATCTGGTCATTTAGGGCACTTTTTGGGGCCTTATTCATGAAAAAACAGGGTCCAGGAAAAGTGCCCTAAATTCTAGCTACAAACGCATACTTTTTTTCCCATTATCGGCGAAAGGCGCCCATCTCTGTTCGGGTGTTAACCATGCCCCAGTCCCGCCTTCACCACGCCTCCATCAACTTTGTACGCTTCCGCGATGGAGTGCAGTTGAAAATGTCCAAGTTCGGCTTTCGATTATACTGCGTTATTCGTTTTTGTGAGATAAACGTCCATCTCCCGATTTAGGTCGGAACTTGGGCGTTTTTCTCGTTCGATTATAAGCAGGAGAGTATCTCACAGAAAGTTTGTTGCAACACCGTGGCATACGGAGATCTCATATGAATGGGTGCTATGTATCATGTGGATAGGTACAAAATATATCCCAGAGAACAAGAATTAGTTACAGTACCGTGACTTATGTAAACTGCATATAAATCATTACTATGTATTGAGTGGTAATTGTATAAACAAAATGAATAAATACTTTGTTTTACATAAAAGATAAAGAAATAAAGAATTTTTTTTATAATAACTAAAATGGATAAATTGAAAAAATATAAAAAAGATGAATAAAATAAGATGAATGAATTAGCGAGTGTTTAAATTAAAAGGAATAAAGTGAAAAAATGGATTGTAGATGACGGTTGGTGAAAGCGAATGCTACATACCTGTAGAAGGTATTCTCCGAGGACAGCAGGCTGATTGTTCTCACTGATGGGGTGACGTCCACGGCAGCCCCTCCAATCGGAATCTTCACTAGCAAAGTCCTTTGCTAGCCCTCGCGCGCCCGCGCGCACCGCGCATGCGCGGCCGTCTTCCCGCCCGAAACCGGCTCGAGCCGGCCAGTCCAGTATGTAGCAAGACAAACTCTCAAGGGAAGAGACAACTCCAAAGGGGAGGCGGGCGGGTTTGTGAGAACAATCAGCCTGCTGTCCTCGGAGAATACCTTCTACAGGTATGTAGCATTCGCTTTCTCCGAGGACAAGCAGGCTGCTTGTTCTCACTGATGGGGTATCCCTAGCCCCCAGGCTCACTCAAAACAACAACCATGGTCAATTGGGCCTCGCAACGGCGAGGACATAACAGAAATTGACCTAAAAAAAAATTTACCAACTAACTGAGAGTGTAGCCTGGAACAGAACAAACAGGGCCCTCGGGGGGTGGAGTTGGATCCTAAAGCCCAAACAGGTTCTGAAGAACTGACTGCCCGAACCGACTGTCGCGTCGGGTATCCTGCTGCAGGCAGTAATGGGATGTGAATGTGTGGACAGAAGCCCACGTCGCAGCTTTGCAAATTTCTTCAATGGAGGCTGACTTCAAGTGGGCTACCGACGCAGCCATGGCTCTAACATTATGAGCCGTGACATGACCCTCAAGAGCCAGCCCCGCCTGGGCGTAAGTGAAGGAAATGCAATCTGCTAGCCAATTGGATATGGTGCGTTTCCCTACAGCCACTCCCCTCCTATTGGGATCAAAAGAAACAAACAATTGGGCGGACTGTCTGTGGGGCTGTGTCCGCTCCAGGTAGAAGGCCAATGCTCTCTTGCAGTCCAATGTGTGCAGCTGACGTTCAGCAGGGCAGGAATGAGGACGGGGAAAGAATGTTGGCAAGACAATTGACTGGTTCAGATGGAACTCCGACACGACCTTTGGCAGAAACTTAGGGTGAGTGCGGAGGACTACTCTGTTGTGATGAAATTTGGTGTAAGGGGCCTGGGCTACCAGGGCCTGAAGCTCACTGACTCTACGAGCCGAAGTAACTGCCACCAAGAAAATGACCTTCCAGGTCAAGTACTTCGGATGGCAGGAATTCAGTGGCTCAAAAGGAGGTTTCATCAGCTGGGTGAGAACGACATTGAGATCCCATGACACTGTAGGAGGCTTGACAGGGGGCTTTGACAAAAGCAAACCTCTCATGAAGCGAACAACTAAAGGCTGTCCTGAGATCGGCTTACCTTCCACACTGTAATGGTATGCACTAATCGCACTAAGGTGAACCCTTACGGAGTTGGTCTTGAGACCAGACTCAGACAAGTGCAGAAGGTAATCAAGCAGGGTCTGTGTAGGACAAGAGCGAGGATCTAAGGCCTTGCTGTCACACCAGACGGCAAACCTCCTCCAATGGAAGAAGTAACTCCTCTTAGTGGAATCTTTCCTGGAAGCAAGCAAGATGCGGGAGACACCCTCTGACAGGCCCAAAGAGGCAAAGTCTACGCCCTCAACATCCAGGCCGTAAGAGCCAGCGACTGGAGGTTGGGATGCAGAAGAGCCCCTTCGTCCTGTGTGATGAGGGTCGGAAAACACTCCAATCTCCACGGTTCTTCGGAGGACAACTCCAGAAGAAGAGGGAACCAGATCTGACGCGGCCAAAAGGGAGCAATCAGAATCATGGTGCCTCGGTCTTGCTTGAGTTTCAACAAAGTCTTCCCCACCAGAGGGATGGGAGGATAAGCATACAGCAGGCCCTCCCCCCAATCCAGGAGGAAGGCATCCGATGCCAGTCTGCCGTGGGCCTGAAGCCTGGAACAGAACTGAGGGACTTTGTGGTTCACTCGAGATGCGAAGAGATCTACCAAGGGGGTGCCCCACGCTTGGAAGATCTGGCGCACCAATCGGGAGTTGAGCGACCACTCGTGAGGTTGCATAATCCTGCTCAACCTGTCGGCCAGACTGTTGTTTACGCCTGCCAGATATGTGGCTTGGAGCACCATGCCTTGACGGCGAGCCCAAAGCCACATGCTGACGGCTTCCCGACACAGGGGGCGAGATCCGGTGCCCCCCTGCTTGTTGACATAGTACATGGCAACCTGGTTGTCTGTCTGAATTTGGATAATTTGGTGGGACAGCCGATCTCTGAAAGCCTTCAGAGCGTTCCAGATCGCTCGTAACTCCAGAAGATTGATCTGCAGATCGCGTTCCTGGAGGGACCAGCTTCCTTGGGTGTGGAGCCCATCGACATGAGCTCCCCATCCCAGGAGGGACGCATCCGTGGTCAGCACTTTTTGTGGCTGAGGAATTTGGAAGGGACGTCCCAGAGTCAAATTGGAGCAAATCGTCCACCAATACAGGGAGTCGAGAAAACTCGTGGACAGGTGGATCACGTCCTCTAGACCTCCGGCGGCCTGATACCACTGAGAGGCCAGGGTCCATTGAGCAGATCTCATGTGAAGGCGGGCCATGGGAGTCACATGAACTGTGGAGGCCATGTGGCCCAGCAATCTCAACATCTGCCGAGCTGTGATCTGCTGGGACGCTCGCACCCGCGAGACGAGGGACAACAAGTTGTTGGCTCTCGTCTCTGGGAGATAGGCGCGAGCCGTCCGAGAATCCAGCAGAGCTCCTATGAATTCGAGTCTCTGCGCTGGGAGAAGGTGGGACTTTGGATAATTTATCACAAACCCCAGTAGCTCCAGTAGGCGAATAGTCATCTGCATGGACTGCAGGGCTCCTGCCTCTGATGTGTTCTTTACCAGCCAATCGTCGAGATATGGGAACACGTGCACCCCCAGCCTGCGGAGTGCCGCTGCTACCACAGCTAGGCACTTTGTGAACACCCTGGGCGCAGAAGCGAGCCCAAAGGGTAGCACACAGTACTGGAAGTGGCGTGTGCCCATCTGAAATCGCAGATACTGTCTGTGAGCTGGCAGTATCGGGATGTGTGTGTAGGCATCCTTCAAGTCCAGAGAGCATAGCCAATCGTTTTGCTGAATCATGGGGAGAAGGGTGCCCAGGGAAAGCATCCTGAACTTTTCTTTTTCGAGATATTTGTTCAGGGCCCTTAGGTCTAGGATTGGACGCATCCCCCCCTGTTTTCTTTTCCACAAGGAAGTACCTGGAATAGAATCCCAGCCCTTCTTGCCCGGATGGCACGGGCTCGACCGCATTGGCGCTGAGAAGGGCGGAGAGTTCCTCTGCAAGTACCTTCTTGTGTTGGAAGCTGTAAGACTGAGCTCCCGGTGGACAATTTGGAGGTTTTGATGTCAAATTGAGGGTGTATCCCTGCCGGACTATTTGCAGAACCCACTGATCGGAGGTTATGAGAGGCCACCTTTGGTGAAAAGCTTTCAACCTCCCTCCGACTGGCAGGTCGCCCGGCACGGACACTTGGATGTCGGCTATGCTCTGCTGGAGCCAGTCAAAAGCTCGCCCCTTGCTTTTGCTGGGGAGCCGCGGGGCCTTGCTGAGTCGCACGCTGCTGACGAGAGCGAGCGCGCTGGGGCTTAGCCTGGGCCGCAGGCTGTCGGGAAGGAGGATTGTACCTACGCTTGCCAGAAGAGTAGGGAACAGTCTTCCTTCCCCCGAAAAATCGTCTACCTGTAGAGGTAGAAGCTGAAGGTTGCCGGCGGGCGAATTTGTCGAATGCGGTGTCCCGCTGGTGGAGAGACTTCGACTTTTTCGCCAAAAATGTTGTCCGCACGGCAAGGCGAGTCCGCAATCCGCTGCTGGATTCTATTCTCCAGGTCGGCGGCACGCAGCCATGAGAGCCTGCGCATCACCACACCTTGAGCAGCGGCCCTGGACGCAACATCAAAAGTGTCATAAACTCCTCTGGCCAGGAATTTTCTGCACGCCTTCAGCTGCCTGACCACCTCCTGAAAAGGCTTGGCTTGCTCAGGGGGAAGAGCATCAACCAAGCCCGCCAACTGCCGCACATTGTTCCGCATGTGTATGCTCGTGTAGAGCTGGTAAGACTGGATCTTGGACACGAGCATAGAGGAATGGTAGGCCTTCCTCCCAAAGGAGTCTAAGGTTCTAGCGTCCTTGCCCGGGGGCGCCGAAGCATGTTCCTTAGAACTCTTAGCCTTCTTTAGGGCCAAATCCACAACTCCAGAGTCGTGAGGCAACTGAGTGCGCATCAGCTCTGGGTCCCCATGGATCCGGTACTGGGACTCGATCTTCTTGGGAATGTGGGGATTAGTTAAGGGTTTCGTCCAGTTCGCAAGCAATGTCTTTTTTAGGACATGGTGCAAGGGAACGGTGGACGCTTCCTTAGGTGGAGAAGGATAGTCCAGGAGCTCAAACATTTCAGCCCTGGGCTCGACCTCCACAACCACCGGGAAGGGGATGGCCGTAGACATCTCCCGGACAAAGGAAGCAAAAGACAGACTCTCGGGAGGAGAAAGCTGTCTTTCAGGAGAGGGAGTGGGATCAGAAGGAAGACCCTCAGACTCCTCGTCAGAGAAATATCTAGGATCTTCCTCTTCCTCCCACGAGGCCTCACCCTCGGTGTCAGACACAAGTTCACGAACCTGTGTCTGCAACCTCGCCCTGCTCGACTCAGTGGAGCCACGTCCACGATGGGGGCGTCGAGAGGTAGACTCCCTCGCCCGCATCGGCGAAGCTCCCTCCGCCGACGTAGTCGGGGAGCCTTCCTGGGAGGTGGCCGCTGCCGGCACCGCACGCGGTACCGACGTCGGGGACCTCAACCTGGGCGATGGGCCAGCCGGCGCCACGCTCGACGGTACCGGAGGCGCAAGCACCGCCGGTACCGGAGGGGTAGGGCGCAACAGCTCTCCCAGAATCTCTGGGAGAACGGCCCGGAGGCTCTCGTTTAGAGCGGCTGCAGAGAAAGGCTGTGAGGTCGATGCAGGCGTCGACGTCAGGACCTGTTCCGGGCGAGGAGGCTGTTCCGGGCTGTCCAGAGTGGAGCGCATCGACACCTCTTGGACAGAGGGTGAGCGGTCCTCTCGGTGCCGATGCCTGCTGGGTGCCGAATCCCTCGGCGACCCAGAGCTCTCGGTGCCGACGCGGGGAGGAGACCGGTGTCGATGCTTCTTCGACTTCTTCCGAAGCATGTCACCGGAGCTCCCCGGCACCGACGAGGAGGACGTAGAATCCAGCCGTCGCTTCCTCGGGGCCGAGGCCGAAGAAGGTCGGTCTCGGGGGGGGCTGTACCGCAGGAGCCCTCAGGGTGGGAGGAGACCCACCCGAAGGCTCACCGCCACCAGCAGGGGAATGGACAGCCCTCACCTGCACTCCTGACGATGCACCACCGTCCGACGACATCAGCAGACGAGGTCCCGGTACCACCGACGTCGATGCAGCTATCCGATGTCTCGGCGCCGATGCAGAGGCCCGATGCCTCGATGCACTCGATGCAAGGGCGGCCGAGGAAGATGGTCTGGACGCTGACGACGTCGATGCACTCGAAGATCCCGGTGCCGATGCCGACGAAGAGCCCGAGAACAAAACGTTCCACTGGGCTAGTCTCGCTACCTGAGTCCGCCTTTGAAGCAGGGAACACAGACTGCAGTTCTGAGGGCGGTGCTCGGCCCCCAGACACTGAAGACACGACGAGTGTCGATCAGTGAGCGAGATAACCCGGGCGCACTGGGTGCACTTCTTGAAGCCGCTGGAAGGCTTCGATGTCATGGGCGGAAAAATCACGCCGGCGAAATCAAAGTCCGAAATGACGGAAAAAGAGCACCAAAAACTTTAGAGGGAGAAAATCTCGACCGAGGCCGAAAAGAGGCCTACCCCGACGACGAAAGAAAACTTATCGGGGCCAAAAGCTGGAAATACGGGGAGGATTGACACGAAACCCGGTGGAGGGGTTCCGGAGCACTTCCCGAGTACAAGAAAAGCTTTTCCGAAGAAAAAAACACGTTCAACAATATGGACGCGCGAGGTCGACTCTCCGGGGCTCGACACGGCGAAAAATACGACCGTACCGAGTGCGGACAAAAGAAGACTGGCCGGCTCGAGCCGGTTTCGGGCGGGAAGACGGCCGCGCATGCGCGGTGCGCGCAGGCGCGCGAAGGCTAGCAAAGGACTTTGCTAGTGAAGATTCCGATTGGAGGGGCTGCCGTGGACGTCACCCCATCAGTGAGAACAAGCAGCCTGCTTGTCCTCGGAGAATTACTTTTACTGTGTATTCAAGCCAACTGGTTCATATTAGTGTAACATGTTTCTGTCCTGTGCAATCATACACTGAATTAAAAATGTCTACATATAACACATGTTAAATGGTTGCGACAGAACAATAAAGTATAATGCAAAAAACATAATACATAAAAGCCCAATATATATACACAGAAAAAAATAAAAAATAAAACAAAAATTGCCCTTATAAAATCCATAGTTATACCAAATAAACACAATAAACAGTTAAATATATATATATGAAGATATAGTTAAAAAATATATATAAAAAGGGTGAGTGGGGAAAATGAAAAACCAAATTTCCACTACAAAATACATAGTTATACAAAATGAATATGGTAAAAAATTTTTGATGTATGAAAATAAATATTTTAGATAATTGAAAAATCTTGATCTCAAGTGACTATAAACATAGAAGAATTTGGTTGCAACAATGAGATATCACATGGGAAAACAGTGTATCTGTTGAAAAAAATATATTGCAAATGATGTAAATATGACTGGGTGTTTGTATAGCTGGTGTCACGAATTATCTGATGTATTTTAGAGGAAGACACTGTAGTGTATTTCCAAGTTAAGTCCATGGGGCTTTAGACTGTTGAAATAGAAAATAAATCTTTGCTCTTCTCTGTTTAATAAAGTATTTAAGTCCTCCTGGTGCCATCTTTTGATAAAATGTTTGACTACAAAGAATCGGAGGTCTTCAATGCTGTGATTTTCAGCGATCCAGTGTTCTGTTAAAGGTGCAGATGGAACTTGACGTTTGATACAGCTTTTATGCTCAATTATCCTTGTTTTCACTTGTTTTGCTAATATATATTTTGTTACATGGACATACAATTGCGTAGATAACGCTGCTTGTATTGCAAGTGGAGGAATATCTTAAAATAAATTTCTTGCCAGTTTTCTGATCTTCAAATTCTCTCATTTCTAGGGAGTGCTTACAAACTGTACACTGACCACATGGGCGATGTCCTGTGAAATGGGTGATGTCATGGTAATGTCGGGCAAAGTGGATGGCACTAAAATTTCCCTAAAATTCATGTTGTTGGCTTGTGTGAAAACGATGTGTTTGTCTTGAAAGCAGGGATGGTGTTCGAGAATGGGCCAAACCTTTTTAATAGTTCTTTTGATATTGTTAGACAGAAAAGAGTACTTCATGGTACATACCCTAACATTTTCTCTGAATCATCCCAACCTATTTACCGATACTTCTTTACTGTACTTGTCACTGTAACAGTACCCCTATACTGTATTTTGTTCACACCGGAGTCTGTAACCACGTCTCCGGAACTATGTAAGCCACTTTGAGCCTACTAATAAGTGGGGAAAGGTGGGATACAAATGTAACAAATAAATAAATAAAATACAAGATCAGGTGCAGTCTTGTTCTCTCTTGGTTGGAGCAAAGTTTCCTTTCGGTCATGAAAGCTTTATGATATCCTTCTCTAATTGTTTTTTCTGGATATTCCCTATCCTGAAATCTTTTCCTCAGGCGGGCAGCCTGTGTCTTAAAATCTCCCAAATCAGTGCAGAGTCTTCTCAATCTAAAAAATTGTGAGAATGGAAGATGGTCCTTCAGTGACCGTTGATGATAGCTTTGGTAATGAAGATATGTGTTCTTGTCTGTACTTTTTCGGTAGATCGTCGTGGTGAGTGAGTATGGGCCTTTATGTATCAGTATGTCCAGAAATTAGATATGATGATATTGCATTTGAAATCTGAGATTTGGATTCTTTGAATTAAACCAGGAATGAAACTCTTCAAGACGTGATACTGAACCTTTCCAAAAGATGATAATATCGTGTATATATATGGTTTATAAAATCGAATTTCTTGAATGAAAGGATGATTGCACAGCACCTTGTCTTCAAAATCTGCTACGTAGAGGTTGACCAAGTCAGGAGCCATCGAAGCACCCATGGCTGTGCCCTTTATTTGTTGAAAGAATTTTCCTTGAAAGGCAAAAAAGTTTTTGGTCAAGGCAATGGTTGCTAACGCCAAAATAAACCTGTTGGGTATTCTACTGGTTGTAGTCCTTCCTCTTAAGTATGTCATCTATAATAGATATAGCCTCCGACTGTGGGATATTTGTGTACAAGGATTCAATATCGAGTGTGACCAGCAAGGTGTCTGAGAGGTCTCCATTGAATGAGTCAAGCATATTGATCAAATGTGTAGAATCCCGAATGCAGGATGCAATCTTTAGTACGAATGGTCTGAGAAAGTGATCAATGAAAATGGAAAAGTGGTTCCAAGATGGAACCATTTGCAGATATAATGGGTTTGCCTGGAGGTTGATGTATGGTTTTATGAACCTTTGGTAAAATGTATATTGCGGGATGTTTGATGAGGAGGAAATCTCTTTCTTTTAGATTAATGAAGCCTGCATGGTGTGAAAGTGAACAAATCTCTTGAATGTCTTTCTTTATTTCCTCTGTGGGATCAATTGTTAATGGCAAATAGTAGTCTGGATCAGATAACTGTCTTTCTATTTCTGCAATATAATCGCGTTGATCAAGTATAATAATCCCTCCTCGTCGGCAGGTTTAATAACCATTTCAGTGTTTGACGATAGAGTTTTAAGTGCCATGCTTTCTTCTTTACTCAGGTTGTGGTATCTCATATTCTCTTTGCCTTCAGCTATGGAAATCACCCTCTACACACCTCCAAGGACACTAAGGAGTATCCCTAACAACACCCTCTCCAAAAGATATTACATGATGTGATACCTGCAAGCGAGCTTTTTCGGGAGTAGCCCCTACACTCTGGAATGTACTTCCTGAAATGCTCCGCTTAACATAAGACTATCTCTACTTCAGGAAGCAGGTGAAAGCTTGGCTTTTCAACCAGGCCTTTAATGGAAGTCTCACACACACCAGTATCCTCATCCTTCTCGATCTATCTGCTGCTTTTGACACTGTTGATCACAGCCTACTCCTTGATATGCTGTCCTCACTTGGATTTCAGGGCTCTGTTCTTTCCTGGTTTTCTTCTTATCTCTCCCAGCATACCTTTAGTGTATACTCTAGTGGATCCTCCTCTACTTCTATCCCACTGTCAGTTGGTGTACTTCAGGGATCTGTCCTGGGACCTCTTCTTTTCTCCATCTATATTTCTTCCCTTGGTACTTTGATCTCATCCCATGGTTTTCAGAATCATCTTTATGCTGATGACTCCCAGATCTACCTCTCCCAGAAATCTCAGCCGAAATCCAGGCCAAAGTATCAGCCTGCCTGTCTGACATTACTGCCTGGATGTCTCAGCGCCATCTGAAACTAAACATGACCAAGACTGAGCTTCTCATCTTTCCCCCTAAACCAACCTCTCCTCCTCCCCCATTCTCTATTTCTGTGGATAACACTCTCATCCTTCCTGTCTCATCAGCTTGTAACCTTGGGGTCATCTTCGACTCCTCCCTCTCCTTCTCTGCACCTATTCAGCAGACTGCTAAAACCTGTCGTTTCTTTCTCTATAATATCAGCAAAATTCGCCCTTTCCTTTCTGAGCACACTACCAGAACCCTCATCCACACTCTTATCACCTCTCGCTTAGACTATTGCAACTTGCTTCTCACAGGCCTCCCACTTAGCCATCTTTCTTCTCTTCAATCTGTTCAAAATTCTGCTGCACTACTAATATTCCGCCAGTGTTGTTATGCTCATATTAGCCCTCTCCTTAAGTCACTTCACTGGCTTCCTATCCGTTTCCGCATACAGTTCAAACTCCTCTTATTTACCTACTAGTAAAAAAGGTCCGTTTCGAAAAGCAATGAAATGGGCGCTAGCAAGGGAAATTCCCACCCATCCTCCCTCCCTGCCGAGTTCCATGCCCCCCTCCCTCCCTCCCAACCCCCCTCTGTCCCTCCGTTTCTCCCTCCCTCCGGAGTTGCAGACCCCCTCCTTCCCAGTTCAAGGCCCCCTTCACACCGAGTTGAACCCCCCCCCGGCGCGACTCTCTGGACACCATCCTTTCGTCCGGAAAACCTCCCCCGAAGCCTGTGTGTACCTCTGCTGACGGAGGCGAACGTCTCTTCTCAGCTGCGGGCGTTCCTTGTTGAATGAGCATCTGTTAAGTTTCTGTTTGTGCGTCTGATGTCAGACGCATGCACAGAGACTTGGACAGATACTCCTTCATCAAGCCATGCTCCGCAGGCGAGAAGAGAAGTTCGTCTCCGTCAGCAGAGGTAGGCGAAGGCTTTGGGGGAGGTTTTTCAAAGGAAAGGGTGGTGTCCAGAGGGTCGCGGCACGGGGGTCCAGGGGGCAGTAACCTGTAGGGGGTGTGTTGCAATTGGAGGGAAGGGGGAGTGTGTAACTCGTTGTTAGGGGAGTGTGTTTCCCTACTCCTCCCTTTCTGTTGCATTCATTTCGTTCACCGAAATTGTTCCGCCCTCGTCATCACGTTCGACGCGAGGGCGTGACAGAGAGACATGGTCAGTGGAGAGGCTTCACCACGAACTAACGAACCCTTCACGGAAGTGGGTGGAGCTTGGGGCTTCATTAGAACGTTGGGGTTGCGAATTATGTCCGGATGGGGCGTGGCTGAAGGTGGGTGTATGGGTGAGAGTGAGTGGTGCTGACAAGCTACAACAGTACAGGGCTTCAGTGTTTCCCTGCCACACAGTGAGCTTCCCTGCCACACAGTGAGCTTCAGAATTGGAGGTGAGAATTATTTATATAGTGTGAGAAAGGGGGTGGCAAACCGGAGGGGTGGTGGAGGAAAGGGCTATCTGTGCCCGCCAGGGATCAAAAGAAGAAAGAGTGGGACTATAAGAACTACAAGTCCCAGAAGCCCGAGCTGAGCAGGAAGCAGGAGTGGGAGGAGAAGTCCTCTCAGAGGGGGAAGGGGGAGGAGGTTGATTGGGAGATGAAGTCAGAGGGAGGGGATGAGGAACACCTGTGGGAGAAGGGAGTGGTGGAACAGATGGATTGGCAAGGGGGGGAAGGGGGAGGGGAAACAGAAGAAATGGATATCTCAGCATTTGCTCAGGGCCATGAGGAGAGGAGAAAGAGGGCTGTGTGTACTGGATCACAAAAGGTATGAATTCCTTAACCCGGTGGGTGGTTGTCAGGAGTTAGTGCTGACAAATGAGGGAGGTGGGTCTCTAGGTGTAGCCAGTATGCAGTGCTAAACCTAGAGGAATTCATACCGTAGGGGAAACTTTGGAACTTTATAGTGGTGCTTGAGAAAAGCTGAACTGTGTGATAAGCATTTGATTCTGAATAGAGACTCTAAAGAAAGGGGCCTGTGCCAGGAACAGGTCCCGGTCCAGAGGCCTGGTCGGGGACTTAATAGCCGGACTGGAAAGAACCTAGGCGGCTAGTCTATGAGGAGGGGGACTCCACCAGGAAACAGATACGTGCCAGTAGCCGGTAGGGGTTGAACTAGGGGGTGGGCTACTGGCTGGAGAGAACACAACTGTGTAAGCCTGAGGGAGGTTTGCATAACTTGCAAGGATTGCAGACAGCACGGAGAGGTGCGGCTGGATGGTAGACAGCACGGAGAGGTGCAACTAGAGAGCAGACAGCCCGGAGAGGAGCAGGAGTCTGACAGTGGTGCGGCTGGAGTACAGACAGCACGGAGAGGTGCGGCTGGATTGTAGACAGCACGGAGAGGTGCAACTAGAGCGCAGACAGCCCGGAGAGGAGCAGGAGTTTGACAATAGATAAGTGCATTCACTCTGCAGCACCTCAGTACCTCTCCACTCTCATCTCTCCCTACATTCCTCCCCGGGAACTCCGTTCACTGGGTAAATCTATATTATCTGCTCCCTTCTCCTCCACTGCTAACTCCAGACTCCGTTCCTTTTATCTTGCTGCACCATATGCCTGGAATAGACTTCCTGAGCCGGTACGTCAAGCTCCATCTCTAGCCGTCTTCAAATCTAAGCTAAAAGCCCACCATTTTTGATGCTGCTTTTAAATCCTAACCCTTATCCACTTGTTCAGAACCCTTATTTTATCATCCTCACTTTAATATTCCCTTATTTCTTGTTTGTCCTGTTTGTCTGTCCTAATTAGATTGTAAGCTCTGTCGAACAGGGACTGTCTCTTCATGTTCAAGTGTACAGTGCTGCGTACGTCTAGTAGCGCTTTAGAAATGATAAGTAGTAGTAGTACGGGGGCCTGGGCCCCCGTAGATTTGCCCCTGGACCCCCCTGACTCCCCCCTCCCGCCGCCAACCCGCCATCACCTACCTTTGCTGGCGGGGGACCCCAACCCCCGCCAGCCGAGCCGAGGTCCTCTTCTTCCCAATCCCGCGCAAGGCTTCGTTCTAGTCTGACGTCCTGCACGTACAACATGCAGGACGTCAGTCTAGAATGAAGCCTTGCGCGGGATTGGGAAGAAGAGGACCTCGGCTGGCGGGGGTTGGGTTCTCCCGCCAGCAAAGGTAGGCGACGGCGGGTTGGAGGCAGGAGGGGGGGTCGACAGGGTTGTCGGCCGGGGGGGGGGGGGGGGGGGGTCAAAGTTGGTGGCAGGGGGGTTGGGCAATGGTGGTGGGGGGGTCAAAGTTGGTGGCGGGGGGGGGGCGGTGGTGCCAGGTGGGGGTGGGGCTAAAATGTGTCCCCTCACCTCGGGCTCTGGACCCCCCCTCCCACCGAAGTCTTGCTACGCCCCTGACACACACACACATACACAAGGAATGACACGGGCCACATATATAGCAGCAGGACATGTTTATCCACACCTACCCTAGCTGAGATAACATTTAATCACCTCTAGCCTCATGTGCCAACTCTCTTTAAATTCCTCCCCTTATTTTCTAATTCCTCTTACCCATGTATATGTTCCATCTTTGCTTATACCCTACTTTGTCTAATAAAATGTTTTATTATGTATTGTGTTGACATTGTTAGTATACTATACCATACTTTGTAGTGTTATTTGAATATTTTTACTGCTGTAATTGTCTATTGCTTATGTTTGATTTATTATTATTGTACACCACCTTGAATGAATTCTTTCATAAAGGTGGTAAATAATTCCTAATAAATAAATAAATAAACAAATAATCTTGCCCATCACTTTGCTGGTCAGCATCATGGGAGTATGATTTTAGGCATGTTGGAGCAGGGAGACACAACAACAGAGGTGTACTCTCTATCCTCTTTCCTATTTGAATTGTAGTGCAACACTGTTGTTTAGTTCTTTTTTCATATTTATTATTTTATTGTACACTGCCTAAGTTCCTAAGGCATTATATAAAAAAAATTAAAACTTGAAACCTGAATCAGTTATTGGAAATGGGAGAGAGGAAAGCCAGAATCAAGCTTAGGGGTTTGAGAGGTAGGAAAGTACAAATGGTGATGGATATGTTAGGGCAAGGGAGGGTGGAATTGATTTAGCTCTGAGCGAAGACAAATGGGAGCAGTTTGAAAGGGATATTTTCGAAAGGTCGTCCAAGTCGGAAAGTCCCATACGGATGTGCATCTCACATGAAAAGTACGTGAGATGGATGTCCATCCACTGGAAATGCCCAGAATGAACATCCATTTTACAAACTGTAATGTCCAAATTTTGAATAGGGAAAACAAGGGACATGGATGTCTATATAGCAGCATTCTTAGAAAATGGCCACACCGATGTCCATGCAGAGTACCACACAGATGTCCATGCAGAGTAGAGGGTCAGACTAGTGGTTAGTACATGCGACTGTAATCCACAGGATTCAGGTTCCATTCCTACTTCAACTCTTTGTGTTTGTAATTCTAAGCCCTCCAGGAACAGAAAAATACCTATTATACCTGAATGCACACTACTTTAATTGCCTTCAGGTCTGTACATGTCTTATATATTTAGGTACAGTAGTTTTTTTCTGTTTCTGGAGGGCTCACAATTAAAAAAAAAAGAGTTGAAGTGGGATTTGACCCTGGGTCCCTTGGTTTACAATCCACTGCACTAATCACTAGCCTACTCCTCAGACCTGCAACCTGCTCTGTTAAGAATACTCATAATACCTGATAGGCAGATGATCAAAAGCCCCCTGCTGTTCCAAACAGCACTCTAAAAATAGCACTGGAACAGTACGGGACTTTACTGGACCTATGATCAGAGATAATTGCATGCAAATTTAACCATGCAATTCTCTCTGATCATGGGGTAGAAATGCGAGGGGAATGTGTCTGAGCGTATCACACTTGACAGTCCTCCCGCACTAGTTTGACAGGTTTGGGCTGTCAAAAGCCCAGACCTGTCAAACACAGGGGCTGGAGGTCCATGGGACCACAAGACCCCCAACTACCCCCGCCCAAGCCAAGCAAAATAGGGGCTGGAGGTCCAGCAGACCTCCGGTCCCCCTAACCCCCCCAAACACGGGGTTCAGAGGGGCTGGAGTTCCGGTGGGTCTCCAGCCCCCCTAACCCCCCAGGATACCTCCAATGTCCTTGGCTGCAGTTAAGGAACCCTGACCTGACCCAACCCCCACTCCCCCCAGCAACAGGGGGCTGGAGGCCCGGTTCCTCCCAGCATCCCACCGATGTCCCTAGTGGCCCAGTGGGTAAATCCCCCCTACCTGGTGGTCTAGTGGCCCTTCCCCACCCCCTTACCTGCAGTTGGATGAGGGAGATGGCTTCCCTTCTCTTCCGATGCTGCCTGCAAAATGGTGGCACCCTGCTCTGTGCACCATTTTGCAGGTGGTGCCGATGGAAGAGGAGGGAGGCCACTCCCTCCTCCAACTGCAGGTAGGGGGTAGGGAAGGGCCGCTAGACCACCAGGTTGGGGGAGGGGGAGTTGGGTCAGGGTTCCTGCTGGGGCTGCTGCATTGGGGGGAATGGGGACCAGCTAGCATGCAAATGTATGCTGGACAGGGCTCACCATTCCTCCCCAATGGTCTGCAAACCCTAGTGCCAGCTCCGAGCTGGTGTAGGGTTTGCCGCGGCCAGCGAGCCAATCTTTGATGCGCTGGTCGCTGAACATTGGGGATGAATAGGCTTAGCATGCATTTGCATGCTACTTGCAATAAGAGCCCTGTTTTGCATGGATTTGCATGCTAGTTGTGTTCAGAGCCCACGAGCACATTGTTCCATGCAATTGGGGGCTCTGATCATGGGGTGGTAGCAAACACAGGTGCTAGTATGGCGCTAACAGCCTCTAGCGCCTGCGTTTGCTTCTGATCACCGGCCCATGAAACTGGTATCCCCTTATGGTTTCACTTTCAGGGGAGAAGAAGGGGGACACCAACCACAGGGGGATGTCATGCCTTAACCTCTCCAGTGGCCAGCTGCTCAATCAGAACAACTTTTTGTAATCCTGACATTCCTGAAACAGATCTAAATAAGGACGTCCTTCTTTTTAGACATGGACATTTCTTCCCCTTTAGTAATCGCTGTTGGATGTCCAGATTTCAGGCCCTACCTAGTCAAGCACATAGACATCCATTTCGGCCTTTTGCTTTGAAAATAAGCGCCTAAGGGTCAAGTTTGAAGGAGGGGTGAATGGATCAAGCTTTCTAGCATGAGATGGAAGAGAACTGGAATAACAACGGTAGGAACAGGAAAAAGATCAGGATTACCAGCTGAAGGGTAGGGATGAGATGGAACAAAAGACACAGAAGCTGAGAAAAAGATGGAAGAAAGGCACGTAAGAGGAAAGAGAGAGAGAAAAATATGGAACAAGGAAGACTATACTACAAAACTGAAATTGGACCAAACTACAAGGACACAGACAAACTCTTCCAACTTGTGAATAAACTACTAGACACCACACCAGTCACGAACAACAGCAAAGACACAACAGGAGCTGACAACCTCTCAAAGTACTTCAAAGAGAAAATCGTACAACTACGACTTAAAATACTCGTCAGCCCCATCGAATATGCTACACTCCTAGACTGTCTAGACCCAGACCCTGGAGTATATCCAGCAGATAGGATTTGGACTGAATTTGAGATACTATCGGAAGATCTCATCTCCCAAACGCTTAAAAGATTCGCCAAATCTCATTGCAAACTAGATATATGCCCAAATAACCTTATGAAATTGGCCCCTCAACAATTTATAACAGACCTAACGATACATGTGAATTTTATGCTACAAAATGGACTCTTCCCAAAGGAGAAAGGAAACATTCTACTCACTCCCATACCCAAAGATGCAAAGAAAAATGCGAGTGAATTAACCAACTACAGACCAGTAGCATCCATTCCCTTAATAACCAAAATAACAGAAGGGATGGTGACCAAACAACTCACAGACTATCTAAACCAGTTCTCAATACTACACGACTCCCAGTCAGGATTTCGTTCTAATCATAGTACTGAAACAGTACTAGATACGCTTATGACTAAATTCAAACAAATGATTGCAACCGGCAAGAACATACTACTTCTACAATTCGATATGTCAAGCGCCTTCGACATGGTTGATCATGGTATTCTACTACACATCCTTGAATACTTCGGTATTGGAGGCAACGTTCTTAATTGGTTTAAGGGATTCCTAACCACAGGCTCATATCAAGTGACATCAAATTCGACTACATCAGCCACATGGACACCTGAATGTGGAGTCCCACAGGTATCCCCCCTTTCACCGACTATATTCAACCTAATGATGATACCCTTGGCCAAACTACTATCAAACCAAAACCTCAACCCATACATATACGTTGATGATGTAACGATCTACATCCCATTCAAAAAAGACTTAAAAGAAATTTCCAACGGCATCAACCAACGTCTACATATCATGCACTCCTGGGCAGATGCATTTCAGTTGAAACTTAAAGCAGAAAAAACCCAATGCCTAATACTCACCTCTCAACACAATACAAACAAATTTACCACCATCAACACACCAAAACTAAATCTACTAAATTCGGAAACCCTAAAAATCCTTGGAGTTACCATCGATCGGCACCTAACACTTGAAAATCACGCGGAAAACCCTACCAAAAAGATGTTCCATTCAATGTGGAAATTAAAAAGAGTAAGACCATTCTTCCCAAGGACCGTCTTCCGTAATCTGGTACAATCATTAGTACTCAGTCATCTAGACTACTGCAACTCACTCTACGCTGGCTGCAAAGAGCAAATACTTAAAAAAACTCCAAACAGCCCAGAACACGGCAGCCAGACTCATAATCGGAAAATCAAAATACGAAAGTGCAAAACCCCTACGAGAGAAGCTACACTGGCTCAAACTCAAAGAACGCATCACGTTCAAAGTATGTACCCTAGTTCACAAAATCATCCATGGCGATGCCCCAGCCTACATGTCAGATCTGATAGACCTACCACCCAGGAATGCTAAAAAATCATCTCGCACATTCCTTAATCTCCATTTCCCCAACTGTAAAGGTCTAAAATACAAATTAATGCACGCATCAACCTTTTCCTATATGAGCACGCAATTCTGGAATGCGTTGCCACGCAACCTAAAAGTGATCTATGAACTGACTAACTTCCGAAAACAACTGAAGACCCACCTCACCTCTTTGACAAGATATACCACAGAGATCAACACATGTGAAACTCCCCACATATATCCAGAAATGTTTAATAATGCCTTCTGTTATATTACTATCATGTATTCCATTACCATGTAACCCAAAATCCATCTGTAATATCATATATCTATTCTCTTCTTACTTCCACTATCCATGATGTATTGTAAGCCACATTGAGCCTGCAAAGAGGTGGGAAAATGTGGGATACAAATGCAATAAATAAATAAATAAATAAATAAATAAATAAATAAATAAATAAATAAATAAGGTTAGAAATGAGAGACGGAGAAAAAAACCTAGGGGAGAAAAATCTAAGAAATGGTAGTATTGGAGGGATAAGGGAAGAAGATCTGAGACAGGTGGAGGAAAGTTTGAGAAGAGATGTGGAGAGGGAAAGGGATGAATGAATGGATGGATGGAGACAGAAGGAAAGGGGAAAATACTGTAGGACACATGGAAGATAGAGAACAGGAAAAGGAACAGTGGAAAGATAAATGTTTGGATGAAGTTGGAATCATTACAGAGGAAGTATGGATAGGGGCAAAGGTGAGTGGGGTATATGGAGAGTTGAATGGAGGATGAAAGGAGAAGAGAGAAAGACAGAAGGAGGGGGATCAAGATAAAAACTGGGAGGAAAGAGAAGTAGGTATCAAAGGCTGAAATGGGAATCTGGTCTAGTGTGCTGTGAGAGGTGAAGATAAGGTAAAAGGAGATTGAGAAATAATTGGATGAAATAGATGGGAGTGGAGAAGAGAGAGGATGAAGATATAAGAAAAGTGAGGAAAGGTGGAGATGAATGAAGAGAGGTAGAGGGAGGTCACAGGAAAGATGATTTCAGGAAGATGGAAGAGAGATACAGAATGAAAGTTATTGGGAAAAGAGAATCAAAAAGATATGGTAAGAGAAGAGCGATTAAAATACAATGAGGAAAAAAGATCATAGAAGCGGTTTTTATTTAAGTTCAGAGACTGGACTGAGACTTTTGAAAACTTACAGTTATTGAATGTTATATTTATTTTTAGAATAAGATACAGTTTGTTTTTGTACTAATGAATTGCATGTTTATTTTGATATGAAATTTCTGACAAAATAATGGCATACTATTTATTTCCAAGATTTTCTAATTTGGATAACTGAGACATTATGCACCTCTGTTCCTCCTCCAGAGATTCTGGCACATGGCTTGTGATTATGAAACAACTGTGTTTATGGTTGGTGCAGTGGCCATTCCTCCACTGTAAATATGAAGAAACTTGGAGCACACAATCAGAACTACCAAGTTATCCTGTTCCAAGGACGGAGACTTTTTGGCCAGTCATGTTTTAAACTTACAACCCTAGCCACTGAAATCTGTGCTGTAGATTCCATAATAATATTAGGATAGAGTTGTCTGAAACCCAAGAATGGCCTACAATCTCTGTCTTGGAAGTGGGCAACTTGGCAGCTTTGAAGAAGGGAAATTTCTGACAATCCTATCCTGATGTTTTATGAAACCTGCAACACTGATATGAAAGGGTAGAATAAGGAACTACAAATACCACACTGCTTTGGAATGTCAATTCAAAACCAGGAATGGCCAGAAAGTCTCCTTGAAGAACTGAGTAACCTGGAAACTGAACACTAACAGCTCTCCCTGCTGCTGCTATAATTCCAGGTGAAATGGACAAGGGCATTCCTGAAACTATTAAATAGGCATCTTTATTTCTGGGTGAATTTCATGTTCCTAGAGAAATCAGAGCTACATTGCTATGCACACACAGTGGTGAAATCAAGGAGTATCCAGCTTGTCTCAGCTACACAGAGCTTTATAATTACACTACCCATAAACTCTGTGCTCACAGAAACAAATAAATCTAACAAAGACAGTCCACACCATTTCTATGGGCTTTTGAAGGAGAAAGGCCACAACTCAGACTGTTAAAAAGGTTGTTTCATGGATTACTTTAACATAAGATAGGAGTAGTGCTATAGAACAAAACTACTAACTTGTATTTCAATTCTGAAATTTCTGCCACTATTGCTGCTTGTGGGTCCCCCTTAGAGTTTTAGAAGACTCTATCCAGGAAAATATCGAGGCCCTAAGGGCTCACTCTGAAGGAATGCCAGTTTTTCTGCACTTTTAGGGCATCAGATATTTGGAGCTAGCATGGGAATCTGGTATCTAGAGGTCCATATCATTGCTCCAACTTTAGTACAGCTGCATTTTACAAAGCTTCAGGAAACTTT
The DNA here is from genome assembly GCF_901765095.1 of Microcaecilia unicolor. NCBI lineage: Eukaryota > Metazoa > Chordata > Amphibia > Gymnophiona > Siphonopidae > Microcaecilia > Microcaecilia unicolor. The sequence continues at coordinate 249,536,855 of NC_044034.1, forward strand.
TGCTACAACCACAAATTCTACTGTGTCATGATGTGGCAGGCACTTGGAGAAAACTGCAAACTTTTACCACAATAACATAGGATTGCTAAGTAGAAGAGTGAGCTTCCAAACCCAGAGTATGAAAAGAATATTGCTTCTCAAATACTCAGAAGGCTAAGCCATCATTGAAAAGAGGGTGCAACAGGGCCCTCAGGATTATAGTTGAGAGCAATGTGTCACGTTCTCAAGGACCTTGGCATTCTGTCAGGCTTCTTCCCCGGGAGCACTGGGTTCGTGAGTCCTTGGGCCACTACCATGGAGCGGCAGTCGCAGGCAAGGTCACCTTCCAGGTAGAGACGAGGCAAGTCTGGACTGGAACCCCGGACTGGAGTTCTGCACAGGAATACACAGGACTGGAACGCACCAGACGGGTGTGCACTGGAGTGGAGCCTGCTGGACTGGAACCCACTGGAGCGGAACCCACGGGACCAGAACCCGCTGGACAGGAAAACACTAGACCTAGGCTTCACCTACGCTTAGCCACCGTTCCCCGAGGGTTGAGCCCTCAGGTTCGGGCAACCGGCAGGGCTTACAGGAAAACCGGAACTGGAACTCGCAAGCAGGAACAACAGGAATCAGGATACAGAAGTGCCCCCAGGCACCTAGGTGAAAGCAAGGCAGACAGGCAGGGAATGACCGGGTTCCGGCAGTACGCAGGTTCAAAGCAAGTCTCAGGGCAGGCGGCTAGCAAAGCAGTAGTCAGGGTCAAAGCAAAGTCTCTGGGCAGGCGGCTAGCAAAGCAGTAGTCAGGTTCAAAGCATAGTATCTGGGCAGGCAGCTAGCAAAGCAGTAGTCAGGTTCAAAGCAAGTCTCTGGGCAGGCGGCTAGCAAAGCAGTAGTCAGGTTCAAAGCAATGGTCAGGTCAAGGAGCAAGACTATGGCTGGAGCTCCAGTATCAAGGAGTACTGGCAACAGACAGAACAAGGGCTGACGCTCCAGAAGCAAAAGAAAACACACACGGGAAAACCAGAAAGCTAAACACAAGAAGACTAGTAAAGCTGAACACAAGCTAACAGGAAAGCTATGCCCAAGCTAACCAGTCATACGCTAGGAACTCACACTAAGCAAACACAGGAGAACTAGTAAAGCTGTACACAGGCTAACAAGCAAAGCTGTGCCCAAGCTAACTAGTCATACACTAGGAACTCACACTGAGCAAACACAGGAGAACTAGTAAAGCTGTACACAGGCTTACAAGCAAAGCTGTGCCCAAGCTATCTAGTCATACACTAGGAACTCACACTGGGCAAACACAGGAGAACTAGTAAAGCTGTACACAGGTTAACAAGCAGAGCTGTGCCCAAGCTAACTAGTCATACACTAGGAACTCACACTGAACTGGACAACTTAGCAGTGCACAGAGCACTTAAACATACCAGGGACCTTAGACGATGCCATAGGCGCCCGGTATAAGAGGCTTGGGGAGGCTATGCCTCCCCAGCCACAGCAGGATGGATCAGCTGTTTCTATAGAAATGCTAAATAGTATTAGTAGTAGTTCTCCTGCGAGTCCTGCTGCTCTGGGATAGCAGCAGCTGCAGTGAAAACTGTCTCTAGCCTTGTGTATAACCAGTTGTAATTTGATCATCTTACTGCTGGGAGAGCAGAGCAGGGGAGGGGGGTTGGCTGGAGGTGTCCTGGGTTGCCAGGGAGATATTTAACTAGGCTCATGAATTCCTGCACATGAGCAATTCACACCAAAGAGACTTGCACTGACCCCTGAAATTTTAAAAGTGCTAAAAATAAGTTTTAAAAGTATTTGCATTAAATCTAATTGCAGAATTTAGGTGCTAGGAAGTGGGATTGGTTTCCTATGTACGCAAATTTGCTCAAGCCATATGCAAATTAGTCAATTTTTGGGAGGTTGTCATTTGCATATTTATGGGTAAAAATTGTTGGAAATGTTTATAGCCTTAATGTTAGGGCATGGCTCTGATCAAAAAATGTGAACTTTGATCCAAAAATGAAGGGTTTAGCTAGTGTTTTTGACTAAAAATTCCCATTAGAGTGTCTGTATATTAATCTGCATTCAAATAGAGCTCTCTGATTGGATGAGCAGCTCCTGTTAGAAAATCTGCCTGGGAACAGAGAGGAGAGAATCAATGGGTGGGTGGGTGTGGATGACTGGGGGGGGGCAGGGAAGAGGAGAGAATCAATGGGTGGGTATGGATGGCTGGAGGGGGGGGGGGGGGAAGGAGCGAGGACAAGAAGAAGAAAGGCAGAAAGTAAAGAAATAAATGGAAAGGAAGTCCTGGAAACGGAGTTAAGAGGACACATAGCAGCAGAATCGGATACTGGGCCAGCATGATCAGAAAAACAAAGTCACCAGACAACAAAGGTAGAAAAGATAATTTTATTTTCATTATAGTGTTTGGAATATGTCCACTTTGAGAATCAGGTGCTCAACATTAAATGTTTATATTTATTTACTTATATATGGCATTTTATCCCACATTAAACATGAATTAGGATGTTTTGTGGCTCTACATGAGAATTGTGATATTATGATCCTTATTTCATATTGTTGACGATCTGCATTTTCCATATGGGTGGTATATTGGTGTATTAGGTTCTGCCCAGTGTAATATGTATGGTACAGTAAGGTTCTGAGTGTATTTTTGCACAAAGTTGTGCATAGTGTTTTGTAGTTACGATTGTGGTTAGTATATGCTTTGAGCAACCACTTTATTCTTTGACATATGATACATATCTAATATCTAAATTTAATAAAAGGTATTAATTGTGACTTTTTATGTATTTATTTTTTCTGTGTTATCAGACAATTATGGATTTAAGCTCCACCCCTGGCCCCACCCCTAAACCCCGCCCCCTTTAGCCTCCCCAAACAGTTGGGCCACCGACCGCCTATGGACGATGCAAAGGTAAAGGCTGCAGTCTCTAAGTGCTTAATAAAGCCCTTCAACACCAGAGGCGCAGCTGCAGCAATACTACTACTTAACATTTTTAGAGCACTACTAGGGTTACGCAGCACTGTACAATTTAACAAAGAGAGACAGTCCCTGCTCAAAGAGCTTACAATCTAATAGACAAGTGAACGGTCGGTCTGATAGGGGCAGTCAAATTGGGGCAGTCTGGATTCACTGAACGGTAAGGGTTAGGTGCCGAACGCAACATTGAAGAGGTGGGCTTTAAGCAAAGACTTGAAGACGGGCAGGGAGGGGGCTTGGCGTAAGGACTCAGGAAGGTTGTTCCAAGCAGCAATCTCTAAGTAACTACGGAGACTGATCAGGCACAGAGCAGGCAGAAAGCACAGTGAAACACAGGGAGGCTTCCCACACCCAGGTGTAGTGTAGTGAAGCAATTAGAGTCATGCTGGAAGCAGCCAGCACACACAGAGAAAGAGCTAACCCAGGCAACACACAGGTGCAGTATAGTGATGCAGCCAGCACAGAGAGCCAGAGCTAGCTCAGAAAAGACAGACAGAAGGAACAGAAGCCAGCTAGGAAGCTCACCCCCAGGAACAAGGTAAGTCTGAGGGTGGTCACGGCCACAGACGTGACACAATGCAAGGCAGTGTGAGAAGAATTCATCAGGCAGCACAGGAAACCCCAGTTTTATTTATTCCATTTGTTATACCACTATAAATGCCAAAAAGGTTGACAATAAAATGCTCAGTAAGGCAGGTGAGAAACTTATAGAACTAAGACAAGAGAAGGAAGGGAAATAAGCAGAAGAGCTAACACAAGAGACATTGCTCAATCAAAGGTCTGTTGAATAAGCCAGGTTTTAATTTTTTTTAAATTTATGATAAGGTCATTTCCAGGCGGAGATCAATAAGTAGAGAGTTCCAAAGGTTAATGTATGAGAAAGCAGTTTCTCTAAAACTTTCCAGGTGAAGTCTTGACAAAGGTGGGAGTTTAAATAAAGTGGCATGTCATGACCAAAGGGAGCACGAGAAAACAAGGGATTAGAAGAGTAGCTAAGTAAGAGGAGGTTCCAGTAAACACAGCCTGATGAACTAGGATGAGGATATTGTATTTCAGTTGGGAGGAAACTGGCAGACAGTGATTTTTTTTTTCAGAAGCAGTGCTGTAAGATGGTTGTATCTCCTGGCATTGTAGATTAGTTTGATAGCAGTGCATTACATGAGTTGAAGATTTGTTTTACAGAAGAAAAAGGATAAGGCAGGTGCCTTGGTAGTGTCTCAGTTATAGTCCTGGGAAATAACATCACCACTGGGTTACACAGAGGGAGGGTGTGTGAAGTCTGGGACAAACGAAGCAGAGGGTATGTCGCGTTCTCGAGGACCTTGGCATACTGTCAGGCTTCTTCCCCGGGAGCACTGGGTTCGTGAGTCCTTGGGCCACTACCGTGGAGCGGCAGTGGCAGGCAAGATCACCTTCAAGGTAGAGACGAGACAAGACTGGACCGGAACCCCGGACTGGAGTTCTACACAGGAATACACGGAACTGGAACGCACCAGACGGGTGCGCACTGGAGTGGAGCCCGCTGGACTGGAACACACTGGAGTGGCCCCACTGGACTGGAACATACAGGAGTGAAACCCGCTGGACTGGAACACACTGGAGCGGAACCCACGGGACCGGAACCCGCTGGACAGGAACACACTGGACCTAGGCTTCACCTACGCTTAGCCACCTTTCCCCGAGGGTTGAGCCCTCAGGTTCGGGCAGCCAGCAGGACTTACAGGAAAAAACGGAACTGGAACTTGCAAGCAGGAACAGCAGGAATGAGGATCCAGGCGTGCCCCCAGGCACCTAGGCGAAAGCAAGGCAGACAGGCAGGGAATGTCCGGGTTCCGGCAGTAGGCAGGTTCAAAGCAATGGTCAAGTCAAGGAACAAGGCTGAGGCTGGAGCTTCAGTAACAAGGAGTGCTGGCAACAGACTGAACAAGGGCTGAAGCTCCAGAAGCAAAAGAAAACACACACGGGAAAACCAGCAGGCTAAACACAAGAAGACTAGGAAACTGTACACAAGCTAACAAGAAAGCTATGCCCAAGCTAACCAGTCATACACTAGAAACATACACTAAGCAAACACAGAAGATCTGGTAAAGCTGTACACAGGCTAACAAGCAAAGCCGTGCCCAAGCAAACAAGTCATACACTAGAAACATACACAGATCACAGGAGAACTAGCAAAGCTGTACACAGACTAACAATCAAAGCTGTGCCCAAGCTAGCTAGTCATACACTGGAAACATACACAGAGAACTAGCAAAGCTGTACACAGGCTAACAAGCAAAGCTGTGCCCAAGCTAACAAGTCATACAGTGGAAGCATACACAGAGCACACAGGAGAACTAATAAAGCTGTACACAGGCTAACAAGCAAAGCTGTGCCCAAGCTAACAAGTCATACACTGGAAACATACACAGAGCACACAGGAGAACTAATACAGCTGTACACAGGCTAACAAGCAAAGCTGTGCCCAAGCTAACAAGTCATACACTAGAAACATACACAGAGCAGACTCAGGAGAACTAGTGAAGCTGTACACAAGCTAACAAGCAAAGCTGTGCCCAAGCTAACAAGTCATACACTAGAAACATACACAGAGCAGACTCAGGAGAACTAGTGAAGCTGTACACAAGCTAACAAGCAAAGCTGTGCCCAAGCTAACAAGTCAAACACCAGAAACATACACAGAGCAAACAATGTAGCAGTGTACAGAGCACTCTACATACCAGGGCCCTTAGACGAAATGCAAAGGCAAGGGCTGCAGGCTCTAAGTGATTAATAAAGCCTTTCAACACCAGAGGCACAGCTGCAGCAATCTCCTTGCCTCCAAACAGAGGCTTGACACACAGAGAAGTCAGCCCACAGGAAGAAACAGCGGCAGCCATCTTGGAAGAGGCATAGCCCACACAGGTGAGGTCCAGTAAGGCAATCAGCACACAGAGCCAGAGAGAAACTGACACAGAGACAAGCAGAAGCAAGCACAGCCACTGACTCCCAGAAACATGGTAAGAATGAGGGTGGTCACGGCCACAGACGTGACAGGATAGCAGTGGTTAAAGCACCTTTGGGTTGCAGCAGGAGGACGATGAAGTCTGAGACAAAAGGAACAGAGGATGGCAGTGGTTAAAGCACCCAGGACAGAGCACTTTGAGCTCTTTGAGCAGGGCCTGTCCTTTTATGTTAAATTGTACAGCGCTGCGTAACCCTAGCAGCGCTATAGAAATGTTAAGTAGTAGTAGTAGTAGTAGTAGCACAGGTAAAGATAAAAAGCGAATGCTACATACCTGTAGAAGGTATTCTCCGAGGACAGCAGGCTGATTGTTCTCACTGATGGGTGACGTCCATGGCAGCCCCTCCAATCGGAAACTTCACTAGCAAAGGCCTTTGCTAGTCCTCGCGCGCTCATGCGCACCGCGCATGCGCGGCCGTCTTCCCGCCCGAACCGGCTCGTGTTCGTCAGTCTTCTTTTGTCCGCGCTCAGTACGGTCGTGTTTTCGCCGTGTCGTGCCCCGCAAACTCGACCTCGCGCGTTCTCTTCGTGTTAAAAAAAAAAAAAAAAAAAAACCCCATTCTGTGTGTGGGAAGGGACTCTTTAGTCTCTTTTCCCCCGATATTTCCAGCTTTTTCGCCCCGGTAAGTTTTCTTTCGTCGTCGGGGTAGGCCTCTTTTAGGCCTCGGGTCGAAGTTTTCTTCCCCTTGTTTTTGTGGTGCCTTTTCCGCCATTTCGACTTTTGGTCTCGCTGGCGTGATTTTTCCGCCCATGACATCGAAGTCTTCCAGCGGCTTCAAGAAGTGCACCCAGTGCGCCCGGGTCATCTCGCTCACTGACCGGCACGCGTCGTGTCTTCAGTGCTTGGGGGCTGGGCACCGCCCGCAGGCCTGTAGTCTGTGTTCCCTTTTACAAAAGTGGACTCAGGTAGCGAGATTGGCCCAGTGGAACGTTTTGTTCTCGGGCTCTTCGTCGACATCGGCACCGGGGGTATCCAGTGCATCGACGTCTTCAGCGTCCGGACCTTCATCCTCGGCCGCCAGTGCATCGAGGCATCGGCCCTCTGCATCGGCGCTGAGACATCGGACAGCTGCGTCGACATCGGTGGTACCGGGACCTCGTCTGCTGATGTCGTCGGACGGTGGTGCTTCGTCTGGAGTGCAGGTGAGGGCTGTCCATTCCCCTGCTGGTAGCGGTGAGCCTTCGGGTGGATCTCCCCCTACCCTGAGGGCTCCTGCGGTACAGCCCCCCCGAGACCGACCTCCTTCGGCCTCGGCCCCGAGGAAGCGACGGCTGGATTCTACGTCCTCCTCATCGGTGCCGGGAAGCTCCGGTGACATGCTTCGTTCCAAGAAGTCGAAGAAGCATCGTCATCGGTCTCCTTCCCGTGTCGGCACCGAGAGCTCTGGGTCACCGAGGGAGTCGGCACCCAGTAGGCATCGGCACCGAGAGGACCGCTCACCCTCTGTTCAGGAGGTGTCGATGCGCTCCACTCTGGACAGCCCGGAACAGCCTCCACGCCCGGAACAGGTTCTGACGTCGATGCCTGCATCGACCTCCATGCCTTTCTCTGCAGCTGCTCTGAACGGGCTGTCCTCCCAGAGATTCTGGGAGAGCTGTTGCGCCCTACCCCTCCGGTACCGGCGGTGCTTGCTGCCGTCGCCTCCCAGGAGGGCTCCCCGACTACGTCGGCGGAGGGAGCTTCGCCGATGCGGGCGAGGGAGTCTACCTCTCGACGCCCCCATCGTGGACGTGGCTCCACAGAGTCGAGTCGGGCACGGTTGCAGACACAGGTCCGTGAACTTGTGTCTGACACCGAGGGTGAGGCCTTGTGGGAAGACGAAGGAGACATCAGATATTTCTCTGACGAGGAGTCTGAGGGTCTTCCTTCCGATCCCACTCCCTCTCCTGAGAGACAGCTTTCTCCCCCCGAGAGTCTGTCTTTCGCTTCCTTTGTCCGGGAGATGTCTACGGCCATCCCCTTCCCGGTGGTTGTGGAGGACGAGCCAGGGCTGAAATGTTTGAGCTCCTGGACTATCCTTCTCCACCTAAGGAAGCGTCCACTGTACCCATGCACCATGTCCTAAAAAACACATTGCTGGCAAACTGGACCAAGCCTCTAACTAATCCCCACATTCCCAAGAAGATCGAGTCCCAGTACCGGATCCATGGGGACCCAGAGCTGATGCGCACACAGTTGCCTCATGACTCTGGAGTTGTGGATTTGGCCCTAAAGAAGGCTAAGAGTTCTAGGGAGCATGCTTCGGCGCCCCCGGGCAAGGACTCTAGAACCTTAGACTCCTTTGGGAGGAAGGCCTACCATTCTTCTATGCTCGTGGCCAAAATTCAGTCCTACCAGCTCTACACGAGCATACACATGCGGAACAATGTGCGGCAGTTGGCGGGCTTGGTGGATGCGCTCCCCACTGAGCAAGCCAAGCCTTTTCAGGAGGTGGTCAGGCAGCTGAAGGCGTGCAGAAAATTCCTGGCCAGAGGGGTGTATGACACCTTTGATGTTGCGTCCAGGGCCGCTGCTCAAGGTGTGGTGATGTGCAGATTCTCATGGCTGCGTGCCTCCGACCTGGAGAATAGAATCCAGCAGCGGATTGCGGACTCGCCTTGCCGTGCGGATAATATTTTTGGAGAGAAAGTCGAACAGGTGGTAGAGCAGCTCCACCAGCGGGACACCGCATTCGACAAGTTCTCCCGCCGGCAGCCTTCAGCATCTACCTCTACAGGTAGAAGATTTTTTGGGGGAAGGAAGACTGTTCCCTACTCTTCTGGCAAGCGTAGGTACAATCCTCCTTCTCGACAGCCTGCGGCCCAGGCTAAGCCCCAGCGCGCTCGCTCTCGTCAGCAGCGTGCGCCTCAGCAAGGCCCATCGGCTCCCCAGCAAAAGCAAGGGACGAGCTTTTGACTGGCTCCAGCAGAGCATAGCTGACATCCAAGTGTCAGTGCCGGGCGACCTGCCAGTCGGAGGGAGATTGAAAGCTTTTCACCAAAGGTGGCCTCTCATAACCTCCGATCAGTGGGTTCTCCAAATAGTCCGGCAAGGATACACCCTCAATTTGGCTTCAAAACCTCCAAATTGTCCACCGGGAGCTCAGTCTTACAGCTTCCAGCACAAGCAGGTACTTGCAGAGGAACTCTCCGCCCTTCTCAGCGCCAATGCGGTCGAGCCCGTGCCATCCGGGCAAGAAGGGCTGGGATTCTATTCCAGGTACTTCCTTGTGGAAAAGAAAACAGGGGGGATGCGTCCCATCCTAGACATAAGGGCCCTGAACAAATATCTGTTCAAAGAAAAGTTCAGGATGCTTTCCCTGGGCACCCTTCTTCCCATGATTCAGGAAAACGATTGGCTATGCTCTCTGGACTTGAAGGATGCCTACACACACATCCCGATACTGCCAGCTCACAGGCAGTATCTGCGATTTCAGCTGGGCACACGTCACTTCCAGTACTGTGTGCTACCCTTTGGGCTCGCCTCTGCGCCCAGGGTGTTCACAAAGTGCTTGGCTGTAGTAGCAGCGGCACTTCGCAGGCTGGGGGTGCACGTGTTCCCATATCTCGACGATTGGCTGGTGAAGAACACATACGAGGCAGGAGCCCTGCAGTCCATGCAGATGACTATTCGTCTCCTGGAGCTACTGGGGTTTGTGATAAATTATCCAAAGTCCCATCTTCTCCCAGTGCAGAAACTCGAATTCATAGGAGCTCTGCTGGATTCTCGGACGGCTCGGCCTATCTCCCAGAGGCGAGAGCCAACAACTTGTTGTCCCTCGTTTCGCGGGTGCGAGCGTCACAGCAGATCACAGCTCGGCAGATGTTGAGATTGCTGGGCCACATGGCCTCCACAGTCCATGTGACTCCCATGGCCCGCCTTCATATGAGATCTGCTCAATGGACCCTAGCTTCCCAGTGGTTTCAGGCTGCTGGAGATCTAGAAGACGTGATCCACCTGTCCACGAGTTTTCTCAAATCCCTGTATTGGTGGACGATTTGGTCCAATTTGACTCTGGGACATTCCACTGGGCCAAGCACTTTGTGAACACCCTGGGCGCAGAGGCGAGCCCAAAGGGTAGCACACAGTACTGGAAGTGACGTGTGCCCAGCTGAAATCGCAGATACTGCCTGTGAGCTGGCAGTATCGGGATGTGTGTGTAGGCATCCTTCAAGTCCAGAGAGCATAGCCAATCATTTTCCTGAATCATGGCGCATTGGCGCTGAGAAGGGCGGAGAGTTCCTCTGCAAGTACCTGCTTGTGCTGGAAGCTGTAAGACTGAGCTCCCGGTGGACAATTTGGAGGTTTTGAAGCCAAATTGAGGGTGTATCCTTGCCGGACTATTTGGAGAACCCACTGATCGGAGGTTATGAGAGGCCACCTTTGGTGAAAAGCTTTCAACCTCCCTCCGACTGGCAGGTCGCCCGGCACTGACACTTGGATGTCGGCTATGCTCTGCTGGAGCCAGTCAAAAGCTCGTCCCTTGCTTTTGCTGGGGAGCCGATGGGCCTTGCTGAGGCGCACGCTGCTGACGAGAGCGAGCGCGCTGGGGCTTAGCCTGGGCCACAGGCTGTCGAGAAGGAGGATTGTACCTACGCTTGCCAGAAGAGTAGGGAACAGTCTTCCTTCCCCCAAAAAATCTTCTACCTGTAGAGGTAGATGCTGAAAGGCTGCCGGCGGGAGAACTTGTCGAATGCGGTGTCCCGCTGGTGGAGCTGCTCTACCACCTGTTCGACTTTCTCTCCAAAAATATTATCCGCACGGCAAGGCGAGTCCGCAATCCGCTGCTGGATTCTATTCTCCAGGTCGGAGGCACGCAGCCATGAGAGTCTGCGCATCACCACACCTTGAGCAGCGGCCCTGGACGCAACATCAAAGGTGTCATACACCCCTCTGGCCAGGAATTTTCTGCACGCCTTCAGCTGCCTGACCACCTCCTGAAAAGGCTTGGCTTGCTCAGGGGGGAGCGCATCCACCAAGCACGCCAACTGCCGCACATTGTTCCGCATGTGTATGCTCGTGTAGAGCTGGTAGGACTGAATTTTGGCCACGAGCATAGAAGAATGGTAGGCCTTCCTCCCAAAGGAGTCTAAGCTTCTAGAGTCCTTGCCCGGGGACGCCGAAGCATGCTCCCTAGAACTCTTAGCCTTCTTTAGGGCCAAATCCACAACTCCAGAGTCATGAGGCAACTGTGTGCGCATCAGCTCTGGGTCCCCATGGATCCGGTACTGGGACTCGATCTTCTTGGGAATGTGGGGATTAGTTAGAGGCTTGGTCCAGTTTGCCAGCAATGTGTTTTTTAGGACATGGTGCATGGGTACAGTGGACGCTTCCTTAGGTGGAGAAGGATAGTCCAGGAGCTCAAACATTTCAGCCCTGGGCTCGTCCTCCACAACCACCGGGAAGGGGATGGCCGTAGACATCTCCCGGACAAAGGAAGCGAAAGACAGACTCTCGGGGGGAGAAAGCTGTCTCTCAGGAGAGGGAGTGGGATCGGAAGGAAGACCCTCAGACTCCTCGTCAGAGAAATATCTGATGTCTCCTTCGTCTTCCCACAAGGCCTCACCCTCGGTGTCAGACACAAGTTCACGGACCTGTGTCTGCAACCGTGCCCGACTCGACTCTGTGGAGCCACGTCCACGATCGGGGGCGTCGAGAGGTAGACTCCCTCGCCCGCATCGGCGAAGCTCCCTCCGCCGACGTAGTCGGGGAGCCCTCCTGGGAGGCGACGGCAGCAAGCACCGCCGGTACCGGAGGGGTAGGGCGCAACAGCTCTCCCAGAATCTCTGGGAGGACGGCCCGGAGGCTCTCGTTCAGAGCGGCTGCAGAGAAAGGCATGGAGGTCGATGCAGGCGTCGACGTCAGAACCTGTTCCGGGCGTGGAGGCTGTTCCGGGCTGTCCAGAGTGGAGCGCATCGACACCTCCTGAACAGAGGGTGAGCGGTCCTCTCGGTGCCGATGCCTACTGGGTGCCGACTCCCTCGGTGACCCAGAGCTCTCGGTGCCGACACGGGAAGGAGACCGATGACGATGCTTCTTCGACTTCTTGGAACGAAGCATGTCACCGGAGCTTCCCGGCACCGATGAGGACATAGAATCCAGCCGTCGCTTCCTCGAGGCCGAGGCCGAAGGAGGTCGGTCTCGGGGGGGCTGTACCGCAGGAGCCCTCAGGGTAGGGGGAGACCCACCCAAAGGCTCACCGCTACCAGCAGGGGAATGGACAGCCCTCACCTGCACTCCAGACGAAGCACCACCATCCGACGACATCAGCAGACGAGGTCCCGGTACCACCGACGTCGACGCAGCTGTCCGATGTCTCAGTGCCGATGCAGAGGGCCGATGCCTCGATGCACTCGATGCACTGGTGGCCGAGGATGAAGGTCTGGATGCTGAAGACGTCGATGCACTCGATACCCCCGGTACCGATGTCGACGAAGAGCCCGAGAACAAAACGTTCCACTGGGCCAATCTCGCTACCTGAGTCCGCTTTTGTAAAAGGGAACACAGACTACAGGCCTGCGAGCGGTGCCCAGCCCCCAAGCACTGAAGACACGACGCGTGCCTGTCAGTGAGCGAGATGACCCGGGCGCACTGGGTGCACTTCTTGAAGCCGCTGGGAGACTTCGATGTCATGGGCGGAAAAATCACGCCGGCGAGACCAAAAGTCGAAATGGCAGAAAAGGCACCACAAAAACAAGGGGAAGAAAACTTCGACCCGAGGCCTAAAAGCGGCCTACCCCGACGACGAAAGAAAACTTACCGGGGCAAAAAAGCTGGAAATATCGGGGGAAAAGAGACTGAAGAGTCCCTTCCCACACACAGAATGGTTTTTTTTTTAACACGAAGAGAACGCGCGAGGTCGACTTTGCGGGGCATGACACGGTGAAAACACGACCGTACCGAGCGCGGACAAAAGAAGACTGACGAACACGAGCCGGTTCGGGCGGGAAGACGGCCGCGCATGCGCGGTGCGCATGAGCGCGCGAGGACTAGCAAAGGCCTTTGCTAGTGAAGTTTCCGATTGGAGGGGCTGCCGTGGACGTCACCCATCAGTGAGAACAAGCAGCCTGCTTGTCCTCGGAGAACAAACATTACATAAAACAAGCAAATGGCATCCTCATCCCTGGGGAACACACCTTGTTAACAAGACAATCAGGGCCGGTCTTAGGCATGGGCAACAGGGGCGGTCGCACAGGGCCCCACGCTCCTAGGGGCCCCGCATCTCTGGCACATCTGTCCTCCTGTCTCTCAACACCTCCCTGCTCCGTACCTTAATGTGCATCTACATTTCAGCAGAACGCATCAGGCAGTGACAGCGATTTCCATATCACGTTAGCTGCTGAGCCTACAGCCTCCTTGCTGCAGCGTCCCACCCTCTTTTGATATCATTTCCTGCTTCCGCAATGACGGGATGCAACAGCGAGGAGGCTCTGGGCTCGGCAGCTGATGGGATATGAAAATCGCTGCTGCCGTCTACTGAAACATAGTGGATGCACATCAAGGTATGGGATAAGGTGGGGTTCCGAGAGCTCTAAACCTCCTCTTAAACTCTGATAAATTATGGCTTATGGTGGCGGGCACAGGAGGGGGTGCAGGCAGGCATGGGGACCCACTGAACTGGTCTGCACAGGGTAATTGCTAAGACCAGCCCTTAAGATAATATACTATTAGTGATAAGCAGATTGATAAGCACTCTACCAGAACCCTTATCCACACTCTTATCACCTCTCGCCTAGATTATTGCAACCTGCTTCTCACCGGCCTCCCACTTAGCCATCTCTTTCCTCTTCAATCAATCCAAAACTCTGCTGCGCGACTCATTTTCCGACAGAGTCGCTATGCTCACATTAGCCCTCTCCTCAAGTCACTTCACTAGCTTCCTATCCGTTTCCGCATTCAATTCAAACTTCTCTTACTGACCTATAAGTGTATTCATTCTACCGCTCCCCAGTACCTCTCCACTCTTGTCTCTCCCTATGCCCCCCCCTCGGGTACTCCGTTCTGTAGATAAATCTCTCATCTGTCCCCTTCTCCTCTACTAATTCCAGACTCTATTCCTTTTATCTTGCTGCACCTCATGCCTGGAATAGACTTCCCGAGCCTGTACATCTAGCCCCGTCTTTGGCCGTTTTCAAATCAAGGCTAAAAGCCCACCTCTTTAACGCTGCTTTTGACTCCTAACCACTACTCACTTGCCCTGTACCCTTTTATCCCCACCTCTTTAATTCCCTTACCTCTTAGTTGTTCTGTCTGTTTGTCTGTCCTATTTAGATTGTGAGCTCTTTGAACAGGGACTGTCTTTTCATGTATGGTGTACAGCGCTGTGTATACCTTGTAGCGCTATAGAAGTGATAAGTAGTAGTAGGTTGCTAAAGCAATCAGGGTGAAAAGCAGGTACCTAACCATTATCATGCATTAAGAATCAGAGGTAGCTAAGAGGCACACAGACACCTGTGTTATTACTTGTTCTTCATATTCCTTTAGTTTGTATATAATATAATCGGGTTAAAGTAAGGACTCACAGGTGTCTTACAAAAATTACCCCACTTTAGAAATTAAAAAAAAAAAAAAAGAGAGTGCCATCTGACTGGATGTATGTGTGTCTGCATGGCACTGAATTAGCATTATTTTCATAAGCATACATGTAGTTATTAAGTGCATGCTCAATAGCTACCAAGCGAGGAGCATTTATGAAGGAGGCCAATTTGCACCATGATAGATTGAGCTCCTGATGTAATAAGGCATTACAGAATCCTTTATGGATCCATCTTCAACATATACCAATGGCCCATAGAGATATCCAGAATCTTCTGGTTGCAAGGAAATTGAGAATAGTGGTGACCTCGGGTGCACTGGTTTGGTGCATCTCATCCAGAGGCCAGGCTAGGACTCGGTCTTTAGCTGGTGGCATAGGTACAGAATGGTATACCTGTTGAATCTAAAATCTGTGCACGCACTGCTCCTCAGACAAATCCAGAAAATGCATCCTCGTTTGCCCCTCCCTAATCTGAACCACAGCACACATGAACCACTTATGTATACCCAGTGACGTAGGAAGGGGGGGGCGGGAGGGGTGGTCCGCCCCGGGTGCACGCGCTCGGGGGGTGCCGACCCCGCTGGTTCCCTGCTCTCTCTGCCCCGGAACAGGTTACTTCCTGTTCCGGGGCAGAGAGAGCAGGGAACCAGCGGGGCCGATGCAGCTCCGAGTGACGTGCACTCGGGGAGGATCGGCCCTCCCGCAGGTAAGAATGCAGTCCGGGGGGGGGGGGGGGGGGGGGGGGTGCGCCGCAGAGGGGGGGAGGGGTCGCGCACCCAGAGGGGGTGCACAGCGGCGACCTGCCCCGGGTGCCATTAGCCCTCGCTACGGCACTGTGTATACCATTCATTAAGGATAATGCTATAAATTAGGCACTAACATTTATGCATGTGCTATGCATTTAAATGTTTAGACTATTAGCATGTACGCGCATATGTACATACATGACACCTAAGCGTTATTCTGTAAATATGTGACTATCTTGCATAGCACATATTTGCAAGGGGGAGCATACACATGGGTGAGAAAAAAGTGAGGCACCCACTTACACATGTCACTTACAGAATACTGTAAATTCCGCATGCCACTGTCACATTTAGGGGGGAAGTTATTAACATGGACTAACATTAAGACATGTTATTTTACTGCTAACCCCAGTTATTAGTAACTTGGTGTCATTGCATAAAATTGGATCTGTGCTAAAACAGCACAAGTTACTGGTAAAATAATGAAAACGTTTGTCTTACCTGATCATTTTCTTTCCTTTAGTCACAGCAGATGAATCTAGATACTTGTGAGTTGTGCCCATCTACCAGCAGGTGGAGATAGAGAGTGCTGAACTGATGTGCCTTATAGGACAAAATGCTCTTTGGTCAGTCAGTATTTCTCACAACAAAGCAGAAGGAAACAGTGATAAACCAAGGAAAAGTGATAAACCAAGAACCGCCCACGAAGACATTGAGGGAAACAAGCCATCTGAACTGCAAAAAGTCAGAACAAAAACTGGCAACTAAGCAACTAGCTGAAAGACACCGCTGAAAAAACAGGGTGGGGCTCTGGATTCATCTGACGCGACCAAAGGAAAGAAAATAATCAGGCAAGACGTAATTTTTTTGTCCCTTAGCGTCAGCAGATGAATCCATAATACTTGTGGGATGTAGCAAAGCAGTCCTTCAGAAGGGTGGGAACCGTAACACCTGCTGCAATGCCAAACCTGCCATAGAGGCATCCGACCAAGCAGCTCTAGCCCAATACCGAAAAGGAAAGAAGGCAAGGAAAATCATGTCGCTGCTCTACCTAGCCACCAAAACATATCCAGATGTGGCAGCTTCCGCTGGCCGAGAAAGCATGGCCCTAGGATGCCAGAGCACCATACTGAGGCCTCGAGAAAAACAGGAGCAAAAGAACTGACAGACAGAACCTGGTAGCACCTCCAAAGACCGTACAGAGCTGAACAGGCAAGTGGAAAGTACCATGGTCAAGGGAGAGCAAGCGCAGCGCAGCAGATGTATGACGGCACTTTAAAAAAAATGAAAGCCAAACCACGAGGACCAGGATTCGCTATAGAAATTAAAGCTACACTCACCCAGAATTGAACTCTGACAATGAGTGGTGTGCTCTGCTACTCACCGTGGTGTTTGAAGAAAGACTTACATCCCCTCCGAGCATAGCCCACAAGCACTGGGAACGTGCACTCTCCCGTGAAGCAAAAGCTGCTTTTTTTGTTTTGTTTTGGAGGAAGGAGAAGGGCTGGAGGGGAAAAAGGGTGGAGGAGGGACCTGGGGTGACCAGGTGTACCCCCCTAAAGCTGACACCACTCAGCCAGGACACCCCAAGCTTCTCTGAACTATGAAACCCAGAACAGGAGCTGCCTGCAGATGAAACCAGGAGCTCGAGAAATCCATCCATCCGCCTGCTGGAGATAGAGAATACTGACTGACCAAGGAGCATTCTATTCTACAAGGCACTTCAGTTCAGCGCTATCTCCACCTGCTGGTAGATGGACACAACCCACAAGTATCTGGATTCATCTGCTGCTGATACTAAGGAACACATTTTAACAGAAGCTAATACCTAAATGGAGGTGCCCAGTTATAGAATTACCACCACTGTGGCTAGGCAACTTACCATCTGCAACACTGCTATATCCACACAAAAAGACAGAGGAAGAGCAGGGAAGGAAATAGGAAGACAGAAAGAGCGTGTCAGCAGAGAAGGCAAAGAGTAGGAGGAAGGGGTGGGGGAAGAGGGCAGAGGAGAAGGTAAAAATGTAGCATGGGAGTAATAAAGTTTGAGAAAGCAGAGTACAATGCACTTTGAAGAGAAACACTTACCACAAATTCGCAAGCAGATCCCCAGAACCAGCAACTTCATTTGTCAGGTCCCAAAAGACAAGTACATAAGTATTGCTACACTGGGACTGCTCAAAGGTCCATCAAAACCAGTATCTGTTTCCAACAGTGGCCAATCCAGGTCACAAATATCTGGCAAGGCACCCAGAAATAAGCAGTGGATTTTCCCAAGTCAATTTAATAATGATCTATAGACTTTTCCTTTAGGAAGTCATCCAGACCTTTTTTAAACCCCGCTAAGCTAACCGCCTTTACCACATTCTCTGGCAACGAATTCCTGAGTTTAATTACATGTTGAGTGAAGAAATATTTTCTCTGATTTGTTTTAAATTTACTACTTTGTAGCTTCATCGCAAGCCCCCTAGTCCTAGTATTTTTGGAAAGAGTAAACAAACGATTCACGTCTACCCGCTCCACTCCACTCATTATTTTATAGACCTCTACCATATCTCCCCTCAGCTGTGTCCTCTTCAAGCTGAAGAGCCCTAGATGCTTCAGCCTTTCCTCATAGGGAAGTCATCCCATCCCCTTTATCATTTTTGTTGCCCTTCTCGGTACCTTTTCTAATTCCACTAAATCTTTTTTGAAATGCAGCGACCAGAATTGAACACAATATTCGAGGTGCGGTTGCACCATGGACTGATACAAAGGCATTATAACGTCTTCACTTTTGTTTTCCATTCCTTTCCTAATAATACCTAACATTCTATTTGCTTTCTTAGCTGCAGCAGTACACTGAGCAGAGGGTTTCAATGTATCATCGACACCTAGATCCCTTTTCTTGGTCTGTGACTCCTAACATGGAACCTTGCATGACATAGATATAATTCGGGATTCCTCTTTCCCACATGCATCACTTTGCACTTGCTCACATTAAACGTCATCTGCCATTTAGATGCCCAGTCTCGTAAGGTTCTCTTATAATTTTTCACAATCCTCCCGCGATTTAACTACTTTGAATAACTTTGTGTCGTCAGCAAATTTAATTACCTCACTAGTTACTCCCATCTCTAGGTCATTTATAAATATGTTAAAAAGCAGCGGTCCCAGCACAGACCCCTGGGGAACCCCACTAACTACCCTTCTCCATTGAGAATACTGACCATTTAGCCCTACTCTCTGTTTTCTATCTTTTAACCAGTTTTTAATCCACAATGGAACACTACCTCCTATCCCATGACTCTCCAATTTCCTCTGGAGTCTTTTATGAGGTACTTTGTCATACGCCTTTTGAAAGTCCAGATACACAATCCTGCTTATTTTCGAATGAGAAGGTCGACCATCTTCTGACACAAATTGGGAGATGGCCGGCTTTCTCCTAACACCAGCCAAATCGGTATAATTGAAAGTTGATTTTGGCCGGCTTTAACTGCTTTCCGTCACAGGGCCAGCCAAAGTTCAAGGGGGTGTGTCGGCAGGGTAGCGAAGGCGGGATGGGGCGTGGTTAAGAGATGGCCAGCTTTGGCCGATAATGGAAAAAGAAAGCCGGCCCTGACGAAAACCAATGGCGGCCATCTCTAGGAGATTTGGCCTGCCCCGACCATATTATCGAAACGAAAGATGGCCGGCCATCTTGTTTTGATAATACAGTCGGGTACGGCGCTTGACGGGGCCGGCGTTAGAGATGGCCGCCCCCGTTCGTTATGGCCCTCAATATCAACCGGTTCGCCTTTATCCACATATTCGTTCACCCCTTCAAAGAAATGAAGTAGATTGGTGAGGCAAGATTTCCCTTCACTAAATCCATGTTGGCTTTGTCTCATTAATTCATGCTTTTGAATATGCTCTGTAATTTTGATCTTTATAATAGTCTCTACCATTTTGCCCGGCACCGACGTGAGGCTCACCGGTCTATAATTTCCCTGATCCCCTCTGAATCTTTTTTAAATATCTGCGTTACATGGGCTACCCTCCAATCTTCCGGTACCACGCTCGATTTTAAAGATAATTTACATATTACTAACAATAGTTCCGCCAGTTCATTTTTTCAATTCTATCAGTACTTTGGGATGAATACCATCTGGTCCAGGAGATTTGATACTCTTCAGTTTATCAAATTGCCCAATTATATCCTTTAGGTTTATAGAGATTTCATTCAGTTTCTCTAGCTTGTCAGCTTCAAATACCATTTCTGGCATTGGTACCACTCCCAAATCTTCCTCGGTGAAAACCGAAGCAAAGAATTCATTTAATCTCTCCGCTATGGTTTTGTCTTCCCTGACGGTTCTATGTTTAGATGTTATTTACAGCAAATGTGGAAGTGAATACCCAATTTTTGTTATTTAGCCTTGTACTTATGTTATAATCATGTAGAATATATCTATTTACACATCTCACCCAGTACATACCCATTCACTACTAAGAACACACCCATTATAGGCATGTCCTTCTTCACATGGTAGCCTATGTACGTGTATATTAATCCTTTATCAAACCATGCCAAATGCACAACTCTCAAAATATGTTTATATATACCATTTCTACATGCACATTTGGTACATAGATTTTACACAATTACCCCTATAAGATATTAATTACTCAGCCTTAGAGTCAATTACAAGAAATACATGCACACAATTTGCATCCTGTCTTACCTCTAGTTTTTAAGATCTTAAGCTCTTCAACAACAGATCTAACAATATTGCTTGCTAGAAGTTGAATTTCTGATGGATGCAGTTCTTTTTCAAGTGATCCTTCCAGCATATCAGAAGAGGGCTGTATGTTTTCTTCACTTTTTTTGTTCATTACTAGCTGATTTTCAAAATATTCAGAACTGCAAAGAAGTGTATCTGCAATTGTTTCAGCAGCCATGTGTATTCTTAATGGAGAGATAACTGTATGGCAAACATTATTCCGATCAAAAAATCTTGTTGCTTGACCACCTTTTTTAAATATCTCATGTTCTAAATATCCTGATATTCGTCTGCTCTCTGTTTTCATTAAGTTTTTAAGTTGTTTTTTTTCATCTTCTATCACTTCAGTCTTTTCTATAAGGCACTTCTGCTGTCCTTCAGAGGAGGCAGTATCTTTGGAACCATAGTCTTGTTCAGGAAAATATGACGTCTGTATACTTTCACCAGAGGAAGCTTTAGAAATGAACATATCTGGAGTATCCCTTTTCCATTTTTGTTTGTCTGTTTTGGGTTTGGTATTTAACCTCATGTTCTTAAAAACAGATGAGTGCTCACAGGAAACTACCTGTTTATGATTTTGTTCTGTTGAATAAATCACTGTTTTAGGGACATGTTTATAAACACAATCTTGTTTAACAAAATCTATTCTGGGTGTACTTAGGGATATATCATGTACATATTTTCTAGATGGCGATGAATTAACAGTTAATGAATCTGATAAAGATTTTGCAGTAATATCTGGGCTTAACTGCCTATCTGTGTCTATATTCCTAAGCACTGATGATCTAGGAGCTGATGAACAATATGAGGGTATAGCTGGAGGAGTTTTTTCCTGTTCTTCATATTCCTTTAGTTTATATACAATATCACATTCCATAAAATCTAATCTGCTGGGTATACGTGAAGAGATGTCATTTGCGCATCGCCTACAAAATATAGAACTAGAAGTCAGTGTTTCTGATGGATAACTCTTGATGATATCAGGCTTAGTTTCAATGCCACATTCCAATGAATGATGTTCAACTGAAACATCTCCTTGTTTTTTAATTTCATCTCCTATACAAGTCATTGTTCTGGAGGCATGTTTGGAAATACAGTCTTGATCAACATCTAATTTGGAATTGTGTGAGGTCAAATGGTGTACATATTTTTCAGTCTGTGATAATCCAGAAGTTAATGTACCTAGGGTGGGCATCTTTTCCATCTCCACTATCCTAAAAACTGATGTATGATGTTCTAATGGAGTTACCTTTTCATGTCCCAGTTCTTCATTGGAATATATGACTGTTCCAGGAATATGATGAAAAACACAGTCATGTTTAATAAAATCATATCTGGATTTTTTTGAGGATAAATCATGAATATATTCAGTGGAAGAGGCTGAACTAGAGGTGAAGGTTTCTGGTACAGAATAATTCATATCTGATTTAGAGTAAGTGTCTAGCTCAATTATTCTAAAAACTGAAGGATATTCACATGAAACTACTTGCTGGTCACACAGTTCTTGGGAATATATAAATGGTCCAGGCATATGAGTAAAATCTACTGTTACTTCGTTCGATGAAACATTGTGTATATGGCCTGCAGAAGACGCTGAGCTAAAAATGAATGGCTCTGATGTAGAACAGGTGTTCAAATCTATTTTTGATTCAAAGTCCAATCCTAACATTTGACTACCTGATGATGCAAAATCAGGTAAAACAGCTTGTTCTTGGTCTTCTTCAAATGGAATATTCACTTCTTTTTCTCTTTCTTCCTCAGAATACATAATCAGTTCAGTAATATTAATAGGTGGGTTTTTTTCAATAATATTAACTAGATTTTCTGAGGATAATTCAATATTAGATGATACTCCACTGTTCTGACCTGAAAAGTTGAAATGGATATCATTCAGATGAACTAAATATTCTATTTCAGGATCTTCATATTTTATTTTTGAAGTTATTTTGGTTACACTTTCATTGTATTTGTTTACAATTCCATTAAATATTTCATTTGCTAAAATGTTTTCTTCTGAAATATTGCTGTCTGTGATTGTTTTCTTTTGACTTATTTCACTTTCTAATTCATTCTTGATGGTTTCAAGAATATTGCTGACTACATCAGTTGCATACATGTTAAGTTCTGAATAAAATGACTGGATTTGTAAACCTGCTTTGTGAATGCTTTCCTTTGTAATCATACTATTTGGTTTTGAAAGGGTAGAAAAATGTGCGTATTTTGACTTTGACAATACTCTCTTATTTATTGTATCTGACACAATTCTTTTATATGTTTTAGATTCTGACTGTACTGCAGGTTGAAGATGAGTAGAAACAAATATTGGTAATGGCCTCTGATTCTGAGATAAAATGTTTTGGGTTTCATATTTAGAAAGTGATTTGAAATACAAATCGGTGAAAGCCTTCAATGTTTGAACAACATTTCTGACCGTCTCTTCAGCTAATTTGTCAATAGTACTTGCTAGGCTGTCCTGTGCCCTGTTATTGTTGAAGTTGTACAGAAGTAGGTCGGTCAGCAAGGCATTACTTGAAAATGTAGTATTATCAATATTATTTATTTCTGAATTGGCTGATTCTCCATTTTCCTCAAGAATGGTATCTTCCTTTATTTTATCCATGCTTTTTTTAACTGTTGCCAGTGAAATATTTGATAGGAAACAAAAATATAGCTTTTCAAGAACTATTTCAACAATCTCACTAGCAGTCAGATTAATTTCAGATGTAAAGATTGGGTTTTCAAGAGCTGTTTGACAAGGCTCAATGCTATTATTGTTATTCGTTGATTGAGAGCTAATAGGAAATACATTTTCACTGTCTTGAAAACAAGCCTCCTTAAATTGTGAAAACAGTAAAACAGATTGCTCTACATCCTTGACTTTCACTAGAACTTCATTTACAGCATTTTCAGCTACTGTAAGTATTTTATGCTTTTCATTTCCTATGACTTCTGCTTGCTGTTTATCAAATAACCTATTTAAAATACCTTCTTTGGGAATGATTTGTCCTGGGATAGAAAAATACTCCTCTACATAATTATCTTCTACTTCTGTTGTATCTGGTCTAGTTAAATGCTTTTTTCCTACAAATCTTAACTCTTCAGTACAATCATCTTTGTTTGAATTAAACTTAAATGTGGTTTTGATATCTTGAAAACTCTTAGGCCGGCAAGACGGGTTTAGGTTCTCTTTCTTTATGTGTTCTCTAGGTACTTGAAAGATTCTTTCAGGATCTCTGCTTTGTAGACATATTTCTTGCTTATTAGAGACAAATTTAGGTTGTAGTACTTCAGTGTAATTTTCAATAACTGGTGATCTATGGGCAGTCTTTAAGGACTGATGCAGTTTTTCAGAAGGTTTCAGATCAGCACAATGGTTTGTATTTTCAGCATATAAATCTTTTAATGCAGCATCAAGCATGTTACTCACTTTAGTGATGTCACTGATAGGTGAAACTTTAAATGTTCTTTGAAAATGTTCCTTGTGAAAATCATTCTTAAGTATTCCAAGAATTCTACTGATAACGTTTTTTGCATACAGTTCTAGTTCTGATTTTGATAAATGAATGCTCTCTAAAGTTGATTTGTAATCTTCTCTGGAGAGAATGCCTGGCAGTACTAATAGACGATTATATGGAGTAGGATCAACTTGTTCTGTAGGTACGGATGCTTCAGTAGATTGCTGCAATTCTGATTGAGACATACAAAGTGTTTTTATGCTGTACTGTACAGTAAATGGAGACATCGCTTTGAATGGTTTATCTTTATTTTGAGGTTCAGGTCTAGAAACCAAATCTAGTTTAGTTGTAGCAAAACATGCAATTTTATCAAGAACGGTTTGGACCAGTTCTTCAATCAAAGATGATGTATGTATGACAGTTTCATATCTATCTGAAGGAGACACCAAAGATGCCCCCACAGAACAGGCATTATTGATATTTGGATTAATGGCACTATGAGGATGGTTAATTGGTACACAGAAGCATGAAAAGTCTTCTTGTTTGTCTTCCGTCATTCTGAATTCTTTGAAACCAAATTTTTCAGTTAGCAATATTTCTTCATTGCTGCTAGAAGTATCCTTTTCTGTCTGTGTTTCTTTACTGCTGAATATGTTTGGATTAATAGCAGAGTACACTTTTCCAAGTACAGTTTCAACAATGTCATTAGCTACAAAGTTTATATCTGACTTGTATGCATCTGACTGGATTTCAGATTCAGGAATTTGTACATCAGAACTAATGTATGTTGCTTCATTACTACAATATGGGCGAAAAAGAGGTAGATATTCTAGGTCTATCATTATTCTCTGATGTACTTCATTTAAAATATCTTCAACTGTACTTAGTAACTGAGATTTTTCTGTTATTTCACTTGATATTTCGGATGCATCTGGTATACTTTTGAAAGCACCTTTGTGTCCATAATCTACTCCACAAGATCCAATCCTAGTGATAATTGCACATTTATTAAATTTTCCATCAGATACAATCTCCAAAATATTATTTACAATTTCACTTGCTGTGATATTTTGTTCACATGATATATTTACACTTGAACATATATTTTGCATCTCTTGGTCCAAATTACTTTTGATGACTTTCAAAATAGTGCTGGCAATTTTTTCTGCATATATATTTAAAATAGTTTGTGACAAATGAATAGTTGATATTGCTTTATCCTCTTCACTGAATGGTTTATAAATTTTAATTTTAATATTAGGTTCTTTTAAAGGTGAAGTTGTAGCTTTGGCCTGCATTTTAGGTGTTACTTGGTTAGTAGGAAAATGTACATTAAATCCTTGTTTTGATGTTGTCAATTCATTTGCAATTAGTGATTTACTGTCACTGTGAAGCTTAACACTACATGTTGAATCTAATTTTAAGGTAGCAAAATATTCTAACCTTGTCAAAACATTGTTGATTATGAGTTTAGCAGCAATATTTACTTCAGGTGGAAATACTTGCATGTTAGAATCCTTTTCCTTTATTTTAGTAGCTGGAATTGCAGTACAGGGATATTGTTCTTTATGTGCTGGCCTAGAAGAGTTTAGTTGTAGACCTGCCTTAACAGCAGAGCATACATTTTCAAGCACGATTTCCACCATATCATGAGCAACAAAAGTTATATCTGATTTGCAAACTAGAGTACTTAGGATTGTTTCATTTGTAACTTCAGTTGAATCAGAAATTGATTTTTCACAATCAGGACACACTTTCTGCTTATTAGGACTATCCCGAGAATGTGGAGAACTGTTCAAATCTAAGCTTATTCTTTGAAACATTTCATTCAAAATATCTTCAACTGACTTCCCTATTTGAAATTTAAGTTGGTTGCTGTATTCTGTTTTTCTCTTAAGCATCATCTCTAAAATACTGTCTTGTTCAGTGTAAAGCTTTGGTTTGGAAGATGATTCATGATCTGTAGAAAAAAGAAATCTTTTGGTTTCAGAAACAGTGACAGTCTGCTGATAATCTTTAGAAGCATCAGAAGATGGTAAGCTATAACATTCTGGTAATGAATTATATATTTCATCAGTTATATTTTCATTTCTAGCAGCAGATGCTTGTTGCACATATTCTTTTCCAGAAATCACAGACTTCAGACATATGACATTTTTGTTGAAACTTTCAGAGGTGACAATCTTTAGGACTGTATCAACAATTTCACTTGCGGTGATATGCTCATAAAATGAGGAATTATTCACCCAGGATGCAACATTTTGTATCTCCTTTATTAATCTATTCTTGATAATATTCAGTATAATATTTGCCACATCTAATGCATGCCTTTTTAGTTCTTTTGATTCTGACAAATTGAGTGTTGTTGCTACATTTTTTAGTTCATCTTTCAAATTAAATTCAGAATCATGGGAACTTGCACATATCATAGAATAATGTTTTTTTTCTTGTGTATTGGATATTGTCTGAGCTTTTTCAGGATGTGTTTCATGCATCTTTTTTGTTGGACAAGTCAACAGAGTTAAATGTGCTTTTTTCTCTTGCTTGTTAAAACTTGAAAGAGTTTCTAACTTACAGACAGCAAATGACTCCAACTTACTTATAATACTTTTAACAAGATTATCAGCAGCAAATATAACAGTTTCATTTGCTGAATACTGAGGAAGAAACAATTCCACTTTCTTTCTTGGAATAGAAGAATCTTGTGAAGATTTTTCAAGAAAGCTGGAAGCTGAACTCTCAGTGATTGCCTCTGAATCTGATGTGGACCGTGCATCTTTTGGTTTCTTTTCCGTGTATGTACTCTTATGCTTTTGACCTGTGCTTATACCTTTGTGCAATGGCATGTTACCTATATATAATATTTCTCGTGTCATTTTATCTGAAAGCATATTTCCAAAGAAATCACATAGTATTCTTTTTTGTGCAGATGTAGACCGTTTTGTATTAATGTCAGAAGTAACAGCATAATGTAAATTTTCAAGAACAATATCAATCATGTCATTTGCAACAGATGTAATATCAGATTTTGAAATAAATATTTCTTTGTTGAATTTAATATTTAACTCACTTACAGTTTCTGTTAATGCATCTGAAGATTGATGAATAGGTTTTGTGTGGTCAAATACAGAAGATTGTGAACTACTTCTATCAGTGAAAACTTTCTTAAACAATGCATTTATTACACTTTCAACTGTACTATGTAGCAGAGATTTTTCCTTTTCACTAAAAACAATTTTTTTCTTAATCATCTTGTTTATGTAGCTTTCTTTCTTAAAACAGTTTTGTGCTTTAAATGTGGGCTCAGCATTTAGCACACATGGAATCTGTCTAGCAGGTTTTTGCCATAATATATAATTTCTCTTCTTTTCATCAGCATTCATAATTTTATTTCTAGTTATTTCTTCTTGTGAAATGTCACATGAATGAGACACTAAAGGAACAGTATCTTTTATAGTTGCAGAAATAAATGTGTCTACCTGGTAAATTTCTTGATTTAGCCTGCATTTTTTCTCAGAAAGATTTTGAAATTCTCTATCACTAGGTTTACAGTCAGTTGCTACAGTTTCCAAAATAATATTAACTATTTGACTTGTAACAATATTTTCATGAAATGATAAGAAACTAGGAGTTGACAACATGTTATGCACTTCTTTATCCAACTTATTCTTCACACCTTGCAAAATGCCATTAGCTACTTCTTTAGCGTACATGCTTAACTTTGACCTTGTTAGAAAAAGTTTTGATGCGATTTTCTGTTTTCTAGGTATTGTATTACTGTGGTACTTATGGTTCACTAAGGATCTGGGATGTTCAACCCCTGTGGAATCCAAATTTTTGGTGGACAATAAATGAATATTTACTTTATCAAAATACAGTTTTGAAGTTGCTGATCTTGTTTGAATTTGGACTTTGGGACAAAAGAGAGATTCAACTTTTAAAGTGGCAAATGTTTCAAATTTTGTTAAGATTGTTTTAACAATATCTTCTACAACTGTAGTACTGGTGGGTGAAAACTGTACTCCAGCTTCAACATTATGAGTGGATATATCAAACAGTTCTTTTTCTTCATTAGGAGACTTTACCTTGTGTGAAGGTTTTACTCCGGTTTTGATTTCTGTAACTGGTGTATTAACATCATCTGATGTAACTGAAATGCTCTCAGCAGAATCACATTTATCTTCTCTTTTATACTTGGTTTCTTTTCTATCAGTATCTGCTACAATGGTAAAATAAAGCTTTTGAAACACTGTTTTAAGCATATCATCAGCAATATTATTTGCTTCAGATTCAGAGACTAAAGTTCCCTTGCTTTCATCATTTAATTTAATGAATGCATTAGAAATTAATTGTTTATAAGCCTGGCTGATTTTACTTGGATGTGTGAGAGGAAGAGGTGTAAGTAGTAGATCAATCAACATTTGATGAAAAAATTCATTTAAAATTACTTTAACGCTACATACTATTTGAGATTTCTGTGGATCTCTAATTTCTGCTTCTACTGTTCTGAAGATATTTTCTAAAATATGTTTTTGAATCTTAGTCTGCATTTTCAAAGTAGAAGAGTGTTCATAAAAAGGCACATATTGCCGCTTTCCAGATTCTTTATTTACAAAAACAATGTTTACGTGTTCAAAAAATACTGTTTCTAAAATGGAATCAACAATTTTTTTAATTGCAATTTTTTCATTAGCAGAATTAATCACACCTAATATTACATTCTGAGTATCTTTTTGTAACTGATCCTGAATGACTTTCAAAACAGCATGGGATATGCCCTTTGCATACCTATATAAATTGGATTTGGGTATATTTTTAAGTATATTCATTTCTGTAGGAAGACTACTACTGTATTGACAAAGATCATCTAAAATATTTGACTCTAATTTGTCCCTAGTATCTGTTGCATTTACAGATTTTAGCTTTATAGCTGCAAAAGTTTCTAAGTTAGTGAAAACTGTTTTAAGGATATCTTTAACTAATTTTTTAAGATCTGAAAAACTAATCTGGACATTAGAATCTGTTTTAGAAACTTTTATCTGTAGTAAAGGCAAAGGTTTTATCTCTTTCTCTAGAACTGGAAAATCATCACTTGTTTTCTCTTCTTGTGGCTGTGAACTGGTGGTTAGCTTATTTGTACTTTTCTGCATTATATCAGACGTTGTAGATGGTGTTAGATCCTGATCACATAAGTTTTCTTCATTTTCTTCCATTGTTCTGTTGCAACATCTGACAGCAGCACATAGCCTTTCAGTGACATTTTCAACAATATCGTAAGAAACAAATTCAACATCTGATGGTAAAAATGAAGTTACAACATCATATTCAGTATGCAGTTTAGGAAGCATATGTGTAGAGTACATAACTGATTTATTAACAGATGTGATCTGATGAGATGGTATATTTGCAGCTGATAATATTTTCTGACACATTTCATGTACAATGTCACCAACTATTTGGAGTAATTTAAATTTTCTTTTTCTATTTTCAGTTTTAGTTTCCTTAAACATGCCATGAAGAACACATGTTTCAAGAGAACATTTTTCTGGTAGATAAGATGTTTGGTGAATATCTCCCCAATAAAATGTATTCTTATCAAAGCTTTCATTGGATAGAATCTCCAAAATAGAATTTACAATGTTATTTACCTTAAGTCTTTCTTGATGCAAAGATATAGTCACCATTGACTCCAATTCTTTTCCAGAGGAAAGTGCTTCATCAGAGATGCTATTTAACATAGTACCTGCTATGTCAAAGCTAATATTTTCTTCAGAAGATGTTCTCAAACTTGGAACTGCTAGTTTTAAGATTTTCTCTAATTCACTACTTATAGCATTCAAAAGAGTATTAGCTACCTTTATAGTATATGTATTTAGATCTGATTGTAGCAGATCACTTGGTAGTAGTATTTTTTCTTCTTGTCTCAAAGGCACTATATGCTTTTTGGTTGTGTGATATACTTTTGTTTTAAGAATCCTGGGGTGTACACTTGTGTGTGAGTGCATATCAGTAGTAAAGACATGATCTTTTAATTCTGTTTCTGATATCTCTGTTTGGACTTCACTGGAATAGTCTTCAAGCCTAGAATAAGATTTCAGTTTTAAATAGACAAAACACTCTAGTTTACCTAGAATCATTTGCACAATCTCTTCACAAATCTTATTAATTACAAATGTCAATGAATGTTCTTGGTTATCTTTTATATCTACTGGTATTTTAAATGAATCTGCTGTTTGCATTGAATAAACTGTTTGGATCTCTTCTTCTTTCATCATGCAGAATAGATTTACAGAAGAGGCTGGCTCATGAATTTCAGTAGCGTGTTTAGCCTCATCATTTACAACAGGAGTTACCTGAAGCATTTTATATACAGACTGCAAAACATCATGAACAAATGAACTGACTTCAGATACAGTAAATAAACTGCGGTTGGTATTTTCATTCAGCCACTTAATATATGACATACTTTTCTGAGGTTTCTGGGTAAGAGTTAACTTTTCTTTATTAAGATGCTGATTAGATGAAATACTGTATCCCATGTCTGCCACTACATGTGATAAAATTTCAGCTACAATAATTTCTGCTGCATTAAACATTAGACAGAGTTGCTCCTGACAAGGAGTAGTTTTTTGTTTAGAACACAGTTCTTCCAGAATCCTCTCATCTTCTAAAGCTTGCTTTTCTGACTTAATATTGGATTGAAAGAATTCTGCTTTGAGGGAAATGTTTGACCTTTTTCTTGGTTCAGAATTAAAATCTTTATGTTTAAATGTTCTCTGAACTGATGTTTCATGTTCTTCAAATAGTGGAGAGTATTGACTTGACAAAGCCATTTCATTATCTTCACTTTCTTCTTCTGAATAAATTACCATTCCAGGAACATTAACTGGTAGAACTGATATTTTATTTTCAGCATCTATATTTAATAATTTAGAATGCTTTAGCTCTGAAGAAGGCTTATAATGATCAAGACTATCTTGCATGGGTGGTTCATTTTGTAAGTTCATTTTAACTTTTTTAGGTCTTAATTTATTATTTTTGTAAACATTTTTAGAGCTTTCAGCATCCAAAGTATCCAAAATACCTGTAACAAGTTTATGCAGCATGAAACTCTCTTGGGAAGAAAACACGTGTATACCTGATTCTCCCCGAATTATGCTATTATCCATTTCATTAAGAATAAACTTTAGTATACTACTTATCATTTCCTCTACATAGTTAAATATTTTAGACTGTGAAGAATTAAGTTTTGCAATTGCTTTCTGGATTTCTTTTTTTACAATTAAGTTAGGAATATCAGCCTCAACAGTACTTTCAGCAGATTGCAATACTGCATAGGCTGTTTTTTCATCTGGAATTTCAACGTATGTATTAGCATCTGTTTTACAAAGCTCCAGATCAGAAATTTCAGTTAGCATGTTTATTTGTTCGCACAGTTCTGCTCCACATAACATCTTTTGCTTTGAAGTAGCAAAATCTTCCAGTTTGGAAAAAATAATTTTAATAATCTCATCAGCATTATCAAACATAGATGCAGTCATAGGTGCTGCAATGGGTCTGTGCAAATATTCTTTAGTTTGCTTAGTAAAATAGTTTTCACTTGATATAAAATACATTGGCTTGTCCTTTGCGTACTGGCGTTCTTTCGGTACAAAACTAATACACCTTTCCAAAACAACAGACTGTAACTTATCAAGTATATTGTCAACAATTTCACTAGTTGCAGAAATAACTTCAAGTTTTGTCATTAAGCTATCCAAGGCTGGTTTTTCTGTTATATCACACAGTGGCCCTGCTTCTGGTAATGCCTGAGCACTAATTGTAGGTTCAAGGTTGAAGGTATAATAGGAAGCTTCAGCAGCATCAGTGAAAGAAGAAATAGAGTTGTTAAGATCAACTGTAATTCTATAAAAAATGTTGCTTATAATTTCTTCAGCCAGTTGTGTTAAATAACCCTTAAGATCCTGAAAAACTTTCTGAACTTGATTTGCTTCAAAAATATTATTTTCTATTATACTGGGCTGATCAGACATGATACTCCCACTTTCTATATGTTGTTCTCTCAGTTTATGAAGTGAAGGAGATAACATGGTTAGAGAAATATAACTTGCTTGCTTTTCTGCAGCAATATCTGCTTGATTTCCTTTGAATACATCAGTTTCTCTTAGAATGGCCTCATCAGAAATGATTCTCTTACTTTCTACACTTTGCTCTCTTAAGGAATGAACTGAAGGAGAAAATCTGGTTAGAGACATTTTTTTTCCATCCATGTACCACGATTGTTCTTCTGCAGCAGCATCTACTTGATCTCTTTGGAATACATCAGTTTTTAATTCAATGGGTTGAACAGAAAGCGTTCTGTCACTTTCTACAGTTTGTTGTCTCTGAGTATGAGGTGACGACGACAACCTGGTTAGAAATATATTTTCTTTGTCGGTGTAACTTGCTTGTCTTTCTGGAGCAGAATCTACTTGATCTTCTTTAAATACATCAGCTTCTATTAGAATGGGTTGCTCGGAAGTTACTCTCTCTACAGTTTGTGCTCTCTGAGTATGGACTGATGATGACAATCTAGTCAAAGAAATGTTTTCTCTGTCTGTGTAGTCTACTTGTTTGTCTGGAGAAACATCTGCCTCAGACATCTGTGCCACTCCTTCAACAGGAGGAGTGATTGCTAAGGGTTTTTCTTCTTTTACAAGCAAACTTGATGACTTTGGTGATGCATATAATGAATGCATTGGTAGATGTGAAATGCTGCTATCAGATTCAGAAATTTTCAAGTTAATAACCGAAGTGGTTTCTTTAGTAATATATTCTTTAGAAACAGATGTGGCCGTTTTCCTTTTTAGAGAATCATCGTCTTGCAAATCTTTCACAGATTCAGATTGTGCCAGTTGTTTTGTTTTCTGACTAATGGGTGAAGATTCTATCATTGGCTCATGTTCA
Source organism: Microcaecilia unicolor (assembly GCF_901765095.1). NCBI lineage: Eukaryota > Metazoa > Chordata > Amphibia > Gymnophiona > Siphonopidae > Microcaecilia > Microcaecilia unicolor. Next base: position 249,569,247 of record NC_044034.1, read on the forward strand.
GTTGTTTTTCTGAGTGTTAACTTTGAATCCATTTCAACTATTCTAGAACTTGATACAGGTAAGCTTTTCTCTCTTTTACCACTTTCTGCATCACGCACACTAGAAATTGCTGATGTCATAGAAGATTCCTCCATTGCACTTCTTATCTTTTCTTCATACATTGAAATGGCAGGGTATAAAATGCTAATTACTGTGGTTACAACCCAAATAACCACATTCTGAGCAATACTTTTCAGTTCTTCAATAGATATCTGCAAAATAAGTATAAACAACAAAAAAGGAGATCAATGTGCATGTACTTAACATTTCATTGAACTATGCAGAATGATTTAGAAATGGTCCACTGTACATAAAAAAGGCTAAGCTAGAACGTTCAAATCAGAATTTTAGTTGTGGCAGTATATTATATAAGCTCTGCCCAGTACAGAGTGTTTTATAAAATATGTATGAAGGGATGCAGCATTGCACATTTTGGCAGTCATTTTGCAAATATACATATTGATAAAATGAGTGGTACAAACTCAACTAATTCAACATATAAATGGCCGACTCTGCCAATTAAGTACAAAGGCCAAAATGTTATATATATATATATATATATATATATATATATATATATATATATATATATATATATATATATATATATATATATATATATATATATATATATATATGAGGAGAGGGAAAAGGGAGATTAAGGAGAATTACTCCTTTCAACTCTCATGTCAAAATGAGAACTTTTCAAAAATCTGTGCTTGCCTCTGAGCTGGTGCAAAACCCAACAGGGACATTTATTCCAAGCCACATACCCATCATGCCCCTTTGAAATCTCTGCATGGTCTATGGATCTCCATGTGTAAATAGCAACATTCAGAAATTGCTGTTTACACAGATATGAGATATGCTCATGTAAATGCAGCCTATTTACATACAGAGATGCTTCTAAATAACCCCCATATGTATGTAATGAACAACTGTGTCATTAGCTTTTGACTTACCTCAAGGATCACCGCTCTCACCAACCCTTTTCAACCTAATGATGACACCTTTAGCCAAAACACTATCCAACCAAGGCCTCAATCCTTTTATATATGCAGATGATGTCACGATCTATATCCCGTTTAAACATGACCTAACAGAAATCACCAAAGAAATCAAACACAGCTTCCAAATTATGAACTCATGGGTGGATGCATTCCAACTAAAACTCAATGCAGATAAAACACAATGTCTCATCCTCTCATCACAACACAACATGTACAAACCCACCATTATAAGTACCCCAAACTTTACCCTTCCTGTCTCAGACAGTCTGAAAAGTTTAGAGTCACAATTGACTGAAATCTTACACTAGAAAGCTACGCAAAAAACATAAAGAAAATGTTTCACTCAATGTGGAAACTCAAAAGAATTAAACCTTTCTTCCCAAGGGACACATTCTGCAGATTGGTACAATCAATGGTACTAAGCCAACTAGACTACTGCAATGCAATTTATACCGGATGTAAAGAACAAATCATCAAGAAACTCCAAACTGCACAAAACATGGCAGCCAGACTCATATTTGGTAAAACGAAATATGAAAACGCCAGACCCCTAAGAGAAAAAATACATTGGCTTCCAATAAGAGAACGCATTGCGTTCAAGGTCTGCACTCTGGTTCATAAGATCATACATGGTGAAGCTCCAGGGTATATGTCAGGCCTTATAGACCTACCAACCAGGAATTCTACTAGATTATCACGTACGTTCCTGAATCTCCACTACCCTAGCTGCAAAGGACTAAAATATAAATCAACATATGCATCTAGTTTCTCCTATATAAGCACGCAAATATGGAATGAATTACCAAAATCCATAAAAACAACGCATGACATAAATAATTTCCGAAAATTATTGAAAACCAATCTATTCAATAAGGCATACCACAAAGATCCATCCTAACTACCAGTAACAAAATTTACACCAGAATTACATAAATCTTAACTCTTTATTCCTGGTTGTTCAAGCTAATCTATCACGATTGAAGCTTAATATTCCTGATTGTTTAAGCTAATGTATCACGATTGAAGTTTAATCCAATACCTTTTATTACTTATTATGAAAATGAATTTTCCTTATCTGACTACCTAATCCACTCTGTTACCTCCATTTTACTATGTATTTCTCTTTTCCGGAATTGGTGATCACCATTACTGAACAATGTAAGCCACATTGAGCCTGCAAATAGGTGGGAAAATGTGGGATTCAAATGCTACAAATAAATAAATAAATAAATAAATAAATAAATAAATAAATAAATAAATAAAGCAGCATAGGTAGATAAGGGTCCAAAATGTTTCTGTTATCAAACTCAAATATCCCAGAACAAAATACTTTATGGTGAAATTTGTTCTTACCTACTAATTTCCTTTCCTTGAGTCCTGTTAAACTATACCAGTGATGGCGAACCTTTCAGAGACCAAGTGCCCAAACAGCAACCCAAAATCTAATTATTTATCGCAAAGTGCCATTCCCCCTTCCCCCTCTTTCCTCCCTCCACCTCCCTCTGAGTTCCAGGCCCCCTCACTCCCTCCCTCCCAGTTCCAGAGTCAGCCCTCCCTCCCTCCCCCCGAGTTCCAGGGCCCCCTCCTCCCTCCCTCCCAGTTCCAGGGGTAACAAAAGAGAGAATGTGTATATATCTGTAAGAAAGTATTAAGGAAGGGTGGAAGAGAGACAATAAATAAGCCTATCTACCCCCACCCTCAACTTCCACTGCCAATTAAAATTCTAACTAATCTATAAAGAATTTCACGGTGACAAAAAACTCCAAAGTTTGGGGATATTACACCTGGGCTCTGTCTGCTCTGCTCCTCCAACTGCAAGTCAAGATTCTTCTCTTCTGCCGAGTGCCGATGATACCGGTGGCTCGGCGTGGGTGGAGTGCAGCACTGCAGCTGAAGCTGAAGACGGGAGTCACGGAGTGGCAGCTGCACTGAAGACCAGTGGGCGGGTGCACAGACGTGCTGGCGCAGGGTGAGGAAGACGCAACGCCGTGACATTTAGTCCAGATGGGCTGGACTGGAGACGGAGCAAACTTCCTTGGGCGGGACTCGGGAGAGAGGAGCCATACAGTGGGAGGAGACGATGCAGTGAACGAGGCAGCGAACGCGGCGTAAGTGGAAGGTGTGCGCCGGTAACACCCCCCTACTGGCTGCAGAGCCGAACAGCCAATGTGATGACTGTCTGGGCTGCGGTGCCGCGATTGCTTGGTTTTCTTTTTCTTTTTGTAGTGGCCACAAAGGATGAAGGGAAAGTGGCTGGGCGCGTGTGCCAACAGAGAGGGCTCTGCGTGCCCTCTCTGGCACGCGTGCCATAGGTTCGCCATCACTGGACTATACTCTTCAATCAGCAAATGGAAGCAGAGGTTTCAGTAACATCATCATTAGTATAAGAAGCAGTTAGGGCATAGTGAGCTATGTGCCGCCAATGCAGCCACAATGGGCACGAGGGAAGCAGGGTGCCAAAATTGTGTCCTGTCCATTGCCTTCCCTGCTTGGTCGTGTCACAGTGAATGGGGTGGCACCACTAAGGGTTATATCACAGGCTCAGGATGTTCCTGGAAGTGGTGCAGCCCTGGAACTAGCCAATATACTATTACCACAGCAGATAAGAAAGAAACTAACATATTGTTAACACATCAGTAATCAAAACTCACATCCACATAATTCACAAACAATATTCCCAGTCATTCCTGAGAAACCACCAAGAACCCAACTCAACTACAGGAGGAAGCTGAGAAGGAATTTCTAAAACCTTAATCTTTCCAGGTGTGTCATGGACTGGTCTAGGAGGACCCACGTACAAATTTCAATTTATTACCTTGCTAGACCAGTCCAGAAGAGTGAGACATAACCAAGCTTTAAGATCCCCAGACAGGAGGAAGATCTAGCCCTAATACATACCATTTTCTTATAGTGACAACATCTTGACTCTGAGTATCCCCATCATGATGCTTGATCATAGGTTTGCCCCACCACTGCAAGCATATTGCCCCTAACTTCATGACTAACACCTTGGGCATTTCTGAAAGTGATGCTCACAGTATTGTTAAATGAACCTAGACAGCCACAGACTCATGGTTCCCCTGAGTCCAACATACCGATGCCATTGACCCTGCTCCACTTATTTGCTGTCCACCAAACTGGACACCCATGACTGGCACAAGCCCTGTTATAGGCTTGAATGTTACCAAAGACACTTCATTTTCATATGCTGTGCCAAAACTTTGGAACACACTCCCTTTAGAATTGTGATCAGAACACTCTTACCCTACCTTCAAAAAAAACTCCTCAAAACCTCTCTCTTTAAACAAGTATTCTCCTCATAATTTTTACTAGTCTTGTGGGATTTTTTTGTTCTTAAGGAGAAAAAGCAGGCCATAGCATTTTTACTAAGGCCTTTTTTTTGTTTCTCTTTCTGAGAACAAGCAGGTCAAAGCATTCTTACAACTGGGAATCCCTTGGATACCAGGCTCACCGAAAACAATGCCAGGACAATAGGGCCTTCCAATGGCAAGGCCTAAGAAACTGATCAACTTGAAACTATATACACACTGGTGTGAAGCTGCAGCCTGGAAAAGAAATAATGGGCCCAGGAGGGTGGGGTTGGATTTTAGACATCAAACAAATTCTGCTGTCCTGTCTGACCAAATCAGCTGCTGCATGGGGTCTATGATGGGAGACGCAAATCTCCGGAAGTTTAAAATGTAGCAGGCAGTATTCCGCTTTGCTAGGATAGTGTTGTTGCAACACTTGATGAACCATCTGGAGCACTTGTTTCCAGTAAGTCTGGGCCATCGGGCACTCCTACCATATATGTAAGAAGGAACCCCGAAAACCACAGTTACGCCAGCAGTCTGCAGAGACCTTGGTATACATTTGCTGTAATCTATCAGGGGTGTAATACCACCAGTACAACACCTTAAAACCATTTTCTACCATAGTCTGAGCTAAAGATGGTTTGAGCAGGAATCTATACCCCCAAGTTTCCCTTGGGTGAGTGGTCTGTAAGCTACCTCCCATCTTTTATTATAATATAATTGGGGGTTAGTGTAGAATAGTAGAGCCTCCCAAGCCACTTGAGTCCGTTTCTTCATCAACAGGCACAGCTTATAGGCAGCTGGCAATTGGTCGGGCCCAAGGCAATGAAGACACCATGCGTGGGGGTCGGTACTCGAGATGGTCCGGTTGCAGCGAGTACAGCGCTTGAAGCCGCAGGGAGTCTTCGATGACATGGACAGGAAAACAGCGGCTGCAAAATTATAAGGCTCGATGGTGCCAAATAAAAAGGCTGACATATAGATGTTGTTTAAATGCTGGTGTTAAGAAACTTTAATAAACATTAAAAAAAAAAAAAAAAAAGGAAAAAAATGACCCAGCCGAGCAGCATAAAGGGCGGCTGCAACGAAAAAGAAAGGAAACTTCAAAGGGTGAAGAAAAACTAAGAAATAAGGGAGAAATATCTTTTTTTAAAATATCTATGAAGATAACTAAACAAAAAGAAGGAAAAGAGGGAGCGGTAAACGCTAATTCGATCTTCTGAGCCTAAAAAATGGAGCGTAATCGACAGACAACACTCCAGACCGCGGATGAAAAAAGAACTAAGGGCATGCTCGTGTCACAGGCGGGAAGCTGTTCACGCATGCGCAGTGCGTTTGGCTCGCGCGATGGAGCGTTCTAGAGATTTCTAAGTACATAAGTAAAGCCACACTGGGAAAAGACCAAGGGTCCATCGAGCCCAGCATCCTGTCCAATACAGCGGCCAATCCAAGCCAAGGGCACCTGGCAAGCTTCCCAAACGTACAAACATTCTATACATGTTATTCCTGGAATTGTGGATTTTTCCCAAGTCCATTTAGTAGCGGTTTATGGACTTGTCCTATAGGAAACAGTCTAACCCCTTTTTAAACTCTGCCAAGCTAACCGCCTTCACCACGTTCTCCGGCAACGAATTCCAGAGTTTAATTACGCGTTGGGTGAAGAAACATTTTCTCCGATTTGTTTTAAATTTACTACACTGTAGTTTCATCGCATGCCCCCTAGTTCTAGTATTTTTGGAAAGCGTGAACAGACGCTTCACATCCATCTGTTCCACTCCATTCATTATTTTATATACCTCTATCATGTCTCCCCTCAGCTGTCTCTTCTCCAAGCTGAAAAGCCCTAGCCTCCTTAGTCTTTCTTCATAGGGAAGTCGTCCCATCCCCGCTATCATTTTAGTCGCCCTTCGCTGCACCTTTTCCAATTCCACTATATCTTTCTTGAGATGCGGCAACCAGAATTGAACACAATACTCAATGGAGCAAAATAACGGCATTATAACATCCTCACACCTGTTTTCCATACCTTTCCTAATAATACCCAACATTCTATTTGCTTTCTGAGCTGCAGCAGCACACTGAGCAGGTTTCAGTGTATCATTGATGACGACACCCAGATCCCTTTCTTGGTCCGTAACTCCTAACGTGGAACCTTGCATGACGTAGCTATAATTCGGATTCTTTTTTCCCACATGCATCACCTTGCACTTGCTCACATTAAATGTCATCTGCCATCTAGCCGCCCAGTCTCCCAGTCTCATAAGGTCCTTCTGTAATTTTTCACAATACTACTACTACTAACATTTCTAAAGCGCTACTAGGGTTACGCAGCGCTGTACAATTTAAACATAGAAGGACAGTCCCTGTTCAAAGAGCTTACAATCTAAAAGACAAGAGAACAATCTAAAGACAAGTGTACAATCTAGAGGACAAGTGAACAGTTAATCTAATAGGGTGGATAGATTGGGGCATTCTATATTTCTCAAGCTGTTAGGCGCCGAAGGCAGCATTGAAGAGGTGAGTTTTAAGCAGAGATTTGAAGATGGGTAGGGAGGGGGCATCGCGTATGGGTAAAGGAAGATTGTTCCAGGCATAGGGTGAGGCAAGGCAGAATGAGCGGAGCCTGGAGTTGGCAGTGGTGGAGAAGGGTACAGAGAGAAGGGCTTTGTCCTGTGAGCGGAGGTTACGGGCAGGAACATAGTGGGAGATGAGGGTGGAGAGGTAGTGAGGAGCCGCAGACTGAGTGCATTTGTAGGTAAGGAGGAGGAGCTTGAATTGTATGTGATATCTGATCGGAAGCCAATGAAGTGATTTGAGGAGAGGGGTGATATGAGTATATCAGTTCTGGTGGAATATAAGACGTGCGGCAGCGTTCTGAACGGATTGAAGGGGGGATAGATGGCTGAGTGGGAGGCCGGTGGGGAGTAAGTTGCAGTAATCGAGGCGAGAGGTAATGAGAGCGTGGACGAGAGTTCTGGTGGTGTGCTCAGAGAGGAAAGGGCGAATTTTGCTGATGTTGAAGAGGAAGAAGCGACAGGTCTTGGCAGTCTGTTGGATAAGCGCAGAGAAGGAGAGGGAGGAGTCGAAGATGACTCCGAGGTTGCGGGCAGATGGGACGGGGAGGATGAGGGTGTTATCAACTGAGATAGAGAGTGGAGGAAGAGGAGAAGTGGGTTTAGGAGGAAAGACGAGGAGCTCGGTCTTGGACATGTTCAGTTTAAGGTGACGGTTGGACATCCATGCCGCAATGTCGGATAAACAGGCCGATACCTTGGCCTGTGTCTCCGCGGTGATGTCAGGTGTGGAGAGGTATAGCTGGGTGTCATCAGCATAAAGATGATACTGAAAACCATGAGACGAGATCAGCGAGCCCAGGGAGGAGGTGTAGATTGAGAAAAGAAGGGGTCCAAGGACAGATCCCTGGGGAACTCCAACAGACAGTGGGATGGGAGTGGAGGAAGATCCATGGGAGTGTACCCTGAAGGTGCGGTGGGAGAGATAAGAGGAGAACCAGGAGAGGACAGAGCCTTGGAACCCAAAAGAGGACAGCGTGGCAAGAAGTAAATCATGATTGACATCGTCAAACGCGGCGGAAAGATCGAGGAGGATGAGGATGGAGTAGTGACCTCTGGATTTGGCCAGGAGCAGGTCACTGCAAACTTTAGAGAGTGCCGTTTCTGTTGAGTGCAGAGGGCGAAAACCAGATTGAAGTGGATCGAGGATGGCATGAGAGGAGAGAAAATCAAGGCAGCGGCTGTGAACGGCGCACTCAAGTATTTTGGAGAGGAAGGGTAAAAGAGAGATGGGGCGGTAGCTGGAGGGGCAGGTAGGGTCAAGTGAAGGTTTTTTGAGGAGAGGTGTGACAACGGCGTACTTGAAGGTGTCAGGGACAGTTGCATTGGAGAAAGAGAGGTTAAGGATGCGACAGATGGAGGGGGTGACAGTATGGGAGATGGTGTTGAGTAGGTTGGTGGGGATGGGATCAGAGGAACAGGTGGTGTATTTCGAGGAGGAAAGAAGGCGGGAAGTTTCATCCTCGGTGATCTCAGGAAAGGAGGAGAAAGAGGCCTGGGTAGGTTGGAGGAGGGAGAGGGTTAAAGGGTGAAGAGGAGGTGGTGGCTTGGTCATGAACTCAAGGTTCATCTTTTGCACTTTGTCGCGGAAATAGTCGGCCAGTGATTGAGGAGAGAGATAAGGGGGAGTAGGAGCGGGTGGCACTTTTAGGAGGGAGTTAAGGGTGGTGAAGAGACGACGAGGGTTGGAGCTGAGAGAATTGGTCAATTGGGTGTAATAGTCCTGTTTTGCATGGAATATGGAGGAGTGGAAGGAGGATAGCATGAATTTGTAGTGAAGGAAGTCTGAAAGGGTACGAGATTTCCTCCAGAGGTGCTCAGCGGATCGGGTGCAGGAGCGAAGGTAACGGATGCAAGGAGTCAGCCAGGGCTGGGGATTGGTGCGCTTTGTGGGACGGGAGATGGATGTTGCGAGGGTGTCCAAAGCAGAGGAGAGAGCGGTATTGTAAGCGGAGACCGCTTTGTCGACAGTTTCGGAGGACGTGATGGAGGGGAGGAGATTACAGATAGTAGATGATAAGGTGGAGGGGTCAATAGCCTGGAGGTTCCTGGAGGTGGTGGTTAAAGTTGGACGGGGTGGAGGGGGTGAAGAAGTGTGAATGTGATCAGGTGATGATCGGAGAGAGGAAGAGCTGAGGCTTGGAAATTGGAGGGTGAGCCGGAGGAGGAGGAGAGGACGAGGTCAAGACAATGGCCGTCACGGTGAGTAGGGGTGGTGGAGCACAGCTGGAGGTTGAAGGAGGATGTTAGGGTGAGGAACTTAGAAGCGTGGGGGTCGGATAGGTCATCAGCGTGTACGTTAAAGTCTCCGAGAATGAGGGACGGAGATGAAGGGTCAAGAAAGACGGACAGCCAAGCATCAAAGTCGGTGAGGAAGGACGGGAAGGATTTATCAGGGGGGCGGTAAATGACTGCCACTCTGAGTGGTAGCGGGTAGAATAGCCGGATGGAATGGGCTTCTAAGGATGAGAAGCAGTGAGACTGCGGTAGGTGGAGGGGTTGGAAACTACAGGAGGGTGAGAGTAGTAGCCCAACGCCTCCGCCGCGGCCAACTGGGCGGGGCGTGTGGGAGAAGAAGTAGCCTCCATGGCAGAGGGCTGCAACTGAGGCAGAGTCTTCCGGGGAGATCCAAGTTTCGGTTAGGGCGAGCAGTTGAAGGGAGCGAGAGATAAAGAGATCGTGGGTGAGAGACAGTTTGTTGCAGGCTGAGTGGGCATTCCACAAGGCGCATGAGAAGGGGAGGGAGGAGGGGGGAAGGAGGGGAATAGAGACGAGATTGGAGACATCCCGGAATCGTTCGCAAGGATAGGACGGGGACAGGTGAGGGGGACCTGGATTAGGGTTAATGTCTCCCGCGGATAGCAGGAGGAGGAGCAAGAGAGTGCGGAGGAGGGTGGGGGAGGTCGGGCGACGAAGGCAACGAAGATGGGGTGTACTTAGGAGGAATGGGGATGGGTTAATGGCAGGAAGGAAGTGCTGAAGGTTGAGAGCCAGGAAGGAGGAGGGGGACAAGAGGGATGGTGAGGTGAGGGATGGAGGTGAGTAGGGTATTGCGGTGGCAGGCAGGGTGGGAGGGCAGCGGGTTCTAATGGTAGACAGTGGGAGTGGGGGGGAAAGAAGATTAGGAATGGACAGGGCAAGGAAGAGAACATGGACAGGGGCCATAGGTGGTGACTGAGGTGTAATAGGTGACCTGTCGTTTCTTTCTTTACAACATCCGTAAAATCCGCCCCTTTCTTTCCGAGCACTCTACCAAAACCCTCATCCACACCCTTGTCACCTCTCGTTTAGACTACTGCAATCTGCTTCTTGCTGGCCTCCCACTTAGTCACCTCTCCCCTCTCCAGTCGGTTCAAAACTCTGCTGCCCGTCTCATCTTCCGCCAGGGTCGCTTTACTCATACTACCCCTCTCCTCAAGACCCTTCACTGGCTCCCTATCTGTTTTCGCATCCTGTTCAAACTTCTTCTACTAACCTATAAATGTACTCACTCTGCTGCTCCCCAGTATCTCTCCACACTCGTCCTTCCCTACACCCCTTCCCGTGCACTCCGCTCCATGGATAAATCCTTCTTATCTGTTCCCTTCTCCAGTACTGCCAACTCCAGACTTCGCGCCTTCTGTCTCGCTGCACCCTACGCCTGGAATAAACTTCCTGAGCCCCTACGTCTTGCCCCATCCTTGGCCACCTTTAAATCTAGACTGAAAACCCACCTCTTTAACATTGCTTTTGACTCGTAACCACTTGTAACCACTCGCCTCCACCTACCCTCCTCTCTTCCTTCCCGTTCACATTAATTGATTTGATTTGCTTACTTTATTTATTTTTTGTCTATTAGATTGTAAGCTCTTTGAGCAGGGACTGTCTTTCTTCTATGTTTGTACAGCGCTGCGTATGCCTTGTAGCGCTATAGAAATGCTAAATAGTAGTAGTAGTAGTAGTAGGTGTTAAGCAGTTAACAGGTGTTAATAGGTGACTATGTAATGAATGAGGTGTTAAGCAGATAGATAGGGCTTGAAAGCTAGGTTTTGGGTTGGCGATTAGGTAAGTCAATGGCTGATATGCTAGCAGGCAGGTAGGTAAGTCAATGGCTGAGAGGCTCGCAAGCAGGCAGGCAGGTTACTCGATGTGTTAACAGGCAGATGGATTGGAGCAAGCCGGAACAAGCTGAAACAAGCTGGGACAAGCCGGAACAGGCAGGAACAGATGGACAAGCTGGAACAAATGGACTGTGTCAGGATGAGCAGACGGACAAGCTGGGATCAGGAAGACTGGAACGAGCTGGAACACGCTGGAGCAGATGAACTGGAGTAAGCAAGGAGAAGCTGGATCAGGCAGGCTGGAACACACTGGAGCTGATGGACAGGACCAGGCAGGGGGAAGGCTGGATCGGCTGACTGGAACTAGCTGGACACGCTGGAACCGGTGGACGGGCAAGCAGGAAGAAGCTGAATCAGGCGGAATGGAACACACTGGATAGACTGGAACAGGATCAGGCGGGCTGGAACAAGCTGGGCTCAGGAGAACTGGAACGAGCTGGAACATGCTGGCTGGATCAGGCGGGTTGGAACACGCTAGAGCCGATGGACTGGAACAAACGAGCTGGAACACACTGGAGCCGATGGACTGGAACAAGCGGGGGAAGCTGGGTCAGGCGAACTGGAACAAACTGGGATCAGGAGGACTGGAACAAGCTGGAACACGCTGGAGCAGATTGACTGGAGCAAACAAAGAGAAGCTGGATCAGGCGGACCGGGACACACTGGAGCCAATGGACTGGAACAGGCAGGGGGAGAGCTGGATCGGCGGACTGGAACAAGCTGGGATCAGGAGGACTGGAACGAGCTGGAACATGCTGGAGCCAGTGGACTGGAGCAAACAGGGAGAAGCTGGATCAGGCGGACTGGAACACACTGGAGCCAATAGACTGGAACAAGCAGGGGGAAAACTGGATCAGGCGGACTGGAGCTGGAACACGCTGGAGCCGAAGGACTGGAACAAGCAGGGATCAGGAGGACTGGAATGAGCTGGAACAGGATATTGTGTATCTGGATTTTCAAGAGGCGTTTGACAAGGTACCTCATGAAAGGCTACAGACGAAATTGGAGGGTCATGGGATAGGAGGAAAAGTCCTATTGTGGATTAAAAACAATCCTGTTGCGAGTTAACGACTTTGAATAACTTTGTGTCATCAGCAAATTTAATTACCTCGCTAGTTACTCCCATCTCTAAATCATTTATAAATATATTAAAAAGCAGCGGTTCTAGCACAGACCCCTGAGGAACCCCACTAGCTACCCTTCTCCATTGTGAATACTGCCCATTTAACCCCACTCTCTGTTTCCTATCCTTCAACCAGTTTTTAATTCACAATAGGACTTTTCCTCCTATCCCATGACCCTCCAATTTCCTCTGTAGCCTTTCATGAGGTACCTTGTCAAACGCCTTTTGAAAATCCAGATACACAATATCAACCGGCTCCCCTTTGTCCACATGTTTGTTTACTCCTTCAAAGAATTGAAGTAAATTAGTCAGGCAACATTTCCCCACACAAAAGCCATGCTGACTCGGTCTCAGTAATCCATGTCCTTGGATGTGCTCTGTAATTTTGTTTTTATTTTTTTTGAAATTTGTAAATTTTATTGAAAGCAAAATATCACAACTGCATTATATCTTGTCATAACATTACATTTCACTTAATAGTGTAACAATGCTCTTCTACATTTTAACAATTTTCCCCCCGTCCCTCTACCTCCCTCCTCCCTCTCCCCTCTACCCCCCCTCCCTCCTTTAATCCTCAGGATGTCATACCGTTTTCTTCATTCCCTTTATCCCCCAGTATTTCCTGCACCCGTACCCATTCTTTTGCCTCAGAGTTGTATCTCCCTATCCTTTTATTTGTTAGTTTGTCCAATTCTATGATTTCTCTCAACTTAACCTTCCAATCATTAATTGTGGGCCCCAGATTGCTTTTCCAATGACGTGCTATAACCGTTTTCGCTCCAGCTAGCCCCATTCGTTTGACTCTTTGTTGCCATTTTTGCCCTCTATGATTTCCCCATCCAAGCAAACACCATTTAGATTCATGTGGGAAGGGAATTTCCAAAACTGTTGATAGTTCTTTCACTATCTCTCTCCAATATTCTTGTATCATAGTACACTCCCACCATATATGATAAAATGTACCCTTCCCTTTCCCACACCGCCAACATTCCGCAGAGGCCCCAGGGTACATTTTATTGACTTTGTCTGGTGTATAGTACCATCTGCTCAATATTTTATAAGCATTTTCTTTGATCAAAACACAAATTGATGTTTTCTTAACTTCAATACACACCCTCCTCCATTCGGCCTCGCTTAAAGTCTGTCCCATGTCTTGTTCCCATGCTTCCATAAATGCATGTTTTCTAAAATCCTGGCCCCGTAGGTGCCCATATATCTTAGAAATTCCCTTGCCTGTCACATCTATCTCTCCCCACAGATTTTCAAATTTCTCATGGTCTGCTGGTGGGTGTTTTGTCCATTTCTCTGATACAATGAAGTGTTTAACTTGCAGATATGCATATTTATCTGTCTCTTGCAGATCATATTTCTCTTGGAGCTCCCCAAATGTCCTTATGTGACCTCCATCCAAAAAATCTCGAAATCTAATTAAACCTTTCTGAAACCATGTGGAGAAGACCCCCGATTCTTTCCCCGCCGGGAATCCCTCCTCCTGCGTGATCCACGCCTATGAGGATCTCTGCTGTCTCCCCCGCAATTTAGTTTTTAGGGTTCCCCAGAGAGTCAATAGGTGTGTTATAAACGGGTTTAATGTCATTTTCCCATAATTCTGTTCTGGGATGGAGGCTCATAGGAGACCCTCCAGGTATCCTTCTCTGACAAACACTTGTTCTAATGTGGTTATGTGTGACAAGTCTACCTTACACCATTCTGCTATTTGTGTGATTTGTCCTGCCCAGTAATACCATTGCATGTTTGGCATTTCTCTCCCCCCCTCTTGTACTCTCCCCCACATTATCTTCATTGATAACCTAGCTGGTTTCCAACCCCAAGCAAATTTCCCTAGTTCTGATTGTAATCTTGTCAGCTCCCTATTCGGTACTAATATGGGTAATGTTTGAAACAGAAAAAGAAGTCTCGGTAGTATGTTCATTTTTATTACTGCTATCCGCCCCCACCAAGACAGCCATCCTGACCCCCATCTGTTCAAATCCCTCCTCACTGAACAAAGCAGGGGTTCGTAATTCCAGGCATATAGATTCTTTAAATCTTTGGGAATTTTTATTCCTAGGTACCGGAATCCCAATTCTGTTATTTTGAAATTGCACCGTTCCTTCAAATAGGTGTATTCTGCCTCTGTTGTTATAATGCCCATTATTTCGGATTTATCGTAATTTACTTTAAATCCCGCTTGCCTCCCGTAAGATTCGAGTTCTTTAATTATGATAGGTAGTGTTTGTATCGGTTGGCCCACATAGAATAGAATGTCATCTGCGAATAGTGCGATTTTATGTTCCTTTCCTCCTAGTCGAACTCCCCTCACAGCACTCAAAGTTCGAATTCTCTGTGCCAGGGGTTCAATGGATAACGCAAACAACAGGGGTGAGAGTGGGCATCCCTGGCGTGTCCCCCTCTGAATGTGAAAAGCTTCGGAGTATCCCCCATTTATCTTTAATCTTGCAATCGGTGATGAATATAACCCTTTTATCCATTCTATAAACAGTATTCCCATGCCCATTGCCCTCATTACTTCCCATAGATATTCCCACTCCACTCTATCAAACGCTTTCTCGGCGTCTATTGCTAACTGCGTCAACGAATCTCCTCTTCTCTGCGCCCCCCATATAATATTCAATGTACGTCTAATATTATCAGCAACCTTTCTATTGAGTATAAATCCGGATTGGTCGGTGTGTATAAGTTGTGGCATTGTACGGGCTAGGCTATCTGCCATGACCTTTGCAAGAATTTTGACATCTATATTCAGTAATGATATAGGTCTATATGATCCACAACACGTTGGGTCCCTTCCCGGTTTTGGTAATACCCGCTATTTTCATACTGCTAGGGAGCCCATTTCCTCCAAAATTCGCATTTCCAACCCTTACCAATAGTGGGGCTAAGTCCCTTCCAAATACTTTATAAAATTTCCCGGTGTATCCATCTAAGCCCGGTGCTTTCCCTCCTTTTAACCCCTTGATCACCTCTAATACTTCTTGCAACGTTATGACCTTCTCCAATTCCAATTTCTGGGCCTCCGTAACTTTGTGGAGTCCTAAATCTCTTAATTGTCTTTGTATGTCCTCTTTGGATGCTTTTTCCCCTGCCTCGTATAATTTGGAATAGTATTGCACAAAGGCTCTCCTAATATCCTTATCTTGGTACACCAGTCTGTCCCCCTGTGTTTTTAGTTTAGTTATTAAACTCCTTGCTTGTTTTTGTCTTAAACTGCGTGCCAACATGGTTCCAGCTTTATTACTGAATTCAAAAAATTTTTGTTGCATCAGGATCCTATGAAATTCCATCTTACTCATCTGTAGTTTTTGGAGTTCCCCTCTACATTGTACTAATTCCCTGAGGGTTTTTGCATCTCTATCTAGTTGATGTTGTGTTTCTAATTGGGCCAATTTTTTCCTAATTGACAATTCTGTTTCTTCTCTTTTTCTTTTCTTGTATGTGCCCTTTGCTATCAGATGCCCTCGAATCACCGCTTTCAGGGCATCCCACAATATACCCTCCGATACTTCTCCCTTATCGTTAATTTGGAGGTATTCTATTATTATTTTACGTATATCTTGACAGTCTTTTTCGTCTGCTATCAGAGATTTGTTTAGCCTCCACACCGTTTCCTTTCTCTCTATCTCTATTTGTCCCGCCAAGACCCATACTGGTGCGTGGTCTGATGTATGTATACTTTCTATGTCTGAGTCTTTCATGTCCCCCCATATTGATCTACTCCCCCAAATCGCATCTATCCGTGAGTATGATTTTTGGGCATGTGAATAAAAAGAAAATGTTTTTTGACCAGGGTGTTGTAGCCTCCATATATCGACCAAGTCTAAATCTTTCACTAATTTGAGAAATTTCCCCCTGTGTGCTCGTGCTCCCCTTTCTCTCCCCTGGGAGTGATCCAATCTGGAGGCAGTCAGAGAGCTGCCCCCATACATTTGCATCCTCTTTACCCTCCCCCTCCCCCATTTACATCCCCATATACCCTCACCAGGCATCATTTGTCATTTAACCAACCATATAACCCTTATATATTATACTACCACAGTTTCATTTAGCAGTCCTCTGGTTAACATTTCAGTCTTTTCCTCTCATTTCTGCGTCTGGGCTGGCTTTTTTCGGGGATCTGTTTTTCTTCTCTCCTCCGATTTTCCTCCAGCCTTGTTTTTCCGGGGTCTGCTGTCTTTGTTGTTGCCTTTGTACTCCTTCCTTATCCTGTGGTATGTCCGTGCAACCCATGTCTCTCAAGCTTTTCCAGGCTCCTTCCACCGTCTGAATTCGCCTCGACTTGGCTCCCACCGTTACCAGGATTCCTCTTGGATATAACCACCTGTACCGCAAACCGGCTTTTTGTAAATAAGCTGTAATGTCTTTGAATTCTCTTCGTGTTTGCAGTGTTTTTTTTTAGCCAAGTCTTGGAATATTTGTATTTTATTGTTTTCCCAGGTAATCTCTCCCATGGCACGTGCTTTGTGCCAAACAGCTTCTTTGGTTTTATAATCATGAAAGCAGGCCACTATGTCGCGAGGCCCCTCAGCTCTCTGCGGCCCTAAAGTTCGATGTGCTCTATCAATTCTATTTTGGCTGGATTTGGCGGGTCTTCGCTTTCGCTGTCCATGTCCAGGATGAAAGCACAAATTGCTTGTATTATTTTTGGCGCATCTTTATGTGACTCATCTTCTGGTACACCTTTGAAACGTAGATTGCATCGTCTTGACCTGTTTTCCAGGTCCTCTAGTTGCAATTCCAATGCTTCTCTGCTTTGGTGCTCCTTTTGTAGAGCTTGCTGCAACTCCCCCACCTCCTCTTCCATTCCATCCACTCTCTCCTCAGTTTCTGCAACTCATTTCCCCATGTCTCTCAGTTCCTCCCGCAGCTCTCCTATTGCCGCTTGTATTCCTTTTCTGGTATTCAGCATTTCTGCTTTGAGTTCTTGAAACCAGCGTGAAACATCCAGTTTATTCATCTCCGGATTTCCCTCCATCAATTCTTCGTGTTCTGGGTCCGATTCGGAAACTCCGTCCGCCATTTTGAAACTTCTCGACGCTACTCTTGCGCCCGCGCTTTTCCCCGTTCCGGGGTTCTCCGCTGAGTATTTAAATTTGGCGAGTTTTTTTCCGAGCTGCCATTACTTCTGGCGTTCAGTTTTCTGCCTGGTGAGGTTTTTCGCCGTGTTTTCGGGGTGGTAAGAACTGCTTTTTACTCTGGCTGTATCAGAGCTCTTTCTTTAGGCAGCCATTCAGCAGCGCTGACGTCACTTCCTCCTGTAATTTTGTTTTTAATAATAGCCTCTACCATTTTTCCCGGCACCGATGTCAGACTCACCGGTCTATAATTTCCCGGATCTCCCCTGGAACCTTTTTTAAAAATGGACGTTACATTGGCAACCCTCCAATCTTCTTTTTGCCTTGAATTTTGTTCTGGTAACTCTTTTTAGTGGAATCCTTCCTAGAGGCAAGCAAGACACGGGAGACACCCTCAGACAGACCCAACGCAGCGAAGTCTACGCCCTCAACATCCAGGCCGTGAGAGCCAGAGACTGAAGGTTGGGGTGCAGCAACGCTCCGTCGTTCTGCAAAATGAGAGTCAGAAAACACTCCAATCTCCACAGTTCTTCTGAGGACAACTCCAGAAGAAGAGGGAACCAGATCTGACGGGGCCAAAAGGGCGCTATCAGAATCATGGTGCCGCGGTCTTGCTTGAGTTTCAGTAAGGTCTTCCCCACCAAAGGTATGGGAAGATAAGCATACAGGAGGCCGGTCCCCCAATGAAGGAGAAAAGCATCCGACGTTAGCTTGCCCTGTGCCTGAAGTCTGGAACAGAACAGAGGCAGCTTGTGGTTGGTTTAAGAGGCGAAAAGGTCCACCGAGGGGGTGCCCCACTCTCGGAAGACCTTGTGTACCACTCTGGAATGGAGCGACCACTCGTGCGGTTGCATGACTCTGCTCAGTCTGTCGGCCAGACTGTTGTTTACACCTGCCAGGGATGTGGCTTGGAGGAGCATGCCGAATTGGCAAGCCCAACGCCACATCCCGACGGCTTCCTGACACAAGGGGCGAGATCCGGTGCCCCCCTGCTTGTTGGTGTAATACATTGTAACCTGATTGTCTGTCCGAATTTGGATAATTTGGCAGGACAGCCGATCTCTGAAAGCCTTCAGTGCGTTCCAGATCGCTTGGAGCTCCAGGAGGTTGATCTGCAGATCCTTTTCCTGGAGGGACCACAGACCCTGGGTGTGGAGCCCATCGATATGAGCTCCCCACCCCAGGCGAGATGCATCCGTCGTCAGCACTTTCGTGGGCTGTGGAATTTGGAATGGACGTCCCAGGGTCAAATTAGTCCGAATGGTCCACCAGAGCAGAGAAGTGCGGCAACTGGTGGAGAGGTGGATGACATCTTCTAGATTCCCGGTGGCTTGGAACCACTGGGAAGCTAGGGTCCATTGAGCAGATCTCATGTGAAGACGACTGTGGAGGCCATATGACCCAGAAGTCTCAACATCTGCCGAGCTGTGACCTGCTGAGACGCTCTGGTCTGCGAAGCCAGGGACAGGAGGTTGTTGGCCCTCGCTTCGGGAAGGAAGGCCTGAGCCGTCTGGGCATTCAGCAGAGCTCCTATGAATTCCAGAGACTGGGTTGGCTGGAGATGGGACTTAATTTATCACAAACCCCAGCAGCTCCAGGAGTTGAATAGTGCACTGCATGGACCGGAGGGCTCCTGCCTCCGAGGTGTTCTTGACCAGCCAATCGTCGAGATATGGGAACACGTGCACTCCCAGCTTGCGTAGATACGCCGCCACCACCACGAGGCACTTTGTAAACACCCGTGGGGCAGAGGCGAGCCCAAAGGGCAGCACACAATACTGAAAGTGCCGTGCGCCCAGGCGGAATCTGGATGTGAGTGTATGCGTCCTTTAAATCCAGGGAACATAGCCAATCGTTTTTCTGAATCATTGGCAGAAGGGTGCCCAAGGAAAGCATCCTGAACATTTCTTTGACCAGGAATTTGTTCAGGCCTCTCAGGTCTAGGATGGGGCGCATCCCCCCTGTTTTCTTTTCCACAAGGAAGTACCTGGAATAGAATCCCTGCCCTTCCTGCCCGGGTGGTACGGGCTCGACCGCATTGGCGCTGAGAAGGGCGGAGAGTTCCTCTGCAAGTACCTGCTTGTGATGGGAGCTGAAGGATTGAGCTCCCGGAGGACAATTTGGTGGAAGGGAGGCCAAATTTAGGGCGTATCCGTACCGCACTATTTGGAGAACCCACTGGTCGGAGGTTATGAGAGGCCACCTTTGGTGAAAAAATTTTAACCTCCCTCCGACCGGCAGATCGTCCGGCACGGACACTTTGAGGGCGGCTATGTTCCCATGGATCCAGTCAAAAGCCCGTCCCCGGCGTTTGCTGTGGAGGCGCAGGGGGCTGCTTAGGCGCACGCTGTTGACGAGAATGAGCGCGCTGGGGCTGTCCCTGTGCCTGTCGAGGCCTTCGGGCTGGCTGGGTGTACCGACGCTTGGCAAAAGCATAGGGCGCAGCCTGCTGGGCCCGGGAAAAACGTCCACCTGCTGAGGTGGATGCTGAAGGCGCCCGGTGGGAGAGCTTGTCGAGGGCGGTTTCCCGCTGATGCAGTTGGTCCACCAGCTGCTCGACCTTCTCGCCAAAAATATTATCCCCCCGGCAAGGGACGTCAGCCAGTCTCTGCTGGGTGCGGTTGTCCAGGTCAGAGGCACGCAGCCATGAGAGCCTGCGCATCACTATACCTTGGGCCGCAGCACGAGATGCCACGTCACAGGTGTAATAGATACCCCTGGACAGGAACTTTCTGCACGCCTTCAGCTGCCTGACCACCTCCTGATAAGGCCTGGACTGCTCCGGCGGCAGCTTATCAACCAGGTCCGCCAGTTGCTTCACAGTGCTCCGCATGTGGATGCTCGTGTAGAGCTGGTAAGATTGGATGCGGGTCACGAGCATGGAAGATTGGTAGGCCTTCCTCCCAAACGAGTCCAGAGTGCGAGACTCCCGCCCCGGGGGCGCCGAGGCGGTATCCCTCGAACTCCGTGCCCTCTTGAGAGCAGAATCCACGACCGCCGAGTCATGGGGCAATTGGGGCCGCATTAACTCTGGGTCCGAGTGGATTCTGTACTGGGACTCTGCTTTCTTGGGAATGGTGGGATTAGATAATGGTCTCATCCAGTTCCGAAGCAGTGTCTCTTTGAGGACATTGTGCAACGGCACCGTGGAGGACTCTCTAGGTGGTGATGGATAGTCGAGGACCTCGAGCATCTCAGCCCTCGGCTCGTCCACAGAGACCACGGGGAAGGGAATGCATATAGACATATCCCTAACAAAGGAGGCAAAGGAGAGGCTCTCAGGAGGCGAGAGCTTCCTCTCCGGTGAAGGCGTGGGGTCAGAGGGGAGGCCCACAGACTCCTCTGAGGAGAAATATCTGGGGTCCTCCTCTTCCCCCCACGAGGCCTCTTCCTTGGTATCGGACATAAGCTCATGTAGCTGAGTCCTTAACCGGGCCCGGCTCGACGTCGAGGCACTGAGGCCTCGGTGTCGTCGAGCGGTGGACTCCCGCGCCGGCGGGGACGAAGCTCCCTCCATCGACGTCGACGGGGACTCCACCTGCGTGGCGGTCGAGACCATCGCCGCAAGCGGCGGCGGTGTCGAAGGCCTCGGCACCGAGCTAGAGCTCGCCAGCGCCACAGTCAACGGCGCCGAGGGCGCAAGCACCCCCGGCGCCGGCACAGCCTGGCGCATCAGCCCTTCCAGGATCCCCGGAAGGATGGCTCGGAGGCACTCGTCCAGGCCCGCTGTCGGGAAAGACGGGGGGGCTGGTAGAGGCGTCGGTGCCGGAAGCTGCTCGGGTCCAGGAGACTGCACCGAAGTGCTGGGACCCTGACGTGTCGGTACCTCCACTACCGGGGACCTTTCCTGTCGACGTGGACGCTTCGGCGTCGACTCCTCTCCGGCACCGAGGGCCGGGCGCACCGATGGGGACTGATGACGGTGCTTTTTCTGTTTTTTTGCGGTGCCCGTCATCGGCGCCAGGTGGAACGGAGGAGGAGGAGGTCGATCCCCCTCGGTCTCGAGGGGCCGGGTCGGACAGGGTTCGGTCCCGAGGGCCATGAGCAGAGGGAGTGACCGGGGCCGATTGCCCACGCGGCCTCTCACCCCTACCGTCACCGGAGGACCGGCGGGCCGACGGGACCTGTACTCCAGGGGTCGATGCCATCGGTGCCGATTTCGCGGACATCGATACCGGTACCGAAGAACCGGCCGTCGATACCGATGCCGTCGACGTCGAGGGGCCGGCGCAAGTTCCAAAAAGACGGTCCCGAAGAACTTGCCTCGCAACCTGAGTCCGTTTCCGGAGACCAAGACACAAAGAACACGACTTGATATTGTGCTCCGGCCCGAGGCACTGGAGGCACCAAGCGTGGGTGTCGGTCTGCGAGATAGGCCGGCCGCACCGACCACACTTCTTAAATCCACTCGGGACCTTCGAGGACATCGACGGAAAAATCGCGTCGGCGAAGTTAAAGTCGTCGATGGTGGCGGTAAATCACACCTCGAAAAATAAATCGACCGCGCGGCCACAAGGCCGCAACGCGACGCCCCCGCTAGAAAACGAGGGAAAAATTAAGCACGTTCTCTCTCTCTTTTTTTTTTTTTTTAAAAAGGAAAAAAAAGTTTGGAGCGCGCGGCAACAAGAAACAGAAAATTAACGAATTCGCGAACAACGCGACGGTTTTCCGGGGCTGACTAAGAGAGAGCGGCGACGCACAACTCTCTCCAGCGTGGAAAAGAAAAGACTGGCGGGAACGGTCGCGCACGGGCGGGAAGATGGCCGCGCATGCGCGGTGGGCGTGCCCTGCGTGCGGACCGCCCGCGAAGCTTCTTCCGGTTGGTGGGGGCTGCCGCGGACGTCACCCAGTCGTGAGAACAAGCAGCCTGCTTGTCCTCGGAGAACATGGAGTTTCCCTTATATGGTAGGGATGCACTGGGCATGGCGTCGCCATTTTGGAAGTGGCACTGGAAGGTATTGGGGAGGGGGAGTTCGGGGGCACTAGGCCACCAGGGTAGGTGGGGTGTGAGAGAAGGCCACTCCACATCTCCAGTCCCTTGTGTGCATGGGTGGGGGGCAGGGAGGAAACCTCCTGTTTGACAGGTCTGGGCTTCTTTTTTTATGACAGCAAGGACCTGTTAAACAACTTTGGTAGGATTGTGCCATGGGTGCATGTCCATGCACTTTTCCCCCGATGATCGTAGCTAGTAGCGCACCTAAATTTGTATGGTATCAGCTTCGATCATAGGGGAGTTATTTCCCTGCACTGTTCCAGCACTAATTTTACAACACTGTTTGGAACAGCGTGGAGAAATTGATCATCAGGGCCTGAGAGAATTGGCCATGTAACCCTACCCTCTGTTTTCTATTCCTAATCCACAACAGAACATTGCCATATATCCCATGACATTTTAATTTTCTCAGGAGTCTCTCATGAAGGTCTTTGTCAAATGCTTTCTGAAAATCTAGATACACTACTTTCTTTTTTTCATTTTACAAGGGTCACTTGCAAACAGTAATACAGAGATGACTGCACATTAATACAATATAAGAAGAAAACAATCCCAACTAGATATATGGATTATATGCAATCTTTCTCTTTCTTAGACCACAAAATGAAAAAAAATAGGGAGAGTGAAATAAGACAAGGAGATCAATTAAACAGTAAACAGAAAACATGGTATTAACCTGATTATCCCCAGATATTACTCATCTAATTCATTATTCCACATTGATCATCTGGTTGGCTTCCTCAAGGCCAAATACGGCATATAGTCAATTCATTTCATTGAGAACATACTTATTGTCCAGGTTTTAGTTAGAAATAATACATCTGATTACATTCTCTCTCTTTTAAAAACCAGAAATTATTTAATGATACATATACTCAAGTCTCTACTTCAAATCCCACTGATTAAAGCAATCCCAGTTTTCACAGCGCTGCGTAACCCTGGTAGCACTCTAGAAATGTTAAGTAGTAGTAGTTCACAGTTTAGATATACTACTTTCCATTCAATTTTCCCTGCAATCTATTAGAACAGTGTTTCTCAAGCCAGTTCTGAAATCTCCTAGACATTTGGCATTCAGGATATACACAATGAACAAGCATAAGATAAATCTGCATGCTGTGCCCCTACTGCATGCAAATCTATCTCATGTGCATTCATTGTGGATATCCTAAATACCAAACTAACTAGTTGGTACTCCAAGTCTGGCTTGAGAAATACTATTAGAACACATTCAATCCTAGAATTTTTAACATGTTCTGTCAGGATTATAAACATATAAGCAAGATTTTAAACCACTGCTATATGTAAAAATAAATTTAAGTATGTACCTTGTCATGAAGGCTTTCTCTGATCATCTCATTTTGTCTGTAAAAATTGTTTTACAAATGATTTAGAATTAAATTACAAAACATCATACTTCATTACTATATACAACTAAATATAATGGTTGCCAATTAAATTTCAACAGTTGTCATAAAAATATTTTTGTGCTGATCATTTAATCTATTTTTACATTCTAATTGCAGTATAAAGGGAAAAAAGACTGAATATGCACATTTGTAGAAAAATAAATGTACACGTCATTACATTTGCATTTCACACTGCAATGAGCTCTAATCATTTTTGCTAATTAACAATGAATTGAAGAGTACATGCTAAGAGGTACAAGTGGAGGGTAATTCTAAAACAGCACACCTAATTGTAGGCATAAAAAAATGCATGTATTTGGAGCCTATTCCATACAGAAAAAAATATGCACCTTCTTTTTTTTTTTTATATAGATGTTAATCTGATCATGAGCCCTTGTGCCCAGGCCGAGGTCTAGGAAGGATCTTGGCCAAGGCCTAGAGTAGACCAAACAGGTGCTATACAATACCATGGGCCACAAAGCCCCGCACACTCAGGAAAATCAACAAGCACAACCAGAAAAGGGAAATAGACCACTTATGCGGGCCGCAAGGCTGATCGGGAACCCACTCATACAGAGTCCAAGCGTACAGGCCGCAAGGCCAAACTGGAACCAAATCATATACTAGGGAAGGCAAAAGAACAACGAAAGGTCCTAGAAGGGACTGGAGCTCATGCAGCGCACACAGCGCCAGGCAGTGACACAAAGGAAGGACGTCAGAACAAACTGGCAGATGCAGACAACAACCAGAGGGGGAGAATACAAACAAAGGCTACACAGTAAGACAGGTAGTGGAAGGCAGTGCCCACAGGGGAAAAAGGAAAGCCAGGGTCAGAGCAGGACACTACAGACTTGGAACCTAAAGGAGCGAAGCTCCACAGAAATGGCTGAGCAGGAAAAAATAGACTGAAGGAAAAGGCTGCTAGAATCCCCCAGGCGGAGGAGAGCCAGGACCCACCAGGGCCAAATCAAACACAGCATGCCAAGGGTAAAAGCAGACCAAAAGAAAAGGAAGCTTCTAACTAACTAAACCAGAAAAGGGGAACAGAGCTCACCAGAGCCAAATAACGAATGAGCACAAGCAGACTAAAGGGAAAGGCTGCTTTCAAAATAAAAAGACAGGAAAGAAGCAGGGCTCACAAGAGTGCAGAAATGGTTAAAGCAGACAACAGAGAAAGGCTGCCTAAAAGAGGCAGGGCTCACAAGCGTGCAGAAAGTGTAAAAGCAGACAACAGAGAAATGCTGCCTAAAAGAGGCAGGGCTCACAAAAGACACAAACAATAAACACTGCAAACAACCAGTTAAAACAGATACTGAGAAAGACTGCCTAAGAAGGCAGGGCTACACAAGAGCCAAATATCAAACACTGTAAAGCAGGCTAGAGGGAAAACTAAACAAACAAAGCAGGAATGAGCTTACCACCGACAAGTCAACACCACAGCCAGGCAGGGAGAGAAGGCAGAGGAGAGACAACAGACCCAGCTGCACTGCAGTGAAGTAATCAGGGAAAAGCTAGTAACAACCAGCACACACAGAAACCACAAAGAGAAGAGCAAGCAAACTACAGAGAATACACTCTGTGCCATGAGCACAGACTAAGCAGAACAACGAGAGTTCACAGCTGCAAGAGATAAAGCTAGAGCATCCACTGCAGGGAGAGGTAAGTTTAAATAAGGTCTGACATCTGCTGCCTCAGAGGTCAGCTCAATCCCTGACAAGCCGATCAGAAGCGAGTCCCAGTCATTCCCCTGCCTGTCTCAGTAGAATCATAACAATAGATTAATAGTGGAACAATATGAACTTATATTTTAGGTGTGAGCACTTACATCTGTCACAGAGTATAAATGCTCATGTTTAGATGGTGAAAATATGTAGCTCAAACAAAAAATACAGCACCACGGGCCTTTAAAAATGAAACACAGTTTTTAATGAATGAGCCTTGACAAAAAGACCCGACACGGGCCGTGTTTCGGTGACTAGCACCTGCGTCAGGGGTCACAGTGATGACGTGGAGAACTTGGGGAATAACTCGAATATATTCCTCTACAATATATTATTCCTTACCCCACGTCTCATATAGTAAAAGCTACAAAGCACCAAGGCACTTTCACTTTCTGTATCCAAATGGATGAAAAAGCGCGTGACCCTGAATATTAGCACATACTTGCAGAATAGTGTGTAGCCAGAAAATGCTCATTTATGTGCATAAGTACCTACGTGTAAATGACAAGAATACTCGCGTATACTTGCTGCCTATATCTAGGTGGCTCCTTATAGAATTACCCCTCTAATGGATATAGCGAAGATACTTACCTGTAGCAGGCATTCTCCAAGGACAGCAGGCTTCTTATTCTCACAAGTGGGTAGATGCCATCCCGCGCTGCCCGGCTCGGCAAATATGCCAAAGAAAAATCCAGAGCCTTTTGGAGTACGAGCAACGCTCCAGCGCGCACATGCAAGTGCCTTCCCGCCTGCTGCGTGAATGTGACAGCTTAAATAAAAAACCAATAAAATCATGAAAAATGATAACACCAAGGGAAGGTGGGCAGGATTAAGAGAAGAAAAAGCCTGCTGTCCTCGGAGAATACCTGCTACAGGTAAGTATCTTAGCTTTCTCCGAGGACAAGCAGGCTCTGTTATTCTCACAAGTGGGGAATCCCTAGCATCTAGGCTCACCCAAAACAAAAAACATTGATCAATTGGGCCTTGTAACAGCGAGGACTTAACACAGATTAGCCTGAAACTATATACAAACTAAATAAGAGTGCAGCCTGGAACAGAATAAAATGAGGCTAGGAGGGTGGAGTTGGATTCTAGACCCCAAACATATTCTGCAACACTGACCTCAATTTCCAAATTAAAGGAGATGGCCTCAGCCATTTTTTTCAGAAAGCCGAGAAACAAGAACTTTTCTGGGGGAGGCTTTCTCCTTTCCTGTGGTGGACAAGGGTCTGAAGACAGATCAAGGGTGATGCTTTTTATGGATCTGGGAGTTTCTTACATATGCGGATGACATCTTTTTTCTATGTTCAGTCCTAGCTAAATTTGAAGATATATTATTTTATTTAAAAGGATATCATTGCAAATGAAGACCTAAAGACCTATACTAATTTTCTGAAATTAAAGAAAAGCTTTAGGCTTCTTGCTCAGTATATTGTTCCCATATTTAGATTACTGTAACTCCTTCTATGGTGAAGTGACAGGTAAATTGCTAAAATGGTTGCAAAATATGGATGCTAGATTGATTTTTTGCCTAGGAAGGATTGAGTGGGCTTCCCCATTGTTATTGAAATTACACTGGCTTCCTGTTAGGTCAAGGATAAAATTTGATTGCATGTTTAGTTTTTAAATCATTGTATGGACTAAATTCCAACAAGCTTGTACATTGTCTGAACATCCCAAAAGTGTTTCTGTCTGTTTGTAGTTCTTCTCGTATGAAACTGAATTATCCATCTTTGAAAAATGTTTGCCAAAAACATTTAATGGGACGTTACTATGCATATCAGGGGCCCTTTGCATGGAATCACCTACCACTTCAGATAATACAAATTGATTCTTATTTTACCTTTCAAAAGCCTTAAAGACCTATTTGTTTGAAATTATTAAGGTTGTTGATTAGTAATTAAGCATGTATAATTCTTAATTGAAGGATTTCTTGATTTGTGATCTGCTTTGAATCCACATGGAACAAGGGCAGAATAAAATACACTAAATAAAATAGAATCCCTCCTCCGAGGACTCCTCTGGTGCTACATCAGACCCACAGGAGCAAAGTACTCCTGGTGAGATTTCTGTGTCTGCCTTGAATCATTGGAACTGTGATCAGGCTCTGGGTGATAAGTTCAGGAGGGTTTCTTCCTGAACTCTGGGTCATTTCCTCCTCTGACAGGCAGAAAAGATGCACTATACTGGTCTGTGCTGGCTATGATTTCTCGATGAGGCACCAGCATCGATGAACAACTGATAAACAGAGCATGTGTTTGCAGAATGGGCTGCAGTGGCACCATAGCTGGTACTGATGCCTTCAAAGCCTCAGCATCACACTGAACTAGGATGCACACCAGTTCCTCTTCTAACATGACTCTGAGCTGCTTCTTGAGGGCATGTATAAATAAAGGTGGGGCCAGTACTGGTGCAGTGACTGTGCAAATATGAAGGAGCAGAATTGAAAGCGGGAGTCCCAGCTCTGGCACATCAGCACCAAATTCATGGAGGGGGGAAGTTCTCATGGCACAGACAATTCTTGGGTACCAGCGACATCAATGTCCCTGATCTTCTGGTATTGTGCTTTGATGAAGATCAATATTGGTGCTTCTTCACCTTTGCTCGATGCACATTGGGATCACTTGGTGCTAACAAGGACAATGTGGAATTTACATGAGTCCTCAATGCCAAGTCTGATGAAACTCAACCCCAGTGGGAACTATTGACATTCAGTGTTGAGGCAAGGGAAGACCTCCTAGATGTCGACGCATCCCCAATGTCTGGTACAGCTCCGAAAGCCATAGGGAGTGATACCTCATTGCCAGTGTCAATGGACTGGACTTTGGCGCACCAAAAAGTTCTTCATGCAGAGCCTCTCGACACTTTGCAGTCCTCTTCTACATTTGAGCTCCAAGAGAACAGTGAGAGGACTTATGCTCAGGCCCAAGGCATGATAGCCAGCCTGGGCACTTCTTAAACCCACTGGAAGGTTTCTGTGACATACCTGGAAAAATAGCTGAAACGAAATCAAATGGGTCAATTGTGGAAAAAGTTCCTCCTCTTATTTTTTTGTTTAGAACAAGCAGTACCGATGGAGGAAGGAAGATCAAAAAAACTAGTGAGAGAAAAAAATGCAATAAAAAGTCCAAAGACACATCCTCTGTGCTCCGCAGATGAGAAAAACTGTGGGTCTTGCATGAGCTGGCAAGCGGGAAGTCACGTGTACATACACAGTCAGGCCTGCCAAAAGCTTCTAGAAGGAAATGGAATGATGGGCAGCGTCTGTGCTAGGCTTCGTGAATCACATACATATTATCCTGCTTGTCCTCAGAGAACTTCAAATACAGAATTAGCGACCACAATGCAGGACTCAAAACAAGTAAACAAAAACTGAATTACAAACTGCAAAAATCTTGAATCCAGAACAGTGCAACAATGTAAAAACAAACACCACTGTTTCATAATAAAAACTTTAAAACATATGCAGGATCATATGTTATTCTTTAAAGCATCTTCAAACATTGCATAATACTGCAATCAAGCTTCTTGCTATGCTAAAAGAATGGACCATGTCTCACCCTTGCTTCAGAAATACCACTGACCCCCACATCGAGCAGAGTCGTCCATAAACTTCTTACTCTAACGTTTAAAGTTTCCCGGTTGAGCTTTCCTGATTACTTGGCCAACCTTACAATCCCTTACTCACCCATTCGTTTGCTATGATCACTCAATAATTACCGTCTGGTACTGCCAGTTTAGAATACATTAGACACTGTGCCTTTTTGTTCGCTTCCCCTACATATTGGAACTCCCTCCCTCTCGACACTCGTGCAGAACTATATTTTAAAAAGTTTAAGTCCGTATTAAAGGCTTGGCTATTCCATCAGGCTTTTGATCTATCAAGTTAGTTGCTTGTAGACTACTGCTGCTGGTTTAAATCCATTCCCTCTCTCTCCTCCCTTCTTCACCTCCCCTCTCTTCGCCTTTTCAAGTATGGCCATGAACTGGCTATCTATGTATGAGTGTTTACTACTTTCCTATCAGAACACTGTAATTCCTTTCTTTTTCTATTTAATTTTTATTGTTGTTTTAGATTGTAAACCGCTTAGATCTACATGTTAGTTAAGGTGGTATATTGAGTTACTGTAAATAAATAAATAACTACATCTACTACAGAATGTAAAGACCTCCTCCACTTCTGTAACCTCAACCTCCCTCCTATTCAACCTACCCATTGCAAAGGCCAATCGCTCGACATCATCTCTTAGAAATTCTTACGGAATAAAACATCTACATATCCGATATAAACTGGTCTGCCACCCCCTGGTCGGATCATCTTAAATCGACACTACTCTTACACTGGCGAAAAAATGGCCAGCCTACGCCTCAGCTCTTCCTCTCTCTGATCATCACCTGATCACCTTCACACTTCTTCACCCCCCCTCAGCCCCGCCTAACATTAACCACTACTTCCAGGAATCTCCAGGCTATTGACCCTCCCACCTTATCCTCTAGTATTTCTAATCTCCTCCCCTCCATCATGTCCGAGTCTGTCAACAAGGCTGTCTCCGCCTATAATGCCACTCTCCCCTCTGCTCTGGACACCCTCGCAGCATCCATCTCCCGTCCCACAAGGCGTACTAATCCCCAGCCCTGGTTGACCCCTTGCATCCGTTACCTTCGCTCCTGAGCCCGATCTGCTGAACGCCTCTGGAGGAAATCTTGCACCTATTCAGATTTCCTTCATTACAAATTCATGCTATCCTCCTTCCAGTCCTCCCTATTCCTTGTCAAACAGGACTACTACACCCAATTGACCAATTCTCTCAGCTCCAATCCTCGTCGTCTCTTCGCCACCCTTAACTCCCTCCTCAAAGTGCCCTCCGCTCCCACCCCCTCCTCACTCTCTCCACAATCACTGGCTGACTACTTCCGTGACAAGGTGCAAAAGATCAACCTTGAGTTCACTACCAAGCCACCTCCTTCCCTTCACCCTTCAACCCACTCCCTCAACCAACCAACCCTGGCTTCTTTCTCCCTCTTCCTTTCCTGATATCACCGAGGAGGAAACCGCCCGCCTTCTTTCCTCCTCGAAATGCACCACTTGTTCCTCTGATCTCATCCCCACCAACTTACTTAACACCATCTCTCACACTGTCATCCCCTCCATCTGTCATATCCTCAACCTCTCTCTCTCCACTGCAACTGTCCCTGACACCTTCAAGCACGCCGTAGTCACACCTCTCCTCAAAAAACCATCACTTGAACCTACCTGTCCCTCCAACTACCGCCCCATCTCCCTCCTACCCTTCCTCTCCAAAATATTTGAGTGCGCCGTTCACAGCCGCTGCCTTGATTTTCTCTCCTCTCAGGCCATCCTCGATCCGCTTCAATCCAGTTTTCGCCCCCTACACTCGACAGAAACTGCACTCTCTAAAGTCTGTAATGACCTGTTCCTTGCCAAATGCAGAGGCCACTACTCCATCCTCACCCTCCTCGATCTATCTGCCGCTTTTGACACTGTCAATCATGATTTACTTCTTGCCACATTGTCCTCATTTGGGTTCCAGGGCTCTGTCCTCTCCTGGTTCTCCCACCGCACCTTCAGAGTACACTCTCATGGATCTTCCTCCACCCCCATCCCGCTCTCTGTTGGAGTTCCCCAGGGATCTGTCCTTGGACCCCTTCTTTTTTCAATCTACACCTCTTCCCTGGGCTCACTGATCTCATCTCATGGTTTCCAGTATCATCTTTATGCTGATGACACCCAGCTGTATCTCTCCACACCAGACATCACCGCGGAGACCCAGGCCAAGGTATCGGCCTGCTTATCCAACATTGCTGCATGGATGTCCAACCGCAACCTGAAACTGAACATGGCCAAGACCGAGCTTATCGTCTTTCCACCAAAACCCACTTCTCCTCTTCCTCTGCTCTCAATCTCAGTTGATAACACCCTCATCCTCCCCGTCTCATCCGCCCGCAACCTCGGAGTCATCTTCAACTCCTCCCTCTCCTTCTCTGGGCATATCCAGCAGACAGCCAAGACCTGACACTTCTTCCTCTTTAACATCAGCAAAATTCGCCCTTTCCTCTCTGAGCACACCACCTGAACTCTCATCCACGCTCTCATTACCTCTTGCCTTGACTATTGCAACCTACTCCTCACAGGCCTCCCACTTAACCATCTATCCCCCCTTCAATCCGTTCAGAACTCTGCTGCACGTCTTATATTCCGCCTGAACCGATATACTCACATCACCCCTGTCCTCAGGTCACTTCACTGGCTTCCGATCAGATACCGCATACAGTTCAAGCTTCTCCTTCTCACCTACAAATGCACTCAGTCTGCAGCCCCTCACTACCTCTCTACCCTCATCTCCCCTTATGTTCCCGCCCAAAACCTCTGCTCACAGGACAAATCCCTCCTCTCAGTACCCTTCTCCACCACCGCCAACTCCAGGCTCCGCCCATTCTGCCTCGCCTCACCCTATGCTTGGAATAAACTTCCTGAGCCCTTACGCCAAGCCTCCTCTCTACCCATCTTCAAATCCTTGCTCAAAGCCCACTTCTTCAATGTTGCTTTCGGCACCTAACCTTTATACCTTTCAGAAAATCTAGACTGCCCCAATTTGACTGCCCCTACTTGACTGACTGTACATTTGTCCTTTAGATTGTAAGCTCTTTGAGCAGGGACTGTCCTTCTATGTTAAATTGTACAGCGCTGCGTAACCCTAGTAGTGCTTTAGAAATGTTAAATAGTAGTAGTAGTACCTTGCAAAAATCATCACTAGAGGACGGATCAACAAGGAAAGGTTCTGGGAATAAATTTACAATAACTGGTCTACTCAACCAGACTCAAATCACTTCCTAACAGAATGGGACAACAGATGCAAACTTACACTGGACAAAATAGCCCCATTAAGCACTAAAACTGCATGTAGGTGCAACCCATCACCATGGTTTAACGACCTACTGAAAAACCTGAACTCACAAACCAGGAAACTAGAAAAAACATGGCGTAAATAAAAAAACAACCTCATCTACAATGCATGGAAGCAGTCACACAGAAATTACAAAAATGCCATTAAACAAGCTAAAAGATCCTATTACACACAAACAATTATAACCAGCGGCGCAGACATGAAAATACAATACCAACTCATAAAAAATCTACTCAACACCAACCCAATCACATCATCACCATCAAACTACCCATCTGCAAACCAACTAGTCAAATACTTCAATGATAAAATTACCAATATTTGCAGCACGATACCCTAAGATTGTGCAAATATCGATACCTTTCTTGACGAATTGAACCCATAGATAGATGAAATCCCAGCTGACCTCTCATGGACAAATTTCATCCTCCTCACCACTAAAGAAATTTCTATGGCAATCACCAAGCTCTCCAAATCTCACTGCCATCTTGACCCATGTCCAAACTACCTAATGAAAGATGCCCCAGAACGCTTTATCACAGATCTTACCTCCCACCTAAATTTCCTGCTACAACAAGGCTCATTCCCTACAGAACATGGCAATATACTACTTACACCAATACCTAAAAATCCCAAGAAACCAGCAAGTGATGTCACCAACTATAGTCCAGTCGCATCCATCCCTTTGCTAATTAAATTACTGGCAAACAGTGTGACCTCCCAACTAAACGACTTTATAAAAAAATTCTCCATTCTACATGAATCACAATTGGGTTTCCGTTCAGCCCACAGTACAGAAGCTGTCCTACTCACCCTAATATCCAAATTCAAACAGGAAATTTCACTTGGAAACAACATCCTCCTCTTACAATTCAATTTATCCAGTGCATTCGATATGGGTAAATCACAATATCCTAACCAAATTACTGGATAAACTTGGAATTGGCGGAAACATCATTAATTGGATAAAAGGCTTCATCAACTCAAGATCTTACCAAGTCAAATCAACCTCAACTATCTCATCTCCCTAGTCACCATACTGCGGTGTACCTCAAAGTTCCCCTCTATCCCGATCCTTTTCAATCTTATGATGATTCCACTAGCAAAAGCTCTATTCAGACATGGTCTCAACCCTTTCATATATGCTGATGTCACCATATTTATTCCCTTCAAATCTAATCTAACTGAAATTTCCGACAAAATATCCTTGGGCATGCACATCTTAACCGCTTGGGCCAACGCCTTTATGATGAAAATGAACAAAGAAAAAACGCAATGCCTAATCCTTTCTTCCCAGCACTCCGCGCCCCTCCCTACCAACCTTAACATCTCCGGCACCACAATCCCCATATATGAAAACTTAAAAATCCTCGGAGTGACATTAGATAACCATCTCTCGCTCGAAGATCACGCAAAATCCACTACAAAGAAAATGTTCAACATGATGTGGATACTGAAACGCGTAAAACCATATCTCCCCCTGAAAACATTCCGGAACTTGGTGCAATCCACAGTACTTACCCACGCCGACTACTGCAACAGTATTTTCTTAGGTTGCAAGAAACACATCCTGAAAAAACTTCACACTGACCAAAATACAGCAGCTAGACTCGTTTTTGGCAAACCACGATTTGAAAGTGCAACACCTCTTTGAAAAAAACTTCATTGGCTCCCTATCAAAGAACAAATCAATTTCAAAGTCCACACACTAATCTACAAGATTATCCACTGTGAATCTCCTGGCTATATGCTCGACCTGCTCAACCTCCTCACCAGGAACATGTCTACAACCTCACAAACTTACCTCAACCGACACTACCCCAATTGCAAAGGACTCAAGTCCAAAACCTATTATGGATCCAACTTCTCCTTCTTAGGCAGCCAACTCTGGAATGCCCTCCCCAGACCAATCCGATCACTCAGTGACCATCTGCCCTTTCGGAAATCACTAAAAACCCATCTGTTCAGGCAAGCCTACCCAAACAATCCAGATTAAACCCATCTATTCATCACATATCCAGGAGACAATGACAACGACCTAGACTACATCTCCCGCCTCATTTTCCCCTGCTTATCCCGTTCTATCCCCTTTCGCCTCATCAACCCCTCCCCCAATGCTCACCTACCCTTACTCACACCTCTCCTACTCCCTTCACTCTTGCCCATTCTCCTCCGCCTCATCTACCCTCCAATTGCTCACTTACCCTTGCTCATACTTCTCCTACTCCCCCATCCCTGCATTTCTACATTCCTATTTCTTTTATTACTCTGATAATACTCAACTTATTTCTCTCCACCAATACTTTGTAATCCCAATTACTATGTAAGCTGCATTGAACCTGCTTTGAGTGGGAAAGCACGGGGTACAAATGTAATAATAATAAATAAATAAATACTAATCATTTCTATAGCGCTACTAGACACATGCAGCACTGTACACATTATATGCAGGTACTTTCCCTGTCCCTAGAGGGTTCACAATCTCAGTTTTTGTACCTGGGACAATGGAGGGATAAGTGACTTGCCCAATGTCATAAGGAGCTGCAGTGAGAACTGAACTCAGGTTGCTAGGATCAAAGTCCACTACACTAACCATTAGGCCACTCCTCCACAATACAGATCTCAACAAACACTGGGTGCCAGGTCACCATAGCAGTTAGAAATTGCACCCCAACACCCTGGAATTCACACTGAAAATGTTTTTTATATTAGTGCTGCCCCTGCTCCGATAAGGCACATCACACCTTTTGGCTCTCACTAAATGGGTTGCATCCTACAGGAACATCTGGCTGGTCTGAACAGCCTTGAGACTATGAGTCTAGCCCAAAGGTTCTACACCACACCTGCTGTAACTTACTGAGTCCCCAGCTAATGCATCCACTAAGGACTGAGATGACATGAACAAAATATTTTTGTTACATTACCTTGTGAGCACTTCCTATAAACACATAACACATATACATACATAAACACTCGCAGGGAGGTTGGAAAGAATTCTATAAGCCATACTCTGCCTACCTTGCTTACCTTTTCACCTGCAGTTTATAGGCACTCTGAATTTTACTCAGATATTGGACATTTAGTACAGCTTAAAAGGGAACACTGATCACTCTGTATAAGCAGCACTCTGATGGCATATATACACTGTACGCACTCCAGGGAATTATATACCAAAAAAAATCCAAATAATACACAGCAAAATAATACAACACATTGAACAGAATAATATTTGAAGTATTAAGTACATAAGTACATAAGTAGTGCCATACTGGGAAAGACCAAAGGTCCATCTAGCCCAGCATCCTGTCACCGACAGTGGCCAATCCAGGTCAAGGGCACCTGGCACGCTCCCCAAACGTAAAAACATTCCAGACAAGTTATACCTAAAAATGAGGAATTTTTCCAGTCCATTTAATAGCGGTCTATGGACTTGTCCTTTAGGAATCTATCTAACCCCTTTTTAAACTCCGTCAAGCTAACCGCCCGTACCACGTTCTCCGGCAATGAATTCCAGAGTCTAATTACACGTTGGGTGAAGAAAAATTTTCTCCGATTCGTTTTAAATTTACCACACTGTAGCTTCAACTCATGCCCTCTAGTCCTAGTATTTTTGGATAGCGTGAACAGTCGCTTCACATCCACCCGATCCATTCCACTCATTATTTTATACACTTCTATCATATCTCCCCTCAGCCGTCTCTTCTCCAAGCTGAAAAGCCCTAGCCTTCTCAGCCTCTCTTCATAGGAAAGTCGTCCCATCCCCACTATCATTTTCGTCGCCCTTCGCTGTACCTTTTCCAATTCTACTATATCTTTTTTGAGATACGGAGACCAGTACTGAACACAATACTCCAGGTGCGGTCGCACCATGGAGCGATACAACGGCATTATAACATCCGCACACCTGGACTCCATACCCTTCTTAATAACACCCAACATTCTATTCGCTTTCCTAGCCGCAGCAGCACACTGAGCAGAAGGTTTCAGCGTATCATCGACGACGACACCCAGATCCCTTTCTTGATCCGTAACTCCTAACGCGGAACCTTGCAAGACGTAGCTATAATTCGGGTTCCTCTTACCCACATGCATCACTTTGCACTTGTTAACATTGAACTTCATCTGCCACTTGCACGCCCATTCTCCCAGTCTCGCAAGGTCCTCCTGTAATCGTTCACATTCCTCCTGCGACTTGACGACCCTGAATAATTTTGTGTCATCGGCGAATTTAATTACCTCACTAGTTATTCCCATCTCTAGGTCATTTATAAATACATTAAAAAGCAACGGACCCAGCACAGACCCCTGCGGGACCCCACTAACTACCCTCCTCCACTGAGAATACTGGCCACGCAATCCTACTCTCTGCTTCCTATCTTTCAACCAGTTCTTAATCCATAATAATACCCTGCCTCCGATTCCATGACTCTGCAATTTCTTCAGGAGTCTTTCGTGCGGCACTTTGTCAAACGCCTTCTGAAAATCCAGATATACAATATCAACCGGCTCCCCATTGTCCACATGTTTGCTTACCCCCTCAAAAAAATGCATTAGATTGGTGAGGCAAGACTTCCCTTCACTAAATCCATGCTGACTTTGTCTCATCAGTCCATGTTTTTGTATATGCTCTGCAATTTTATTCTTAATAATAGCCTCCACCATCTTGCCCGGCACCGACGTCAGACTCACCGGTCTATAATTTCCCGGATCTCCTCTGGAACCTTTCTTAAAAATCGGAGTAACATTGGCTACCCTCCAGTCTTCCGGTATTACACTCGATTTTAGGGACAGATTGCATATTTCTAACAGTAGCTCCGCAAGTTCATTTTTTAGTTCTATTAATACTCTGGGATGAATACCATCAGGTCCCGGTGATTTACTACTCTTCAGCTTGCTGAACTGACCCATTACATCCTCCAAGGTTACAGAGAATTTGTTTAGTTTCTCCGACTCCCCCAGATTCTGGAAATATATGCAGGTACTTTTAACACTTGGCTCTCAGTCAACCCCAGCTCCCTAGTCCAGCATATTTCTGTTGGCTAATGTGATCAGTAATGTTCAGTAGTACTGTAACAGAAATTCTGAGGGTCATGGAACCATAAAATAATTTACCTATCAATGTTTCTGGTAGGTTGCCAAATGGCCACCAGACTTCAGCTCTGCTAGCCTTTACTTTGCTATTGAGTTATCAAATATTAGGTACAGGTAATACAGATATGTATTATCTGTACCTAATGGTTAGACCTTTAGATCTTGGACAAGTCATTTAACTCTTTGTCGCCTCAATTACAAAATTTAAATTGTTAAGCCCTCCAGGGACAGGAAAATACCTACTGTATCTGAATATAACTTGCCCTGAGCTATTACTGAGAAAGGTGTGGTATAAATCCGAATCCAAAATCCAATACCAGGCATAGTGTGAAGTAATACAAAACACTACAGGACCTACAGAGCAATTCCAACATACCATAAAAGCAGTAACTTCTACAAGTCGAACAAGAAGGACCTATCTAGGAAAATACAGCACTGCAAACATCAGTACACCTACTGGAAAACTAAACAAGCCAAAATAGTACAGATCAATCCTGAAGTCAATGCTAACAGAAAACCATGTCTCTTTTACACATGCAGAACACAGATCCTCACCCAGTGTAGAATAAGTAACCACAAACTAAAAATAGAAACAAGAATTAAACTGAATCCTCAAGAAGCCAGACTTTGCATACAGTGCAACACCAGAGAAAGAGAAATAGTTATGCATGTCCCCTGTACTGTGCAGAATATAAAGATAGCAGATGTAAATTTCAAAAACTGACATATTCCAATCACTACATTGCAAATTAACAAATACAAATAAAACAAAAAAATGGAAAAAATATGGTACAATTTTTATTGGTCTAAATACATTTTTCAATTAACTTTCAGAGGCCAAACCCTTTTTCCTCAGGTCAGGATAGTAAATTGCTATTATGGTCACTTCATTGGCTTTCTATCCGTTTCCGCATTCAGTTCAAACTCCTCTTACTGACTTACAAATGCACAACTCGTGCACTCGGCACTTGCTCCACCTCTCTTGCAAACTCCACACCAAAAGCATCTTAAAGAAGGTTGGATTTATTTTGGCCGCAGCCAGGAACGTTTTACATTACAATTCAAAACAACATTACAACATATTATAACATAATTATTGATACAACCACATAACTACAATTTATCATCAATTAATAACTTGGGGTACACAGCTTCGGGTCTCCCAAATGCTTAGTATGACCCACAGGTTGCCGCCCAAGCAGCTTGTGCGTTCCCTGTGCCAATTACCAGCACCCGTAGACTCCTGGTGCATCCCGCTTAAGGATGCCCAGCCATAATATCAAAAACGGCGTTCTGGCCCCCCGGCCGCCTAAGCCAGGAGACACGCTGTCCACATTTTCCTGCTGCCACTATGCAGCCCTACTGTTGCTTATGCTTATCACTTTGCAAGAGGTCTTTCTGCCCCTGTTATCAGCATCTCAGTTAGTACTGTTACTGCTATGTTGCTGTGTACCCCCTGGCGTCATTGCGTAAACCTCTCCTCTTAACGCCACTGACCACGGCAACGACACCTCGCTCGCTGTGGTCCCCCAATTGTTCCTGACTGCGACCCGCTCATAACATAAGCGCCTCGATATAATCCTGTAAGTCAGAATTAAATATATCAAGCCCTGTGTCTGATAGGTGTACTCCATCCGCCCTGTACAATCCCGCACACGATTCTTTGAGCAGTTCATGTGTTATCGTATGCCCTTTAAGTGATATCATGAACTTCGCCATCCCAATATTAATTTTCTTTCGCACCCTGTCCACTGCCTTGTGTGACCTTTCATCCCTCCACACCCTCCGTGGAATGATGCTGGACCAGACCAAACGCAACCGTGGGAACCAACGTGCCAAATTCGATAGGTCGTGCTGCATATTTTTCCATAGCAGAACGCTATTAACCCTAGCCAGATCGTTGCCTCCCAAATGCACAATGAGCACGTCGGGCTGCCCGATGGACCGTAACGTCCACAGCACGGTTGGGACGAGCTGAGCCCAGCACATTCCCCTTTTACCCAACCAAGTTATTGCTATCTTATTAGTGTTAAAACCCAAATTCTGTCCAGCGGGTCTTGCTGCTGCCCTCTTATGCGCCCAGTGTACATAAGAGTGACCACATATCTAAATCTGCTGTGGCTCTCACTGGTGACCTGCAACGCACAGGGGAAAATGAGACGTTAGCCAAAAACTTCTACAAACATTAACATGTGCATAACCGCATATCCCTACAGTGTCGTATCATGTGTATCAAAACGGCTGCCTCGGTTGCGCCATCTGACATATTCCAATCACTACATTACAAATTAACAAATACAAATAAAACAAAAAAAATGGAAAAAATATGGTACAATTTTTATTGGTCTAAATACATTTTTCAATTAACTTTCAGAGGCCAAACCCTTTTTCCTCAGGTCAGGATAGTAAATTGCTGTAATAGTTACTTCATTGGCTCTCTATCCGTTTCCGTATTCATTTCAAACTCCTCTTACTGACTTACAAATGCATTCACTCTGCAGCTCCTCAATACCTCTCCACTCTCATCTCTCCCTACACTCCTCCCCGGGAACTCCGCTCACTGGGCAAATCTATCTTATCTGCACCCTTCTCCTCCACCGCTAACTCAGACTCCGTTCCTTCTATCTTGCTGCACCGTATGCCTGGAATAAACTTCCTGAGCCAGTACGCCAAGCCTCATCTCTGGACATCTTCAAATCTAGGCTAAAAACCCACCTCTTCAATGTTGCTATTAACTCCTAAATCTAAACCTTCAACTGTCCTCTATCCCTGATATGTCCTGTCTGTCCTAACCCTTATCTCTTACTTGTCCTGTCTGTCTGTCATAATTAGATTGTAAGCTCTATTGAGCAGGGACTGTCTCTCCATGTTCTAGTGTGAAGCGCTGCGTACGTCCGGTAGCGCTATAGAAATGATAAGTAGTAGTAGTCACTTCACTGGCTTCCGATCAGATACCGCATTCAATTCAAGCTTCTCCTTCTTATCTACAAATGCACTCAGTCTGCTGCCCCTCATTATTTTTCTACCCTCATCTCCCCTTACGTTCCCGCCCGTAACCTCCGTTCACAGGATAAATCCCTCCTCTCAGTACCCTTCTCCACCACTGCCAACTCCAGGCTCCGCTCATTCTGCCTCGCCTCACCCTATGCTTGGAACAACCTTCCTGAGCCCTTACGCCAAGCCCCCTCCCTGCCCGTCTTCAAGTCTTTGCTTAAAGCCCACCACTTCAATGCTGCGTTTCGGCACCTAACCCTTACCGTTCAGTGAATCCAGACTGCCCCAATTTGACTGCCCCTATCGGACCAACCGTTCACTTGTCTATTAGATTGTAAGCTCTTTGAGCAGGGACTGTCTCTCTTTGTTAAATTGTACAGCGCTGCGTAACCCTAGTAGCGCTCTAGAAATGTTAAGTAGTAGTAGTAGTATGGTATCCTGTCCTCAGGTCAGGATAGTAAATTGGTGTTATGGTATCCTGTCCTGCCCTAAGGAAGGAGATTTTGGTCTCTGCAAATTAGTCAAAAAGGTATTATAATTAGTCCAATAAAAAGATAGCATCTTATTTCCATTTTATATTTTTATTTATTTACATTTATTAAAACAGCAACCACACTACTTATCTTAAACTAAAAATAAACCTCCCGGATATTAAGGCATTTAACCAGCCAGGTTCACTGCTCTCTCCTTCCCTGTTCAATATTTTTCTAAACCCTTTAGGTAAATTACTATCTAGATAAAGAGATATTTTGCTTTTCATATACTGATGATATTTTCTTGTTGTGCCCAGAATTGCACTCCTTTTAAAACATCTTGCAAAACTTGCAGCAAAACATCTCAGTGATTGATAGGTGATCTTGTGCAAACTTATTAAAACTGAATAAAATGAAAACTAAAATTCTTTGGTTTGTCAATATTAGTCCTTTGCCGACCTACACATTAATTTTGTACTCAGGTGAAATTTTAAAAACTGAAAAAGAAGCAAAAGTTTTGGGAGTTATATTAGATTTGAATTTGACTTCTGAATCACAAATTAGTTAAATCACGAAAAAGATTTTCTTTCAGCTAAGCCAGCTTTGTGTACAGAATGTTTTTAAATTATTAAACAATCCATGTTCCTTCCGCAGTTCATGGGTTTAACTCAGAGAAGCTCATTAAGATTTTGAATTTTCCTAACAATCAGTTATTTGTATGTACGATTAATAGGATGAAACTTAACTTTCCTTCCTTGAATGGAGTTGAAGCGAGTTATCTTTCCCCTTCTTTGGTGCTTGGTTATGGAATAGCTTCCCAAGGCAACTTAGAAAATTACCTTCTTAGTTTCTGTTTAGGAAATTTCTTTAAAAATATTTTTCTTTTCTAACTGATGTTATGTCTGTTTTTAATGATGTATAGTTTTTATCTTGTAATTTCCCTATATTGTTGAGGTTTACTCTTTTGTAATCTGTGTAGAATTCTGTGAAATATGCAGAATATAAGAATTTTGATAGTATGGTATAATAAATACCACATAGATAGCCAGCACTCTGCTGTTACTCAGCGGGACATGGCTGACTATAACCTGCTGAATATTGCCAGTTAGCAGCTAGTGCTGAATATTGGCTTGGCCGGTGAAATTTAAACTGGCCAAAAGTAAACTGGATATTCAGTGCTGGTCACTGGAAACAGCTCATTCAGTATCCAGTTTTAGCACCGACCGTGGGAGATAGCCCAGCTAAATGAATATTGGCCTCAAAATTATTTTTTTCTACCCTTTATTATCTGGCTATTTACTTTTTTTCAGTTGAGTTGGTTCCAGATTCTGGTTTTTGCTTTCCTTATTTTCTCTTAACTCTCTTTCTTTCCAGGGTTTTCTGTTAATTTGTCATTCTCTCTCCTCCTTTTCCTTTCAGCTTTTCATAAGTACATAAGTATTGCCATACTGGGAAAGACCAAAGGTCCATCAAGCCCAGCATCCTGTTTCCAACAGTGGACAATCCAGGTCACAAATACCTGGCAAGATCCCAAAAAAGTACTAAACATTTTATACTGCTTATCCCAGAAATAGTGGATTTTCCCCAAGTCCATTTAATAATGGTCTATGGACTTCTCCTTTAGGAAGCCATCCAAACCTTTTTTAAACTCTGCTAAGCTAACTGCCTTTACCACATTCTCTGGCAACGAATTCCAGAGTTTAATTACTACTACTACTCAACATTTCTAAAGCGCTACCAGACTTACGCAGCGCTGTACAGTCAAACATGAAGAGAGGCAGTCCCTGCTCAAAAGAGCTTACAATCTAATGGACATAACATAACAACAGAGACAATCAAATTAGGACAGCATAGTACATCTGATTACACAATAGTTCATAGGGACAGACTAATAGATCTAAACAGCTAAAGACAATTAAGGTATGCAAATGCATAATACAGACAGATTGGTAGTGATATTGAATAGAGGAGTAATGGTTAGGTTGAGTGCCAAAAGCAGAGTCAAAAAGATGGGCTTTGAGCAAGGATTTGAAGATAGGTAGGGATGGGGCCTGACGTATCAGTTCAGGAAGTCTACTCCAGGCAAAGGGTGAAGCGAGGCAGAAAGGGCAGAGTCTGGAGTTAGTGGAGGTGGAGAAAGGAGCAGAAAGGAGGGATTTGTCCAGTGAGCGGAGGTTCCGGGTAGGAATGTAGGGGGAGATGAGGGTGGAGAGGTAAGGAGGGGCAGCAGAGTGAGAGCATTTGTAGGTTACTAGGAGAAGCTTGAATTGTATGCGGTAACGGATTGGAAGCAAGTGAAGTGACTTCAGGAGAGGGCTGATGTGAACATATCGGCTCTGGCGGAAAATAAGACATGCCGCAGAATTCTGAACAGATAGATGGCTAAGTGGGAGGCCAGTAAGGAGCAGGTTGCAGTAATCTAGGCGAGAGGTAATAAGAGTGTGGATGAGGGTGTGTGTGGTGTGCTCAGAGAGGAAAGGGCTAATTTTGTTGATGTTAAAGAAAAAGAAACGACAGGTTTTGGCCGTCTGCTGGATATGAGCAGAGAAGGAGAGGGAGGAATCAAAGATGACTCCTAGGTTGCGAGCAGATGTGACAGGGAGGATGAGGGTGCCATCTACTGAAATAGAGAATGGGGGGAGAGGCGAGGTGGGTTTGGGGGGGAAAGACAATAAGCTCAGTTTTGGCCATGTTCAGTTTCAGGTGGCGGTGTGACATCCAGGCAGCTATGTCGGTCAAGTAGGCTGAAACTTTGGCTTGGGTTTCAGCAGTAATGTCAGGTGTTGAGGGTTGGTACGCCTTATGGTACGGATTCTCATTGAATTCTTTGACTGGGTGACCGGAGAATTGAATCAAGATGTAATCTACTTAGATTTCAGCAAAGCTTTTGACACAGTTCCCCACAGGAGGCTCTTGAATAAACTGGGCGGGCTGAAGATAGGACCTGAAGTGGTTAACTGGATTAGGAACTGGTTGACGGACAGAAGCCAGAGGGTGGTGGTCAATGGAATTCACTCAGAGGAGGGAAAGGTGAGTAGTGGAGTGCCTCAGGGATCGGTGCTGGGGCCGATTCTGTTCACTATATTTGTGAGTGACATTGCCAAAGGGTAATAAGGTAAAGTTTGCCTTTTTGCAGATGATACTAAGATTTGTAACAGAGTGGACACCCCGGAGGGAGTGGAAAATATGAA
Source organism: Microcaecilia unicolor (assembly GCF_901765095.1). Taxonomy (NCBI): domain Eukaryota; kingdom Metazoa; phylum Chordata; class Amphibia; order Gymnophiona; family Siphonopidae; genus Microcaecilia; species Microcaecilia unicolor. The sequence continues at coordinate 249,613,294 of NC_044034.1, forward strand.
AAAGGATCTGCAGAAGCTAGAAGAATGGTCTAAGGTTTGGCAATTAAAATTCAATGCGAAGAAATGAAAAGTGATGCACTTAGGGAGTAGAAATCCACGGGAGACATATGTGTTAGGTGGGGAGAGTCTGATAGGTACGGACGGGGAGAGGGATCTTGGGGTGATAGTATCTGAGGATCTGAAGGCGACGAAACAGTGTGACAAGGCGGTGGCCGTAGCCAGAAGGTTGCTAGGCTGTATACAGAGAGGTGTGACCAGCAGAAGAAAAGAGGCTTTAATGCCCCTGTATAAGTCGTTGAGGCCCCCCCCCCACCTAGAGAATTGTGTTCAGTTTTGGAGGCCGTATCTTGCTAAGGATGTAAAAAGAATTGAAGCAGTGCAAAGAAAAGCTACGAGAATGGTATGGGATTTACGTTACAAGACGTATGAGGAGAGACTTGCTGACCTGAACATATATACCCTGGAGGAAAGGAACAGGGGTGATATGATACAGACGTTCAAATATTTGAAAGGTATTAATCCACAAACGAACCTTTTCCGGAGATGGGAAGGCAGTAGAACTAGAGGGCATGAAATGAGATTGAAGGGGGGCAGACTCAAGAAAAATGTCAGGAAGTATTTTTTCACGGAGAGAGTGGTAGATACTTGGAGAACTCTTTTTATTGAAAAAAAAACTAAAAACAAATTACACACATGAAAAAACAACCAACCCTCCCCTCACATCCCCATCAACATCCTACCTATACACAAGCAACCTACCTATATACAAACCCCCCTCCCCCCACATGATAATACATTAAATTTATCTACCAAATACCCCAGAGTCCCCAAAACCCCTGCAAACAGCCAACTGAAAGCCCCTCATGGTGGTTTTAGCCTGACATGCTTCCACCACCTTGCGGATTTCTCCACCCCCTTCTCCACCCTTTCCCACTTTGCCGCTTCCTGCACTGCCCTCACCACATCCCAGCTGACGTTTTCCGCCGACCGGACGTCCTGGTGCAGGGAGACCCCACACCGCGCTATCCAGAGGCAGTATCGGAGTATCACTGATATCAGAAAGCGTGTCTCCGGATCCAAGCGCCCTACTTTTACAGATGGACCGTACACCCAGTCCGCATAGGTGTACCGACGGAAACTGGGGATCTGCAACAGAGAGGAAACCCGGTCAGAAACATGGACCGAAAATGGGCATTTCTGCAGGAAATGCTCCATTGTTTCCTCGACCCCAGCACATTCCCCCCTTGGACATCCCCTGTCCTGCACTTTCCGATCTTTCAAGTTGGCTCTCACATACAGTTTACCGTGAAAGGACAGCCACGCAATGTCTGTGTATTTCACAGGGATCCGGTCAGATGTAATCAACCGCAACCCCTGCTTTAACACTGGGTCTGGCGCATCCCGCAGCGCTAGGGGCGCTGAAAACATCTGTGATCGAACCCTCTCCATCCAAACCCCCCGCTGTCCTTCTTTCACCTCTGCCACTGACACCCCCCACACCCTCACCAGCTTCACCAGGGTCTTGCAATAGCCTACCCTCCCCGGGGCCCCCTTCCGCAGAGCTACTACCCTTCCCCCTTGCTGCCATAGGTCCCAGTACCTGCTCCACCATTGCAGAACACTCCGTGCCCACCCCGGGGGCTCCTGCCCAACCGCCCTGCCCAAATTAAACTGCAGGAACAGCGCACTGAAGAACAGGACCGGGTTTACCATTCCCACCCCCCCCCCCCTCCTTCCTGGGCAGATATGTAACATTACGCTTCACTGGGTTCATCCTGTTTCCCCAGAGCAACTGGAAAAACACGCTATATAGGGCTGTATAGCGGCTTTCCGGCAACAAGCAGATGTAGCTAACAAATAAAAACAAGGGAATTAGATGAGCCTTTATCAACTGGACCCGCTCCCTCATCGACATTCTCCACCCCTTCCATCTGTCTACCCATGCCCTGGCTTCTTGGAGACACTTATCCCAGTTGTATAACCTATAATCCCCCTGGTCAAAATAAATCCCCAGAACCCTGAGCCGCTCCCCTGGTGCTGGAAACTGACCACCCAACTCAAATTGGTGCCCTTGATCTTCCCCAACCCACAGGCTATTCGATTTTTGAAAATTGACCCTCGATGCTGTGACCTGCGAGTAATCCTGGATCAGCTCCTGCAGTCTTCCTCCCTCCCTTTGGTCCGCCACCCACACTGTGACGTCGTCTGCATATGCCACGACCCTCAGCTGACTACCTTCCCCTACCTCCACACCTTGCAGTCCCTGCGCCCCTCCCTTCTCCACCCGTCTTATAAAAGGGTCGATGGCATATGCATACAACAGCGGGCTCAGCGGACACCCCTGCTGCACCCCTGCCCCCACCGTAAACCCCTTCCCCCTCCACCCATTTACCAAGGGGAAACACCCAGCCTGCCTATACAGCAGCTGCAGCTGCTCTACCCACCCCTTCGGGAACCCATAGTGTTCTAGAATTCTCCACAGGACATCCCATTGCACTCTGTCAAATGCTATATCCTGGTCAAGCGTCACCACCAACCAACCATTCACACCCTCCCTACTGTGTTCAACTCCCTCTCGTACCCATGCTGCTGCTTCCAGGACCCCTCTGCCCTTAACCCCGCATGCTTGGGAGGCCGCTAACAATCCCGCAGACACCTGCCTCATCCTTTGAAAAAGCATTCTTGCGAAAATCTTCCGATCGGTGTTGAGCAGCGCTATCGGCCGCCAATTGGCCAGCAGCGACGAGTCCTTCCCTTTGCTCAACAAAATCAGAGCTGCTTCTGTCAGGGACCTGGGGAGGGAACCCTCCGAACGAGCTGCCTCCCATACCTTCAACAAGATTGACCCCAGTTGCGCCTTAAAGGCCTGATAAAACTCGGTCGGCAGCCCGTCCGGCCCCGGCGAGGTCTTCTTGTGGAGTGCCTCAATGGCTTCTTCCACCTCCTGCACAGTCCATGGTTGCAAAAGGCCCTGGAGCTGGGGTCCCCAATCCCCTATCCCTGGGGTCCCTTCCACATAGCTCTCCATCTGCTCTTTATCTATCTGCTGGGCCGAGAGGAATGCTTCAAAGTAATCCCCTACTACACCTAAAATCCCCTCCTTGGAATCCTGAAGGATCCCTCGTGTGTCGCGCACTCCCTCAACCACCCTATGGTCCCTCCTCTCCCTACAACAGGCGAAGGGATCCGGGCTAACCATCTTCCCGAAATCTCATTCATACACCAATGAGGTGTAACGATTGTACTGCACCTTTTCCAGGAGCTCTTGGAGTTCCCTTATTTCCACCTCACTCCCCCCCTGAGAAATTAATCTATCCCTCTTCTGTTTCACCGCCAGACCCAGCTTCGTCCTTTCCCTACCCTCCCTTCTCGCCTGCCTCAAAAAAAAACCCCCGTGTGCGTCTTTTCACCGTGTCCCACCACCCACCAATCGATGAAAATGCTCCTTGTACTGTAACCTGGTCGTCCAAAAACCCAAGAAATTCCTCCCGCACCTGCCTGTTACCTAACCACTTTAAGTTCAGCCTCCACAACCCTCTCCCTGGCCTCTGTACTCCCGCTCCCCCCACCTGAAGGAGAACCATATGGTGGTCCGAAAAGTCCACATCCACAATCTTTGGGCCCCCCAGACCAACCCCTTTCCTCACCAAGAAGCGATCTATTCTGCTCTTGCACTGTCCTCTAAAGAATGTGAACCCCTCCTGCCCCTCACAAAACTCCACATGTGCGTCAACCAACCCCGCCTCCCGCATAATCCTCGCCAGTCTCACCCCATCATAGCTCACCTGCATTGACCGTCCCCCACTATCCATTTTCCTCAATATAGTGTTGAAATCCCCACCCCAGACTACCTGGCGTGAGGTGTACAGGTAGGGCCGAATTTTCCCAAAAAGGAGTACCCTTTCCCTCTTACTCTGGGGCCCGTACACGTTGACCACCCTCAACGCTCTTCCCTCCCAAATCACATCTACCACTAGACATCTCCCCACCCCCAACTCCACCACCCTCTGGATATTCACCCGGTGCGTCTTAAATAAAATTCCCACTCCCCCATACCTGTCCCCCGCCAACCCCCACACCGAGGGTCCCCACCTCCAGGCCCGTCTCGCCCGCCTGATCTTTTCCAGAGACGTCAGCCGGGTTTCCTGTATCAGGAAACAATCCGCCCGGACCCGCGCAAACCTGTCATACGCCAAGCATTGCACCTTTGGGGAGGAGATACTGGCCACATTAAGGGTAGCAAATGTTAATACAAGTCCCGCCATTCTCATGGAGAGTAACCGAGCTGCTCAACACCTCCTATACTCTGTACCCGAACCTCCTGATGTTCCCCCTTCGCACCCTGAGACAGGTCCTCTTCCGTGCGGCCATCATCCTCCCCCACCCGATCCCCTTCCCCCCCCACCAGTCCCACCTGTACCTCCCCTCCCCCTTTCTTCCTTCCTTTCTTCTTCTTTGTGCTATCCAATCCCACTTCATTACCCCTCACCCTCCCTTTCCCCCTTCCCCCAACCTCACCCCCTAACTCCTCCTCTAGGTCCTCCCTGTCCTCCAAAACCTCCTCCAATTCCACTCTGTCCCCCCACTCATACACTTGGGCCCACGCCCCCTGCACAACCCCCTCGGCCTTCCTCTTACTCCCCTTCCCTCTCCCATCCCTTCCACCCTCCCCTCCCCCTACCTCCTCTCTCCCCCCTCCCTCTTCCCTACTGCCCTGAACCTCCCCTCCCTTCTTCCGACTCCCTGTACTTCCCACCTGAACCTCTTCATATTTCCTTTTGCCTTCTGCTGTCCCCCCTGCCTCTGCTCCCTCCTCCATCAACTCCACCCTCGTCCCCTCCATCTGTTCGCCCTCCTCACCCTCAGCCCCCCCATCCTCCTCTCCTAACACCTGATATCTATTCCCCCCCCTCGCCCCCTGCTGCGGCACCTCCCCGCCTACCGCCCGTGTCCCCCCCTTTCTAGACTTCCTCCTCCTCTGTGGAACTCGCACCCAATCCCCCTCCTGCTCCTCCCCTGACGCTCCTTCCTGCCTCCCCTCCCCTTCTCCTACCAGCTCCTCCCTGCCCAGCACCCCGTGCCCTGCCCCCTCCTCTTCCCCTACCACCCCGCCATACCCCTTCCTCCACATGTCCCACTCATTATGGGACGCCCGAGGGCAATTCCGGAATGCATGCCCCAGCCCTCCACAGAGATTGCACCGAATCGAGGTACAATCCTCCGTGGAGTGCTTGGTGTCCCCACATCTCCCACACTTTACCACAGGGCAGGACATGCTAAAATGTCGAAATGAACCACACCTAAAGCACTGTCGTGGCTGTCCTTTGTAAAAACACAGTATCCTGTCACGGCCGATAAAAGCTGCCGAGGGGATGTGCTGAACGACATAGCTGTCCTGTATTAATTTTACCTGGGCTCCCCAACCTCCTGCCCAAACCCTACTCGGATCCGGTAGCTTAGTAAGTGGTGACTTCAGCTCCGCATACCGCTGGAGCCAGTAAGCCAGATCTGCCCCTGAGATAGACTCATTCCGCACAAGTAGGGTAACCTGCACCAGGTCCGGCTTTCTGATCGGAATCACCCTGAAGTCCCGCCACTCCCCCTTCCCCCTTACTCCCTCATACCGTTCCCAAAAGATTTCCATCCCCCTCTGGGTCATAAAGCTTACATCATATTCGGGGATGTTGATGGGGTGTATACAAGCATAAAAGTCCTCAGGTATGAACCCCATCCCCATCACCTGTTTCAAGACCTTTTCCCGGGACGGCATTGCTCCGTCCCCTATCCATTTAAGCTGAACCACATTGCGTCTTTTTGGTAACTGCCCACCCCCTTTCCCCATTCCCCCAAAACCCCTGCCTGTCCCTTCATACCCCGCAAGTCCTCCCCCCTCCCTCCTCCCCCCTCCCTGGACCACTGCAGCAAAGGACAGACCCTTGCCCCCATCGCCCCCCTACCCCTGAGCTGGTGCCAGCCCTACCCTCCAACTCCGCCCCCCTCCCTTGCTGCCCCTCAGCCTTACTGTCTTCCCTACTCCCCCCCACCTCCTGCCCCCCCGTACCCGTAATGATGTCATCTCCCCCCTCCCGCTGCCCCTCCCCCCTGCCTCCCCCCCTTCCTTTTACTCTGGGGCCTCCCTGCCCCTCAGGAACCATACCCCCTCTTCCCTGATGCTGCTGGCCCACCGACATACCTCCATCCCCTGCTGCCCAGACACCTGAGTCCCCTGCATCAGGCAAATCTACACCAAAAGAACCTTCCCACTGCAAACCTTCAGCAGCCCCAGAATCCCGCAACAAACCCCCTTCAGCCTGCCCTCCCTCCGGCTGAACCAAGTCTGGTACCGCATTACCGGCAGTCCTTGCGGCCATTACTTGCTGCGGGGCTGGCGCTGCAAGAATCTCCCTGTCTGCCCCTTCTTTCTCACAGCCTTCTGGGTGCCTTGACTCCTTTCTCTCTGATGGCTCTGTTCCGGTCCCGTGGGCGAACCCATGCAAACTCCCTCCTCCTGCGCCCCGATTGGGCAAACCTGCCCTCTCATCTGCTGTGAGTGGGCAGAGCTTCCTCGAACCCGGAAGCTCCGCGTATCGTCTCTCCGCTCCTTGCTGAAAATTAGCCTCTGTCCCCCTTAGCGCTACAGCCTTCTGGCTCGCCTCCGATGTTCCACCGGCTGTCTGTGATGTCCCTTGCAGCTGCGAACTGCCCTCTGCACACTGCAAATCAGCCGTCTCTCGATCAGGTATGACGTCCTGCCCCTTCGATCCTCGTGGGCGGACCTGCTGCGCTAGTAATGGCACTGCGCTTGTAGGATGCTGACCTCCCGAAACCGATGCCTCCAGTGGAAAAAGAACCACCTGTGGCTGCAACCGCTTGTCCTTGCTTGCAGCCCACTGCTCCATTCCGGGTACACCGCCCTCTTTCTTCTGCATCGGCTCAACCAGAACTGCATTAGACAACAGGCTCTCCCCTGTAGCGCCTGACCCTGTGTCTAGTATCTGGAATGATTGTCTCTGAAACTCTCTCGCTTCTGTATTTTCCTCCACAGGTCTCTGTGTCTGAGAAGTCTGATCCAGACCAGCCCTGACGTCCCTGAGCTCTGCTGTCTCTGGAAGAGGACCGGGCTGGCTTGCCAGGTATTGCATATACTTTAATGTGGCTTGTGTACCGCTCCCGGTCAGTTCTGGCACTGAAGAATGCAGGGACCCAGGAACTGAACCCTCTGTCTTCTTCCCTCTCCGTTCTGCTGTGGGGTCTGATCGTTTACTTCCCTGGCCTCCAGCGAGAGAACCAGAAGCCATTCTTTCCTTGTTCACATAAATCTCGCGCAAAGGATTCCCAGGGCCTTTTTTTTAAACCCCAAGCAGCTGTTCTTTCTTCCCAAGCATTTTTTTTAGACGTGTTTCTTCCTTTTCATATAGGTTCTTGTGTGTTGCTGGAGCTACTTTAATCATGGTTTTAGCCATCTTGATACGTTTACCCAGATCTACCACCTCTTTCTCCACGGCCTTGATTCTCCTAACCACTTTAATCAAACCACTAGCCGGGTCCTCTGGGTCCTGGATTCTCTCCCAAAAATCTTCCTCTTCCGAGGACTCGCTGTCCTCACTGCCTGTCTCCTCAGATTCAGGCTGACTCTCCTGACAGGTATCCATCTCCTCCACCTTCTCTCTGCCCGGCAAACTCCCTTCTTGGGCCTTCACCAGCTCTCCCCCCCCTCTCACCTTCTGGATGTTGTAGGCCAGTGAGGGGGGTACCGGACTGGCTTCCGCCCTTGGGCTGCTGTTCTCTCCGGTCTACCGGGCTCCTCTCTGCGGCTTTAACAGAGAGGGAACCGTTCTTCCAGGCCTTCTGGTCCTGGGCCCCAGGAGGCCCCATATCCTGGGCCTTGCCTGAGGACCGCTCCCCAGGGACCTTCCTCATTTCTGGGGAAGGGGCTAGGCCTCACTCCCTTCCCCCTGGAAGCCTGCAGAGCCTCTGGCAACACTTCCTCCTCCTTCCAAGCCTCAACAGCAACTGCCTTGGAATGCCCTCCCGCGGGAGGTGGTGGAGATGAAAACGGTAACAGAATTCAAACATGCGTGGGATAAGCAAAAAGGAATCCTGTTCAGAAGGAATGGATCCTCAGAAGCTTAGCTGAGTTTGGGAGGTGGGGCTGGGGTTTGGGAGGCGGGGCTAGTGCAGGGCAAGACTTCTACGGTTTGTGCCCTGAAAATGGCAGATACAAAACAAGGTAAGGTATGCACAAAAGTAGCACATATGAGTTTATCTTGTTGGGCAGACTGGATGGACTATACAGGTCTCTTTCTGCCGTCATCTACTATGTTACTATCAGACTTATTTTCGAAAGTGATCACCGGGCATCTTCCGACATAAATCGGGAGATTGCCGGCGATCTCTCAAAAGCGGTGAAATCGGTATAATCGAAAGCTGCTTTTTTGACACCATCGCCGCTTTCCCGTCGCCAAGCCGGCGAAAGTTCAAGGGGGCGTGTCGGTGGCGTAGTGAAGGCGGGACATGGGCATGGCTACCAGATGGCTGGCTTTCGCGGATAATGGAAAAAAAAAACGGCGTTAAGCAGTATTTCGCCGGGTTTACTTGGTCCTTTTATTTTCACGACCAAGCCTCAATAAGGTGCCCCAACTCACCAGATGACCTTCCCATACTCCCCAGTGGTCACCAACCCCCTCCGACACTAAAAAAATAAAAACCTTTTTTGCCAGCCTGTATGCCAGCCTCAAATGTCATACCCAGCTCCCTGACAGCAGTATGCAAGTCCCTGGAGCAGTTTTTAATGGGTGCAGTGCACTTCAGGCAGGCAGACCCAGGTCCATCCCCCCCCTACCTGTTACACTTGTGGTGCTAAGTGTTGAGCCCTCCAAACCCCCCCAAAACCCACTGTACCCACATGTAGGCGTCCGCTTCACCCATAAGGGCTATGGTAATGGTGTAGAGTTGTGGGGAGTGGGTTTGGGGGGGGGATCTGGGGGGCTCAACACCCAAGGTAAAGGAGCTATGCACCTGGGAGCTATTTGTATATTTTTTTTAATTTTTAGAAGTGCTCCCTAGGGTGCCCGGTTGGTGTCCTGGCATGTCAGGGGGACCAGTGCACTACAAATGCTGGCTCCTCCCACGAGCAAATGCCTTGGATTTAGCCGGGTTGAGATGGCCGCTTTTAGTTTCCATTTTCGCTGAAAAACAAAACCGGCCATCTCAAACCCGGCGAACTCTGGCATTTGGCCGGGCCAAACCGTATTATCGAAAGAAAAGATGGCTGGCCATCATTTTTGATAATATGGTTACGGCCAGCTGTTGCGGCGCCGCCAAAATAGATCGCCGGCGCCGTTCGATTATTCCCCTCCACGTTACTATGTTTTAAATTTACTACATTGTAGCTTCATCGCATGCTCCCTAGTCCTAGTATTTTTGGAAAGCGTAAACAGATGCTTCACATCTACCGTTGAACTACACTCATTCTATTACGTATTGTGTTGACATTGCAAGTAATATACCATTTTTCTTTATACTTTTACCAGCTGGTGCTTGTGCATTCTTCTCCCAGCTTGTGTTTGCATAGGTTAGCTTATTTAAATGGACTTCAATGCTTCCAAGCTTGGCAATTCTCCACAGAATGAAGGTTGCTCACTTTTTTCATAAGAGCGCTATCACTGGAGCTAGTCTTATCAGTGGTCCTTTTTCTTTTATTATTATTCAAAGGACGAAATACTCACAAACCAATGTAAAAAACTTGCATACGAGAAAAAACATTGGTTTATCAAACTTTCTGTCCTTGTGCAAATAAACCCATGCTGTGAGAACAATACTCCTATTTGTAATCAGTTGAAATCTGTCAACCGCTATCTTTTCTACAATGTAGTAGTTAAACCCCAATTTGAGAGTTATAGCATTTAGCTTTTAACTTGCCCGCACCCAGACTTGTACTTATCTTGCCGCGTAATACTTTGCGTTGTGCTTTCACCGCTGCTGACTCTCTGCAGCCAGACACTGGCTGGTGCGTTCCTGATGCTCACTCTCCTTCAGTAGGTTTGTTTCACTGCTTCCCTACTTCTCCTCCTTCAACAAAAACATCTCGTTTCACAAATATCTTTGCTGCTTCAGGAAGGAAATGTTCAAATATTTTCAATGCACAATTTCCCTGAGCTGGGGGCGTATCCTCAGGCAGGTGGATAGGCGCTTCATGACAGACCATGGCCTTCTTTTTTTGTGGCAGCGTGGTGGGATTGTCAGGCTCTGTGTGTCGCATGAGGGTCCCCATCCACTGAGTGCTTCAGAGGTTTTTTTTTACCTGTAGCTTCCAGACACAGAGCACTGTGAATGAGTGCAGCAGTAACTGGGTCCATTTCCTGTTCAGTTTATTTTTTTTGGTAGTGTTAGGAGATTAGCAGTGTGCTGAAGGCGACTGATAGCAGACCTCAGACACCGGATATGCCTGACCTAATACAAGAGCCACCAGATTACCTCAGCGGGGAGGAGCTGCAGGACCAGCCTATGCAGAGTTCTCCTAGGGTGAGAGCAGACCCCTTATGGGCAGAGGCAGGGCCAGATCTACATGCTAGCGTGACAGTGGCTAGACCAACAGCAGCAGCAGCAGCAGCGATGAAAGGAGCGGGAATTCCAGTTACGGCATAAAGAGAGTGAATTCCAGCTAGAAATAGTTTGTATCCAAAGCACCCACCCAAACCCTGTGCCAAGTCTAGAAGTAGGATCCATAGCCTGGATCGAGTCCAACTTGTTTGCGCAGTTTGATGATACCAGAGGTGACACTGATGGATATCTAACTGCCTTTGAAAAAATTTGCCGCCTCAATGAGATTCCTCAGAAAAACTGGGTGCGCTATCTGGGAGAGTAGAGCACTTGAGGCATTATAAGGACTGTCCATGGAGATGTGCTCCCAGTTTGAGGAGCCGCATAAAGCTTTGTTGAACCATTATGCCATTACCCCCAAGCAGTGGCGTAGCCAGACCTGAGATTTTGGGTGGGCCCAGAGCTAATATGGGTGGGCACGCACTGTCTATATAAGTATGAGTAGTGTCTCTTGGGATCCTACAAAATAATGCCTTAGAATTCACTTGATGATGGATTTCTAAGTAGTCTGCCCAACAGCTGCCCTGCATCAGTATAACCACATACATACTTAATGGAAAAATTTATATTTTTAAATATAATTACATTATCCTACAATCTCTCCACTGCAAAATGCTATACACAAACTTGTGCAAAAACACACTCATTGGGACACACTTGGTAGTGTGTCCTAAAGCGCGGGCCTATTGGAGAGGGGTGCAGTCAAGGATTCAGGCGTGGGTAGGTAGGCCTGTGCAGTGGCATCCTTTGATCTTTTCGCTGGGGAAGTGCCCAGAGGGCATTACGTCAGATCAGTGGCTTTTGGTGAGGAATTCCTTACAGGTGGCTAGAGTGCATTTGGCCAGAAACTGGAAAACTTCGCAGCTGCCCTCAATGGCGGGGTGGTTCACTAAAGTGCGCTATATCTGTGAGATGGAGAGATTGACTGCTGTGAAAAGGAAAATCCTGCCTAAATGGAAAAGGGTGTGGGAACACTATTTAACAAAATGCTATGGATAAGACCTGTATTTAATGTCATGGGAAGGGAAGATGGGGGGGGGGGGGGGGGGGGGGGGGAGGGGAGGGAGGGAAGTTTGGACTCATATAACAAAAAAGTGGAAAAAAATGTTGAAGTATAATAGGTTACTGTTTTAGGATTCGTCTACATTGGAGTGATTTATAGTTACTCATTGTCAGATTTATAGGGTATGAAGAATGTTGTGCTGTACTGAACTGAGTACGTACTGTATTGTTTACGAATTGCTTAATAAAGACTTCCATAAATCAAAAAAAAAAAAACCCCACACTCATATCCTTACTAAACCATAACAGCACTAATTCCAAGGACAGGATGAGCTACAACCTTATGCTTGAAAAGGCAGAACTGTAATTACATTAGGCTCTAAAACACCAATACACTACCTAGTGAAAAAAAAGCACAACAAAAAGGGCTGCAAATACTACACGCTAGCAGAATACTGCACCTTGATCACACATGAAAAACACATGACACAACAGACATGACATAAGGAACTAGAAATAAAAAAATATGAAGGCAAAATACTGAACTGGAACGCTAACTCAAGAAGTCAGACTCAGCATGCAGCAATACCAGAAAAATTGAAACTTACATGCAAAATATCACAGATGCACATTTCCAAAAGCTGACATATTCCAATTAATAAATTCTGAATAAAATACGTTTTTCTACCTTTGTTGTCTGATCTATTCGCTTTGGTCCCAGTGTCTTCTGTTTTATGCAGTGTCTTCTTTCCATTTGATATTTTTTTCTCTCACCATGTCCACCATCCTCCTGTGTCCTTATGTGTCCTGTCTATCATCTGTAGCCCTGTCCCTATCTTTCCTCGAGTTTCAGTATCTGCCCTCAACGTGTTCCAAACCAGCCCTTAAATTCAGCAGTTTACCCTCCATCCATATCCAGCATTTCTCCTCACTCCCCTCCATCCATGTGCATCTACTTCCTCTGTCTTCCCTCCCCTTCAACCATGTCCATCATTTCTCCTCTCTCCCTTCCCCTCCATCCATGTGCATCTCCTTCCTTTGTCTTTCCTTCCCTCCATCCTTGTCCAACATCTTTCCTCTCTTCCCTTCCCTCCATCCATGTCCAGCATTTCTCCTCTCTTCCCTCCCCTCCATCCATGCACATCTCCTCCCTGACTTCTCTCCCTTCCCTCCATCCATCCGTCCAGCAACTCTCCATTCTCCCCTACCCTCTCCTTCATCCACCCATATCCAGCAAATGTCCTCTGTCCCCTGCATTCATCCATCCATGTTCAGCAATTCTCCTCCCCTCCATCCATCCATGTCCAGCAACTCTCCATTCTCCCCTGCCCTCTCCTCCATCCATCCATACCCAGCAAATGTCCTCTCTCCCCTTTCCTCTCCATCCATCCATGTCCAGCAATTCTCCTCCTTCCCCTGCCTCTCTCTGCGCCCCGCCTTCCTCTGATGTCATTTCCTTTCGGGCGGGCGGGACGCTGAGAGGACAGGAAGTGAAGGACAGAGTCGAGCCTTGCTGCTTGCACACCCGCCCGCTCGCCGCTGCGGGCAAGAAGACTAAGTCGCCATCGTCGTGGAAGGTCGCAAAAGACTGGGTGGGCCTGGGCCCACCCAGGCCCACCTGTAGCTATGCCCCTGCTTCCAAGACCTATAGACTAAAGTTCTGGAATTTGCAAAAGGGGGTGGATGATACCCACAGTGAGCTAGTGATTCAGGTAAGAGACCAGAATCAGTGGTGGCTCAGTGGAGCTGAGGTTAAAACCCTGGAGGACTACCAAAACCTGATGGTCCTGGAGCAGTTTCTTCAGTGTTGTCGTCCAGAGGTGAGGAAACATGTTCAAGATCACCAGCCCCGTACTCCAGAGAAGTTGGCTGACATCTTTATGGCTAACCGTCCCTGGTTGTCAAAGAGAAGCCATCCTTATCTGCAGCAGCCAGGATCTAAGAGCAGCCAAGGCCCGAAGCCAAATATCCCTGCAACCTCAGAGACTGTCAGCAAACCCTCCAATTTCCCCCCCCCCCCAAACTAAAGACGTTAGGCACAAACATCCTTCTCACCAGTGTGGGCGTACAGGACAAATCAAAGTGGTTGCCCAGATAATCTCAAGCCTGCACTAAACAGCATTTCAGTTCCTGCACCAAAGCTGGCGGCTTTCGTGGGTAGCTCCAGTTCCACGAAAGAGGCCCAATCAGTTGCTGCAGCACAGAAAGTTACTGGTCATTCATCAAGCAAGGAAGCAGATGGATTTCCACAACACTACAGCACTCCAGTAACGTGAATCAGACTTAGGCAGCTGGGCTTGTGGACACTGAATCTAGCATGCTATTCTTCCAGGGCGCACTGCAGAGGCAGAGTTGGCCAATGGATCTGTCATGTGCTCGAGGACCTTGGCATACTGTCAGGCTTCCTCCCCGGGAGCACTGGGTTTGTGAGTCCGTGGGCCACTACTGTGGAGCGGCAGTGGCAGGCAAGATCACCTCCAAGGTAGAGATAAGACAAAACTGGACCGGAACCCCGGACTGGAGCTCTACACAGGAATACACAGAACTGGAACGCACCGGACGGGTGCACACTGGAGTGGAGCCCGCTGGACTGGAACACACTGGAGGGCCCCACGGGACTGGAACATACAGGAGTAAAACCCGCTGGACTGGAACACACTGGAGCGGAACCCACGGGACCGGGACCCGCTGGACTGGAGCACACTGGACCTAGGCTTCACCTACGCTTGACCACCTTTCCCCGAGGGTTGAGCCCTCAGGTTCGGGCGGCCGGCAGGGCTTACAGGAAAAACCGGAACTGGAACTTGCAAGCCGGAACAGCAGGAATGAGGATCCAGGAGTGCCCCCTGGCACCTCGGCGAAGGCAAGGCAGCCAGGCAGGGAATGTCCAGGTTCTGGCAGTCGGCAGGTTAGACACAAGGACTAGTAGACTGTACCCAAGCTAATAGGAAAGCTATGCCCAGGCAAACCAGTCATACACAAGAAACATACACTAGGTAACTCAGGAGACTAGTAATGCTATACACCAGCTAACAACAAAGCTGTGCCCAAGCTAACAAGTCATACACTGGAAACAAACACAGAGAACTAGCAAAGCTATACACAGGCTAACAAGCCACACGGTGCCTAAGCTGGTTAGTCTAACACTAGGAACAAACACAGAGAACTAGCAAAGCTATACACAGGCTAACAAGCCACACGGTGCCTAAGCTGGCTAGTCTAACACTAGGAACAAACACAGAGAACTAGCAAAGCTATACACAGGCTAACAAGCCACACGGTGCCTAAGCTATCTAGTCAAACATAGAAACTCACACAGAGCAAACACTGAAACAGTGTACAGAGCACTCTATACACCAGGGCCCTAGATGAAATGCAAAGGCCAGGGCTGTAGTCTCTAAGTGATTAATAAAGCCCTTCCACACCAGAGGCACAGCTGCAGCAATCACCTTGCATCCAAACAGAGGCTTGACACACAGAGAAGTCAGCCCAGCGGGAGCCATCTTGGATACTGCCATAGAGGAATCGGCGGCAGCCATCTTGGAAAAGGCATAGCCCACACAGGTGAGGTTCAGTAGGGCAATCAGCACACAGAGCCAGAGAGAAACTAAGACAGAGACAGAGACAGACACAGAGACAAGCAGAAGCCAGCACAGCCACTGACTCCCAGAAACAGGGTAAGTCTGAGGGTGGTCACGGCCACAGACGTAACAGGATCCAGAGAGATTGTACCCATTCCTCGAGTATTTCTGTATTGAAGTACCAAGCCTGGATACAGAGAAGTAGGAATAATGAAAAACATGCCAGTACCACTGCTGTGTGGGAACGACATGGGTCCAATGAACATTATCCTTGATAGCGGAGTCAACATTTTCACTTTGGTGACCCGTAGTCAGACCCAGGCAGCACATCAAGCGGAAGCAGCAGAGACCTCCACTCCAGTTCCAGATCCTGAGCCAGTCCAGGTGGAACAGGCTGACCAAGTGGCAGGAAGGGGCGCTCCAGTGCTTGCAGCAGCACCAGTTCCAGAGGTGACCGGAACCGTGAGTATTGAACAGCCTGACTTAACTGACACACCTACTGATCAGACTGTTGAACCTGATTTGTCAGAGTCACCAGCAGTGACCCTTCCAGATATGGATACTGATATAGGACAGATACATGCTTTTCAGGAAGCACCATGCTCTGACCCTGACCTGAAAGCCCTGAGGCAGAGGGCTGGTCAACCAACCAGTGAGACTTGTAAAGATCGTATCCTATGGAAAGAGGGTTTGTACAGAGAGACTGATCCTGTTGATCCTAATAGGCCTTGGACAGCAGGCAAGCAGCTTATAGTGCCCAGGGCACAGAGAGGGTAATTCCTACAGATTGCATATGATATTCCACTAGCAGGACATCAGGAGGTGATCCGTACATGCACTAGATTAACATAGAACTTCTACTGGTTGGGAGTATCTCGCGCCATAGCTGACTTACTGTCAAAGACCCAAGATCACCCCAGAGCACCCCTGAAACCTTTACCCATTATCAGTGAGCCCTCTAAGAGAATAGCTCTGGATATAGTGGGGCCGCTAGCTGTCTCTAGCCGGACTGTGAAAAATATATATTGACTAGTAAAAAAAAAAGCCCGTTTCTCAATGAAATGAAATGGGCGCTAGCAAGGTAATCACCTTCTGCTATTAATGCTTTTAAGGGAAGTTCCAGCGTCCCCCCTCTCTCCCAATTCCAGGGTCCCCCCTCCTTTCTTCCTAGTTCCAGGGTCCCCCTTCCCAGTTCCAGGGTCGTCGTCCCTCCCTCCCTTCCAATTCCAGGCCCCCTGACTTACCTCGTTGGGGTTAAAGCGGCCGGCAGCAGCAGTAAAAAGCGTGCAGGCTCGGCACTTCAGTTTTTTAAAAAAATATATTTTAGTTACATTTGTACCCCACGCTTTCCCACTCATGGCAGGCTCAATGCGGCTTACATATACAGGTACTTATTTGTACCTGGGGCAATGGAAGGTTAAGTGACTTGCCCAGAGTCACAAGGAACTGTGCCTGAAGTGGGAGTCGAACTCAGTTCCTCAGTTCCCCAGGACCAGAGTCCACCACCCTAACCACTAGGCCACTCCTCCACTCAACAGAGTCCACCACCCTAACCACTAGGCCACTCTTCCCTTCTCTGTCTCTCAGCTCTGGTCCCGCCTCATTTCCTGTTTACGCAAGGGTGGGACCAGAGCTGAGAGACAGAGAAGGGAAAACTGAAGTAAGTGCCGAGCCTGCATGCTTTTTACCGTGCTAGGTAAGTCAGGATGACTTTTAAAATTCGGAGGGAGGGGGCCTGTAACTGGGAGGGAGGGAGGGAGGGACGACGACCCTGGAACTGGGAGGGAGGGAACGAACTTCCAGTCGGTGAATATTATATGCAGCCTTCCCTTCCCTCACACTGAGAGCGAGTACGATGCCTGTGATTGGTCCCGTCTCCTTCTGATGTCATGTTTCTTTTCCTGGGCGATTATGAACCCTACGAACACTACACGGCTTCACTGCCAAGGAGTCAGCTTCAGAATGTTGGAGCTGCGAATTATTATATTAGATAGTGGTGGACTTTGCTACCAAATATTCTGAAGTGGTAGCTCTATCCTCAACTGCCACTTTGTAAAAGGGGCCCTTTGTGTATGTGGGAGGGAGAGGAGAGAGTGGACATGCAATGTGATGATGTCAGAGGCTGGGACACTTGGAACCCTTTATCACTGGCATTCTGCGCCAGTGCCTCTCCTGGAACATAGCCAGAGCCAGCTTAACCTATCTCAAAACACCTAGCTTTCAGACAAACAAATAATAAACCTTAAGACATACATGTATAAATGATTGATTGCACTGCTAGGCAACCTAAAGGCTTACCAGTGTTCCCTGTTGTGCATGGAACAGATGGAACCTCCCTACATAAGTTGCTCTCAAAGAATAAAGCCTGAGCTTACAGTGTTAGAAAGCATCTCTATTCTCTTAAGATATGGTGACCAGACCGGCCATGAGGTACAGCTGGTGTAAATACAGTGATGACACTTACACATTTCATATTCAAACAACTGAATACTGCATACTATAATACTTTACGTTGACTTGAAAATGGACTCAAAGATCAGGAAGTTTCATACAACTGAAATACTACCATGATCCTGCAACATCTGGGATCAGCAGAAATGGAATAATGCTAGAATAATTTATTTGTATTTTGCTCACATCTTTTCAACAGTAGTTCAAGGTGAGTTATATTCAGGTACACTGGGTATTCCCCTTTCCATGGAGGGCTCACAATCTAGGTTAGTACCTGAAGGGTGAAGTGACTTGTCTAAGATCACAAGGAGCAGCAGTGGGATTGAACTGGCCACCTCTGGATGTCAAGCTCAGTGTTCTAACCACTAGATCACTCCTCCACTCCAGTAGAACAAACCTCTTTTTCGTAACTGTGAGTTACCAATTACAACACATAATCAGTTCAAAACTCCAGATGAATTCAAACATGCCTTTAGTGTTTGGAACCTGGCGAGAAGGTCTCAAAAAAATATCTCAACAAATGTTACTGATAATACTTGATTTCATTTATATTCTTCTCTAGTTGAGTAGAACCCATAATGTGTAATAAATATATTGATTGTCAGAGGGCAAGAGGCCTCAACAGGGCTAGGTAGATAGACTGGTGGGTAGTCCCTTTGCCTGGTTGCAGTTTGTATGTAACACTAATGAGTATAAGAGAAGAGGATTTCACTGTGGGGTTGATATCCAAATCCTTACAATTATTAACATAGCAAGGGAGGGGGTTTTGAGTGGAGGAGTGGCCTACTGGTTAGGGTGGTGGACTTTGGTCCTGGGGAACTGAGTTCGATTCCCATTTCAGGCATAGGCAGCTCCTTGTGACTCTGGGCAAGTCACTTAACCCTCTATTGCCCCAGGTACAAATAAGTACCTGTATACAATATGTAAGCCGCATTGAGCCTGTCATGAGTGGGAAAGCGCGGGGTACAAATGTAAAAAAAAAAAAAAAATTCAAAGTCTGAATTATTGCAGTGAAATCTGCAAGTAGAGATTATCCAAGACCAGGGCTTTTTTTGAGGGGGTACTTGGGGGTATTGAGTACTGGCGCCTTTTCCATTGTCTGCTAAAATTGACCCATAGTTCCCAAGTTTAAATGAAAGAACTCAAGCTCTATACACCAATTCTGCCTTGTCATAGATTCTGTGACTAGTTGCAGGGGGGCTGGCTATTGTGGGGTGGGTCCCTCAGTGATCACCCCACCCCTGAAGGGTGGCCTGGCATTTGAGTACCGGCAACTTTTTTGCTAGAAAAAACGCACTGTCCAAGACTATAATATATCTGCTGAGATGGGGCTGGGAATCTCAGATGTTTTATTGGAAGAAAGGCATGTGCAAATACAAAGCAAAATTAATACAAAGAAATGACTTCATATTTCTGTTTTATCTTGCGGATCATCTTAAGTGCTAATTCTATTATGAAATGTTATTAGATCCTGCAGATACTTTGGAGACATAAAGCCAACATTGTGCTTACACATACAGAAACTGAAATGACTATCTTGGAGATGTCCCACTGGGATGACTCTGCAAAGAACACAATCCTTTACCCATTCACAGAAGAAAAAGAACAATTGGTAGTCACAAATCATTCAAGTGAGTTGAAGACTCCAGATCAGATTTTATTGTAATTTAAAGGTTTATCTTTTGTTCCATATTCCATTCATGATCCTTTCAAATTTAGGACTAATTTGAAAAAATAAAAAAGAAAAGTTTGCAATTTGAAATATGTTTCCAACAATCCCTATAGCAGGTGCTCAGTTTCTCTGGTTAAAGTCAAATTGATATGGCCTCCATTGAGACCTATGGATCTCATTTTAGTGACTTTTATGTTTCAACAATTTTTATTGATGATCCATCATAGTGAACAATCAAGTGTGCAATATTCAATAGATTGTTAACAAAACCATCTGAGTGCGAGTAAGATAATAGTCGTATCATCAAAAAAATTTTAACATTTTTTTCTCCCCCTACCCAATCCTGTAACCCACCCCTCCCTCCAATTTTATTAGTGTCTAAATTTATGTATTAAAATACATAAGCATATGAAACCATATTCCAAAATGGGCACATAATCCAACAACGAAAAGTCAAGGTTCAGTGTAACTAAGCATGCCCTGCACCATTTTGTAAATGTAACAATAGTCACGCTTGGAGACCCCCCAGACGAGAGGCCTTGTCTCTGATAGCCTCTCGTTTCCTATGCATAAACAATCCCATAAAAGATCATCCAAATATACTTCATGCAAGACATACAACCTTCAAACAGCCCATGTCATCGAGTGATGCAAAAAAAAAAAAATCCCCCAAAACTCCCCCCCATCTCCCCGCCTAAACTCACCCCTCCCTAATGCTTTAAAATAAAATCAACAATCTGGAAGAGAATTTAAGACAAAACTTCGAGCTCTAGGGGACAGAGACTGTATATATGGCTCCCAAGTTGCAAGGAACTGCCAGCTGCTTCAGGAAGAGAACCCAACCACCCTGGCGCTCCAGCAACATAAGCTCATGTAGTCTATTACGCCAAAGCCAATACAACCCGTTTCCCCAACATACAAGCTTTACGTACTAATTGTTGTGCTCCCTTAGCATTTAAAGCAAAATTCTCGTATTTATCCAATAGTGCTCATATCCAGCAGATTGCCAAGACTTGTCATTTCTTTCTTTACAACATCCGTAAAATCCGCCCCTTTCTTTCCGAGCACTCTACCAAAACCCTCATCCACACCCTTGTCACCTCTCGTTTAGACTACTGCAAACTGCTTCTTGCTGGCCTCCCACTTAGTCACCTCTCCCCTCTCCAGTCGGTTCAAAACTCTGCTGCCCGTCTCGTCTTCCGCCAGGGTCGCTTTACTCATAACTACCCCTCTCCTCAAGACCCTTCATTGGCTCCCTATCCGTTTTCGCATCCTGTTCAAACTTCTTCTACTAACCTATAAATGTACTCACTCTGCTGCTCCCCAGTATCTCTCCACACTCGTCCTTCCCTACACCCCTTCCCGTGCACTCCGCTCCATGGATAAATCCTTCTTATCTGTTCCCTTCTCCACTACTGCCAACTCCAGACTTCGCGCCTTCTGTCTCGCTGCACCCTACGCCTGGAATAAACTTCCTGAGCCCCTAATGTCTTGCCCCATCCTTGGCCACCTTTAAATCTAGACTGAAAGCCCACCTCTTTAACATTGCTTTTGACTCGTAACCACTTGTAACCACTCACCTCCACCTACCCTCCTCTCTTCCTTCCCGTTCACATTAATTGATTTGATTTGCTTACTTTATTTATTTTTTGTCTATTAGATAGTAAGCTCTTTGAGCAGGGACTGTCTTTCTTCTATGTTTGTGCAGCGCTGCGTACACCTTGTAGCACTATAGAAATGCTAAATAGTAGTAGTAGTAGTAGTGCTCCTAGTGGGGAAAATGATATCTGGGTCCTCAACAGGACTTCCAAAAATTTAAACAAGGTCCCCCAAAATGTTTGAACCCCAGGGCATTCCCAGAGAGAATGAAAGAAAGAGCCCACCCCTCGCCTGCACTTAGAGCAAAGAGGCTCATCCACTCCTCCCATTTTAAAGATTTGTGCTTTGGTCAAATATGCTCTGTGTAGAATTCGGTATTGATATTCGCGAAAATCCGCATTTACAGTCAGTGTAGGAATACAGGCTGTTAGCTTATTAAAATCTAGCGTTAAGGCCGGATGCCTAAAATCTTGTGCCCAACGGGCCACAATGTGGGCCTTATCCTTACGAGGAGCCAACCTCGTTAACCCTCTATACAAACCCGAAAATGAAAGCCGTTCCCCCAAGACTGAACTAAAAAAATCCCGAATGTGCCTACCATGACCCGCCCCAATGCTCCGCCTCGCAGCGTAGATACATAATGTGCCAGCTGATTGTACGCAAATATGTTGCTAAGATCAAAGCCAACCCCTATTGCCCCAAGATTCAACAAGGACCCTCTTGCAGTTAAAACATGCTCCAGTCTTGTTATACTCATACTTGCCCATCTCCGAAAGACTGGATTCTTTGAGCCTGGGGAAAATGCCAAATTGCCCTGCAGGGGCAACAAATCAGAGACATCAGAGTCCACTCCCCAGTATCTAGTCAAGTCCTTCCAAAGATCCCGCATTGCCCGCAGTAAAATACTAGTCTGAAAACACGCTGGAATGATCTGCCTCGGAGCTTGCAGCAAAAAATAAAGGTGATATGGGTTAAAGTAATCCCCCTCCAGCTGCCTAGGAGTGAAATCCCCTCTATCCAGAAGCCAATCACCCAGGTGACGGAGTAAACATGCTTGACTATATCTCTGTAGATGTGGAATGCCCAGTCTACCCTCTCTCCAGGATCCAAGCATAAGCTGTATTGCCATTTTGGCTTTCTACCTCCCCAGATAAATGCACGCAGGTGTTTATATAACAACAGCAAGTCCCTATTGAGAATACGAAGGGAGAGCATCTGTAAAACGTATAACCACTTCAGGAATTCAACCATACGAAATAGATGAATTCTACCATGCAAAGTTCTCCATTTATATAGATGCTCTCTAACAAACAAGAGATTTAACTACCATCTTTACACTGATGACTCTCAGATCTACATCTCCACCCCTGAAATCTCAACCTTAATCCAGGACAAAATCTCTGCCTGCTTGTCTGACATTGCTACCTGGATGTCTCAACGCCATCTCAAATTAAACATGGCTAAAAGTGAACTTCTTATTTTCCCCCCTAAACCCTCCTCCCCTCTTCCCCCATTCTCTATCTATGTTAATGGCTCTCATATCCTCCCTGTCTCCTCAGCTCGTAACCTTGGAGTTATCTTCGATTCCTCTCTCTCCTTCTCTGCCCATATTCAACAAATCGCCAAAACCTGTCGCTTCTTTATCTTCAACATTAGTAAAATTCGCCCTTTCCTTTCTGAATACGCCACCAGAGCCCTTATTCACACCCTTATTACTTCTCGCTTGGACTATTGCAATTTACTTCTCACTGGTCTTCCACTCAATCATCTTTCTCCTCTCCAATCTGTCCAGAATTCTGCAGCTCGACTTATTTTTCGCCAAAATCACTATGCCCACACTAGCCCACTCCTCAAGTCACTTCACTGGCTCCCTATCTGCTTCCGTATACAATTCAAACTTCTCTTACTGACCTTTAAATGCATCCGCTCTATGACCCCTCACTACCTCTCCTCTCCCATTTCTCCCTACACTCCTCCCCGTCAACTCCGCTCTCTGAACAAATCTCTCGTCGTCCCCCTTCTCCTCGACTACTAACTCCAGACTGCGTTCCTTTTATCTTGCGGCACCTTAAGCCTGGAACCGTCTTCCTGAACCCATACGTCTAGCTCCATATCTACCTGTTTTTAAATCTATGTTGAAAGCTCACCTTTTCACTACTGCCTTTGGCCACTGTTACTCATTTGCCCTCCTCCTTCCCTGTTCCTCTTTACCCTGTAATTCCCTTGCCCGTAATGTCTTGTCTGTCTGTTTTACTTAGATTGTAAGCTCTTTGAGCAGGGACTGTCTCCCTATGTCAAGTGTTCAGCGCTGCGTGCGGCTGGTAGCGCTATATAAATGTTATTACTAGTAGTAGTAGTATATTAGACTGGTACAGTGATGATGTCTTCATTAAAATCTGTATTCCCAAGTATGTGAAAGATCTGCGAGCCCATCAAAAAAGAAAGTCCTCCCCCCATTCCTGTCTCAACTGCTCTGTGGAGGCAAGAGCTAGTGTCTTGGAAAAATTTAGTGTGAAAAGTCCCCGAATTCTTGAAATAACTCCAAAAGCATTGTTAAAGATTTACAAGGATTTGTAAGATGTACCAGTAAGTCATCCGTAAAAGCTGATTTCCCAATTGAGACTCCCGAAATCTCTGGATAAGGACCAATGTCCCTAAGAAGTGGGTCTAATATTAACACAAACAGCAAGGGGAACAGCGGACACCCCTGCCTTGTACTTCGTCGTATAGGAAACGCCTCGGACTTCTCCCCATTTACATACAAGAATGCCTGAGGATCTGAGTACAAGACCTTCACTGCATCTCCAAAGAAACCCTCTAAACCCACTTTCTGCATTACAGCAAAAAGAAATGACCACACAACCCGATCGAAGGCCTTTTCTGCGTCAAAGCTGATAAGCAGAGACAGTGTTCGCAGCCTCTCTACCACCTCCAGAGAAGCCAAAATTGCTCTAATATTCCTTGTAGCTGTCCTACCCTTCAAAACTCCCACCTGTGGAGCAGATATTAAGTCCGGTAATACATGAGACAGTCTATTTGCCAATACCTTGACATAAAGTTTCACATCAAAGTTTATAAGGGAGATGGGGCAATACAACCCTTTTAGCAAGTTTAAAAGATTCAGGCATGGTACATGACTGTGCCATTGATTTAAAAAGCCCAAAAGGGGTGATTTTATTTGCTCATAGAGCAACTTGTAAAATTCTATGCTATACCCATCAGGGCCTGGTACCTTATGGAGTTTGCTCTGTTGTAACGCTAATAAAAGGTCACCTTCTGCTACAGGAGCATTAAGAAATGCCCTCTGTGATGAGGTGACCTGAGGCAGTGAAACATTCTCTAAATAAAGATCGCCATCTACCATCACATCTTTAGGCTCTTGATAAAGAAGCTCATAAAATCTCTGGAAATGGGCCAAGATATCTTTGCTGGATCTATACCACCCCCCCTTCCGGCTTCCTCATTTGTACTATGTGGGCAGACCCCCTATTTCCTTGCGCCAGCCTAGCCAACAGCCCTCCTGCCTTATTTCCATGAAGAAATAACTGAAATTTGTTATATATATATATATATATATATTTATATATATGAGATTTAATCACCCGTTGGTGAAGCAATTCATTCACTTCCCTCTGGGAGTTCAGAAGGGCCTGTCTAGCTCCCTCCGTCCGGACAGACCCATAGTGTTGTCTCTGCTGCCGGATTGTTTTCTCCAGAAGCAGTATTTCCCTGTCTGTAATTTTCTGTATTCTGGCCCTATAAGAGATAATTTCTCCCCTCATCACCACCTTTGCAGGTTCCCAATATAAGCCATGTTGGTGTGAGTGCCCTCCATTTTAACACGCTAAATCCGCCCACTTCTCCCGCAAAAAAGAAAGGAAAGCTGGGTCTCTATATAATTCTAAGGTGAACCTCCAAGCCCCCCCTGAATGTGTTCCTTTGCCTACATCCATCTGCAACCATATGAGGGCATGATCCGATACCTCACAAGGCCCAATGTCTGCAGTTGGAATTTTTGAAAAAAGGGGGCGAGATACAAAAAGATAGTCTATGAGTGATTGGGTCAAGTGTGCTCGAGATAAGTGTGTGTAGTCTCTATGTGTGGGATGTAAAATCCTCCATACATCTATCAGGTCCAGCGTATTACAAAGGAAGGGCAAACCCCTAGCAAACTGAGTTAAACTCCCCGCAGCACATGCAGATTTGTCCATCAAATGATCATAGGGCAAGTTAAAATCCCCACCTAAAATAACATTTCCTTCCTGATAAGGGGTCAAAAGCTCAATAAGCTTGCGGAAAGAAACTCCTATCAAAAACACTGGGAGCATATACGTTACCAAGAACTGTCCTTCCAACTCAGCTACTGCCAGGACATATCTGCCATCTGGACTGTGCTTAATTAATTTAATCGCTACCTGTAGCCCCTTAAGGAAAAGGATCATGACTCCCGCCTTCCTCTGCACTGCTGGAGCGTCCATTACCTGTCCCACCCATCCTCTCTGAAACTTGGCATGCTCTACTGATGTAAGGTGGGTCTCCTGCAAAAAAGCCACATCCGCTTTGTGGTGTTTTAGGGCCTTTAAGACTGGCCTTTAATTGGCGAGGAGACCCCTCCCACATTCCAAGCTACTAGTCTAAGTGATCCCAGAGTCCCACCGCATACGCCCTCTTAAACAGGTTGACTCCTTATATCGAAAATAGGAGACACACCCCCACAGCCCTCCTCCCCTCTGCTAAGCCAACAGTTCCCATGTCTTCCCAGAGCTCATTCCAGAAACACAAAATAAACTATGAATTTTTAAAGTTTATTTATCCCCTTCCTAGTGTAGTATGGACCAGCCACCCCCTAATAGGTGGAATAAATAAACCAAGGCTACGTAGGTATAAGAAATGCAACTGTTTATTACTTACCAAGGATAGATAACAAATAGTAATGTCTCATGAGAGTATAGAACTGCTATACATAAGTATGAATTATTTAGGGTCTTTTTTGCCGCCACCCCAAATTATCAGCTAAAGCTAATTTGCAGATATAAAAGACCCAAGGCTACTTATGAGAAAGCAATAGGATTTATTCCTTATAAGAAAGGAAATTCTTTTATTATTACTTGCCAATACAGATACAATTGATTAGTTTCTCATGGGAGAGCAGCCCTGCTTGCACAAAGGTACTATCTCCAAAGAAGTAGGAAATACAATCACTTATATATGTTCATTAATATAACGGGTCATACATAGGTAATCTGACCATAATCCCATTTATTGGATATATGCTAATATTATAGTTAACACTGATTGGCTATTATAATAATGTGGTTAGTATCTACTGGAAAAGCTAATAATGGACTAGCACTTCCTGGAAGACTAAGTCATCTTCCTGAGGAGTTATCTTGTTCTATTTTTCACTAAAACATCTGTGACCACCATGTTGCTAAACCATGTTACTCTGTTTTTCCACCTACGCCCGTTCCTCATTCTGCTGCATGAGAGTGTCACAACAGATCATGAGTTCTGCAGTCACACTGGAGTTCAGGTTAGAGTCATGGGCCTATAAGGTTTTCTCTCATTTTAGATCCTGAACCAAAGTCAGGCCTTGAATCAAAGCTCTTAGCTATGATGACTACATACAACTACTATCTGTGAACAGTACACAAAAAAACCCTAACCAAACTATTGCCCCCTCTCCTACTGACCACCCCACCCCACCTCCCCAATCCCCGTCACCCCTTCCTATTTCCCCCCACCATAATATTCTGAGAATCTGATCACCCAGAGTCATCTCCCCCCCAAGCAGTATGCAAGGCAATCCAACTTCAACCCCCCCCCCCCAATAACTACTGATTAAATGTGGGTTTACTGCAATGCTGTACGACCATTTCTGTATCTGCAACTTAAGCTAAAAAAAAATGACATCAGCATTGCCCAATTCCAATATCAATACTGGGGACTCCAGACCAACTATGTTACTATCAGATCACTTTTCAAACCCTGATTAGGCAATGTTTGCTGTGAAACAAAAGAGAACACTAAAGATTCAGAGCTCCCAGTATCACCTTAAACTTGCAAAAAAAAAAAAAAAAAAAAACCCAACAACAAAAAAAAACTTATCAGTGTTGTCCAGTTCCAGCGCCAGGAGCTCCAGACTATCTATGACTTCTATAGGTAACATTTCGACCCCCAATCATACAATAAGCAAACAACAAAGATCCAGAGCACCCAGCACCACTCAAAAATGTGTAGCATTTTGCACGTGTCCACGAATAGTTGGCGATGCGCCGCCACTGCTGCGGAGAAATCCTGGAAGCACAAAACTTGATGGTTCTCACAGTGCAAGGCCCCCTTCAATCTAACAGCCTTCAAAATGTCTTGTTTGTGAACATAATTAAGAACCTTCATAATTACAATTCATGGACGTGACATCTCAGCACGAATAGCTCCCAACCGGTGCGCTCTCTCAATCCTGAGGGGTCCCTTTGCCGACTGTAATTCCAGCACTTTAGTTAGCCAAGTCTCCAGAAAGATGCGCAAATCAGCCTCTTATGTTCTCCGGGAGGCCCACTAACCGGAGATTATTTCTCCGCGATTGGTTCTCCAAATCGTCGCGCTTAGCCTCCAACTGTTTAATCTTTTTCTGCATTTTCTGCTGTTGGTTATCCTGTTGGATGCATTTGTCCTCCATATCTGAGAGCCGCTGTTGAAATGTAGTGAGATCAGACCTTAGCCCTTCCAACTTACCATCCATCGCCTCTAATTTATCTGAGATTCGCTGCAGCTTCCCGTCCACCGTCGGCTCTAACAACGCCAATACCTCTGCTGCTATCTCTGCCGCCCATGCAGAGGCCACCAACGCCTCTCCTGTGAGGCCACTCTCCGCCATCTTGGATTTTCCTGTGCAGCCTCGTGCGCCGTCTTTCCTTTGAGATTTCGCTGCCATCCGTGCCTCAAAAGAACTCCTCTCTAATTTCCCGGGATCTGCACACCTTCACCCATTCACCCACCGTATGCTTCTCAAATGGGGTTTTTGTACAACTTTTAACTTGCAAACTGCTAGATGTTAAACCGGGGTGGGGGGGTGCCCGGAGCTCCACTCTACGGCTACCGCTCGCTAGCCTAGCATCACGTGACCTCCGTTTAGTGACTTTTAAATAATTGATTTTATGTGATATCACTCACATAGAAACAACAAAATGAAGACATTAATTTAAAGGCACATTTTAGACAGAATGTCTAAATCAGAAATGAAATGTCCAGGTCAGAATGTGTCAACTTTCACTCTTATTTTAAAACAAGATCTGACAAAGTAGAGCCTGTTCTAAAACACATGCAGGAATGGACCTGTGTTGTTTACATTTGGTGGGAGCATCAACATGTAAACAATAAAGGGGGCCAATATGGCAATATACTTGCATAAACTGGTATTTCAGAACATACATGGATATATGCCAGAAAACACTTGTGTTAACAATTTAGTTTTCTGAAGCTGTCATAGCACCCAATATCCTTTCAGTATTGTTTGATGATGGTGGTGGTGGGGGGAATAGCAGATTAAGGGCGGCGACCAACTCTAACCCTCCAGTGAAGCGCAGCACAAAATGAGCAACTTAGATGTCCCTGGGAGCAGGTGTACATGTAGACAATCATGTCGGCAGTCATAAACGTGCCACCCCCTTCTGAAATGGGGAATATATCTTATCTTTTTGCTCCAACCTATCCCGTCCAAAACACAGCCAGATCATGCACCTTTGTCATGTGAAGGCATTCGCTTTTTGGACATGCATATCCCAGCTTTCTAAAATCAAGGTTCATATATATATGATAGATACATATGTAAATGCCAGTTTCAGCACTCCAAACACAACAGGGTTTCTAAAATGACTGCCCTAATGTGACCACATTGGCGTGGAAGGCTTTACAAAGTTTGACTAAAGAAACTTCCATAGTGATAAAAAATGCAAAGGGTGGGGTGGCTGTGATACAAGATAGGACCAACTATACTAATGAGATTCATAGATAATTAGAGGACAAATTTTTACCAACTATTAAAAGAGCCTACAAAAATTCAAACTTTTAGTATGAAATTACATTATGAAAAGCAGAATAAGTAAATGTATTGGTAATTAATATCAATATAAAATGATTTAACACCAAACTATATAAAACCTGACATGGCCATGTTTCAGCTTCTGTCTGCATCAGGGGTGTATTAAAACCATTAATCTGAAAAACAATACATAAAAACACTCATAAATCACTTAATAAATCTCTATTACAACCATATGCAAAAAATAAATATCTAAATAAATACATATCAAACCTTCATATGCACACTTGATTCCAAACTCTAAAATTAAACAAATGTGGCAAATTTTGACCAGCAAAAGTATTGAAAAGATTTACAATATAATATGCTTGTTTCCCAATGATTAAACTGAGTTTTATTATCTTCTACTGAAAAGCCCCACATAAATATTATGTACATACCAATATAACACCAGGAAGGATTCAATCCAGCACGTGTTTCTCAAAAATGAGTTTTGTCAAGTGAAAAAAGATGTCTAAATCACTGAAAAAATGGCAAGGAATGCCTATCATAAAAATTAAAATTGATTTGGCATACACAGCTTCTGTGTCAGAAATGAATATACCAAAACACTTAAAAGCGATTAAGAATTATGCTAAAACATACATCATAAAAATAAATACCCTTAGAGTCACAGACAACTAAATTGACTCAATTATCTTTATTTGCTGTAATTACAATACATAGATAATTATCACCATTAATATGAGGGTTAAATGAAAAGTAATGCCTCCACCTCCATAATTCATCAACAGATGGCAGCACTGATGCGCTACATGTTCACTTTTTCTTTGACATTTCTTTGTTCACTTCAGTTGGCAAGAAGTGTCTGCGTGAAGAAAAATTATGTTCTTACCTGATAATTTTCTTTCCTTTAATCATACCAGACCAGTCCAGACCAATGGGTTATGTCCATCCACCAGCATAAGGACACATAGAAAATAGTCCCAGGTTCTTCACCTCTTAAGGGTATCATGCAGCCTGGAATGCTCAGTATTTTGAATAGCCAAGCAATGGTGCTCTCAACTGCTACAAACAAGAAAGTAGGAAACAGGAAAAACAGAGGTCACCTGACATCCAAGAGTGCTGAGATGGGAGACCTTCTGGGACTCTTGAGTGGCTAATGGCCAGCCAAATCCCATCAAAGAGCAAGAAGCGCACAATCTAGAGCTGTGAAGAGCTGGTATTGCAAAGTGGCATGGACAGCAAGGGTGAATCCTGTCCTCCTGAAAAGGCCCCTGCTTCCAGAAGCCCAATATGGATTCAGTCACTGACAGGAAGGAGTCGAGCCATAGAAGAAGCAACAAAAGAAAAAACATACAGAAAGAGTGGGCATCTGAACTGGTCTGATATGTATAAAGGAAAGAAAATCATCAGGTAAGAACATAATTTTTCATTCCTTGTCATCAATATTAGACCAGTCCAGACCAATGGGATGTAGCAAAGCAGTCACAGCAGTAGGGCGGGACCATAAAACCAATGGCCCAAGAGGACAACTGAAAGCGACCACAAAACCACCGAACCACATCACAATGTACTAGTAAAAGGCCTTGAAACCTAGGCATAAAAAGAACAGAGAAAAATTGTAGCATAGCCAAAGAAGGATGTGTGTGGGCCAACTTGATACCGTGTACCTATTGATGGAACAGACAGGACCTGAAAAGGGAAATGTGTGTTGCTTGCCAATTATGTTTTCGTGCCAAAGAATGAATCTGTATTCTGAAATCTGCTAATAAAAGCAGCTCAGCATAAGGAGAGTTCAGAGAATTATCTAGCAAAGCTGCTGCATCTTTGCAGTTGCGTGATAGTCTCCCCTGAAGCTGGCTTTAGTCACAGCTGTAACCTGTGTTGTATATTTATTTCCTCAAGCACACCTTGGGCTCTGAAATCTAAGAGCTGAGGTAAGGGCAAGGAGTTCCCCAGGTTTCAACAGCTATCAGTGTATCATATGACAATATTGTGGGTTAGTATCCTCTTGTCTTGCTTATTTTTAAAACATAATATTGGTGAAGTAAAACTTCTATATGATTTAAAAAGTTTTGCTCTAATGCGGGGAGTGCCAAAGTGTTCTGTGTTAGTTTTGCCATCTGCACGCGCCAACCTGAGGTAATTGTTTTTTTTTTTGGGGGGGGGGGGGTGAGGGGATGTGTCAAGGGTGGAGAATGGGTACAGATGCTCTATTCAGCTAGCACGCTGACATCAGCACACGCTAATTAAACAACACAAACAATGCAGGAGGCCATACGTGCTCCTGCATTTATTTTTTAAAATGACTGTGCACTAATGCTGACATTAGTGCATGAGCAGAAATTCAACAATTAGAAAAAAGGCTATTTTACGGCCATGTTAGAAATGGCTTAGAACGTGGGAAAGACCTGCATAAGGGTGCACTATGCCCATTGACTAGCAAGCTTAGTATAAGGGCCCCTAACTCCTCATTTATAAATATATAAAATCAATTTGAATAAAAGAGATTGAATTCCATGTAGTTCTATAAAATTATAAATCTGGATACAAGTAAAAAAAATTACAATTTTAGTTATTAAGATATAAAAAAGAGGAAAACAGAGGGCAACTAGTACCCAAAATTAAAAATATACTATGAGGAACATAAAAGAAATTAGTGATATCTATCTATCCATCTATATATCTATACATATACATCTAAATCTAAATATCTATCTGGAGCAAAAGCTAAAATGTAGACATGTAAGAGATCATAGGAAAGCCCTAAAATCAAAATCTAAGGGCCCTTCTACAAAGATACGTAGGCGCCTATGTGCATCAAATTGGCACTACTGCCCAGCTACCGTGTGCCCCAAGCGGTAATTCCATTTTTGACACACGCCCAAAACACGCGGTAGAAAATATTTTCTATTTTTTACTACAGGGCCCTTACCCAGCAGTAATTGGCAGGTTAGTGCATGAGACATTACCGCTAAGTCAGTGGGTGGTGTTAAGGTCTCAGGCCGAAAATGGACACATGGTTTTCATTTTGCTGCACATCCATTTTCCAGCACAAACAAAATTTTCTTTTTTTCAGGCACGCTCAGGAAATGGACCAGCATGTGTTGAAAACAGGCGCCTACACCAGCGCAGGCCACTTTTGGCCACGCCTTAGTAAAAGGGCCCAAAAGTTGCTTAAATTTATGGAGTTTCATAATACAATGATAACTAAAGGTTTGTCCTTTATACACTCTTTACACAAGCTTTATGATTTGTTATCCTTGCTTTCTCTTTCCTTTTTGTTTTGCCCTCCTTAAATAAATCTACACAAGTATATTGTAATATAAACATTTGTAGTGTTATGTTTTCAGATACACTCTAATGTGTCTACTAAAAGTAACTGGCTGAATAAAGGACTATCTGCATTCTCACAGGGCTTCTTTATTTACTTGACAAAACTCATTTTTGAGGAAGGCATGCTGGATTGAATACTTTCAGGTGCTATACTGGTATGCACATAATCTTTATATGGAGCTTTTTAGTAGAAAATATTAATTATTTCCCAATGATTTAACCAACTATCTGCAATTCTTGGCGGATTACAATATATATATATATATATACATATGTACATACAGGATCATAAAGTAACACCAAATCACACTACTTTGAAACTGTAAAATAAAACAAGTTTAGAAGACAGTACACTAAACAAGCATGAACTACAAGTGAAAAAGGCATCATACTGAGTAGACAAACTAAAGCAGAGCAAATTTGAAAGTTTCAACCTTGCTGTCATCTACAGCTAGAAGCCATATAGATTATATTGCAAATCTTTTCATTACTTTTGCAGAAGCCAAAAGATGCTACATTTGTAGATTTTAGAGACTGAGAATCAGTTGTGTATACATAAGATTGGCATGTATTTATTTGAATATTTATTTTTTGCATGTGGTTTTAATAGAGCTTTATTGATTTTGTAAATGTTTTCATGTATTGTTTTTCAGATTAATGGTTTTAATGCACCCCTTATGCAGGTGGAAGAAAAAAACATGGCTATATCGGGTTTTATATAGTTTGATTTTAAATCATTTTATATTGATTTATTTTTACCAATAAATTTACTTATATATTTAAATCTCTTTGTACTCTTTTGAGGATTTACTCTGATTCCACTTTATATTGGTTGCAAAACCAGGTCTTTCTTATTCTTCGTCTTTGAAATTACACTTTGGCCTTTATTTTATAAACATATCAATGTGAATTTCAGAAAGCCGTTATTTACATGTGGAGACCCAAAGCCATGCAGTGATTTCAAGAGGGTGTGGTCTTGGAGTGGCTTAGGTGGAACAAAAGTCTGCATGTGTATTTCAAAGTTTACAGTGGGAGTACACACTTATGGGGCATAAAGATCCCACTGAGGTTTGCACCAGCTCAGAGGCATGCACAGTTTTTTTTTAAAGTACTCAGAGGGTCTTTTACAAAGCCATGCTAGTGTTTTTAGCTTGTGGTAAAAATCAGCTGGTGGTAAACACTGAGACACCCATTATATTCCTATAGTTGTCTCAGCATTTACCACCAGCTGAATTTTACTGCGAGCTAAAAACGCTAGTGCAGCTTTGTAAAATGGCCCCCTCATTTTGGCCAAGGTTTATCACGTGAAGTTAAAGGCGTAATTTTCCTTAATCCCCTATTGTTTATTAGTACCTCTAAAATGAAAAACAAAAAAAGGTGGCCTTAGTACCTAATTGGTGGCACTTATATGTAAAGGTTTGTAAAAGTGGCATCACCTACACTTGGAAGTAGCAAAATCACCATTTCTACGTAGAAGCTGTCATGTTCATGTCATTTATTTTTTTCCAGTTTGTATTTGTAAAATGGTTGTTCCTTCATATGAGGCAGACATATGCATGTACACTCCTGCATGTTCTCATATATATTTTCCAAAATACTCCATGTTTGGTAGACCCTTTGTAAAAGTCCACAGGAATAGAGCATACCAACCTGAATGTTCAACAGATATTTAAAAATTTACACACAGGATTCAACAAAGAAAGAAACCAATACTTTCCTCAAACATGCAACTCTTTTTTATGATAAGACAAATTAATATTTGCAAAGACTTACAAATCTGACAGCAGATGTGATGTTAAGCCAAATGGTGGTTCTAGATGCTCTTTATCCAATGATATTGAGGAAGTAGGCACTGTATAATAAAATATTGAAACAAATAAATAAATAGTAGAATGTGAAAGAAAGCAGTACTTTACTTATAATGATCAACCTTACCCATATCAGTCTCCTTGTGGTCACCCTCTTCTTTTACAACAGAGCTTTCATCACTCTATGGTGCATCACAAAGATGTAAGAGAGAAATTGAGATATTGAAGGTGAACTAGCTTGGATTTGTGACAAAATCATGTAATATATTCATGAAAAGAACAAAGACTTATGAGTTAATAGTATTTGTTTTTAGTGGAGTTAAACTGATAATAAAAGTATTTGACATCATATGAATGGGTGGAGGAAGGCACAACTCAGTGGAGACCAACGCCTGAAAGGGAAGGGGAAAGGAACAGGGGTGGGATGGGGTAAAGGGGAGGATGCAGGGTATGAGACGAAACAAAGGTATCTAGGCTAACAGTCTAAAAACAAATTACAAATTTAACCAAAATACATGAAAATATGTAAAAAGAGGAGTGACATCATAAATGAAAATAACACGATCATAGGACCTTCTGTAGCGCACTGCTATTCCAAGTCTAGGACTCAAGTTAAAAGTTCAAATCATATATCACTCCTTCCCTAGAAATATTTATTATGTGTATGAACTACAAAAAACTTTATTAGATGTACAAACTACAAAAAAATATTATGACTATATAGCGAATGATACATACCTGTAGCAGGTGTTCTCCGAGGACAGCAGGCTGATTGTTCTCACGACTGGGTTGACGTCCACGGCAGCCCCCACCAACCGGAAAAAACCTTTGCGGGCGGTCCCGCACGCAGGGCACGCCCACCACGCATGCGCGGCCGTCTTCCCGCCCGTGCGTGACCATTCCCGCTCAGTTGAATGACAAGCAAAGGAATGAGTAAAACGCAACTCCAAAGGGGAGGAGGGAGGGTAGGTGAGAACAATCAGCCTGCTGTCCTCGGAGAACACCTGCTACAGGTATGTATCATTCGCTTTCTCCAAGGACAAGCAGGCTGCTTGTTCTCACGACTGGGGTATCCCTAGCTCTCAGGCTCACTCAAAACAAGAACCCAGGTCAATTGAACCTCGCAACGGCGAGGGCATAACAGAAATTGAACTACGAAGAACAACTAACTGAGAGTGCAGCCTGAACAGAATAAAATCGGGTCCTGGAGGGTGGAGTTGGATTCAAACCCCAAACAGATTCTGCAGCACCGAATGCCCGAACCGACTGTCACGTCGGGTATCCTGCTGAAGGCAGTAATGTGATGTGAATGTGTGGACAGGTGACCATGTCGCAGCCTTGCAAATCTCTTCAATAGTGGCTGACTTCAAGTGGGCCACCGACGCTGCCAGGGCTCTAACACTATGAGCCGTGACATGACCCTCAAGAGCCAGCCCAGCCTGGGCGTAAGTGAAGGAAATGCAATCTGCTAGCCAATTGGAAATGGTGCGTTTCCCGACAGCGACCCCCTTCCTATTGGGGTCGAAAGAAATAAACAATTGGGCGGACTGTCTGTGGGGCTGTGTCCGCTCCAGATAGAAGGCCAATGCTCTCTTGAGTCCAATGTGTGCAACTCACGTTCAGCAGGGCGGGTATGCGGTCTGGGAAAGAATGTTGGCAAGTCAATTGACTGGTTAAGATGGAACTCCGACACCACCTTTGGCAGGAACTTAGGGTGAGTGCGGAGTACTACTCTGTTATGATGAAATTTTGTATAAGGAGCATGAGCTACCAGGGCTTGAAGCTCACTGACTCTACGAGCTGAAGTAACTGCCACCAAGAAAATGACCTTCCAGGTCAGGTACTTCAGATGGCAAGAATTCAGTGGCTCAAAAGGAGGTTTCATCAGCTGGGTGAGGACGACGTTGAGATCCCATGACACTGCAGGAGGCTTGATAGGAGGCCTTGACAAAAGCAAGCCTCTCATAAATCGAATGACTAAAGGCTCTCCAGAGATGGCTTTACCCTCTACACGATGATGGTAAGCACTAATCGCACTAAGGTAATTCCTTACTGAGTTGGTCTTGAGACCAGACTCTGATAAGTGCAGAAGGTATTCAAGCAGGTTCTGTGCAAGACAAGAACGAGGTTCTAGGGCCTTGCTCTCGCACCAAACGACAAACCTCCTCCACTTGAAAAAGTAACTCTTTTTAGTGGAATCCTTTCTAGAGGCAAGCAAGACGCGGGAGACACCCTCAGACAAACCCAACGAAGCAAAATCTACGCCCCCAACATCCAGGTCGTGAGAGCCAGAGACTGAAGGTTGGGGTGCAGAAGCGCTCCGTCGTTCTGCGAAATAAGAGTCGGAAAACACTCCAATCTCCACGGTTCTTCGGAGGACAGAAGTAGAGGGAACCAGATCTGACGGGGCCAAAAAGGCGCTATCAGAATCATGGTGCCGTGGTCTTGCTTGAGCTTCAGCAAGGTCTTCCCCACCAAAGGTATGGGAGGATAAGAATACAGGAGGCCGTTCCCCCAATGAAGGAGAAAGGCATCCAACGCCAGTCTGCCGTGCGCCTGTAGTCTGGAACAGAACAGAGGCAGCTCGTGGTTGGTCTGAGAGGCGAAAAGGTCCACCGAGGGGGTGCCCCACTCTCGGAAGATCTTGTGTACCACTCTGGAATGAAGCGACCACTCGTACGGTTGCATGACTCTGCTCAGCCTGTCGGCCACACTGTTGTTTACGCCTGAAAGGTATGTGGCTTGGAGAAGCATGCTGAACTGGCAAGCCCAACGCCACATCCTGACGGCTTCCTGACACAGGGGGCGAGATCCAGTGCTCCCCTGCTTGTTGATATAATACATTGCAACCTGATTGTCTGTCCGAATTTGGATGATTTGGTAGGACAGCCAATCTCTGAAGGCCTTCAGTGCGTTCCAGACCGCTCGGAGCTCCAAGAGGTTGATCTGAAGATCTTGTTCCTGGAGGGACCACAGTCCCTGGGTGTGGAGCCCATCAACATGAGCTCCCCACCCCAGGCGAGATGCATCCGTCGTCAGCACCTTCGTGGGCTGCGGCATTTGGAATGGACGTCCCAGGGTCAAATTGGTCCGAATCGTCCACCAGTGCAGCGAATTGCGGCAACTGATAGACAGGCGGATGACATCTTCTAGATTCCCGGTAGCTTGGCACCACTGGGAAGCTAGGGTCAATTGAGCAGATCTCATGTGAAGGCGAGCCATGGGAGTCACACATGAACCGTGGAAGCCATATGGCCCAGGAGTCTCAACATCTGCCAAGCTGTGACCTGCTGAGACGCTCTGGACTGGGAAGCGAGGGACAGGAGATTCTGCGCCCTTGCTTCGGGAAAAAAGGCCTGAGCCGTCTGAGAATTCAGCAGAGCTCCTATGAATTCCAGAGATTGGACTGGCTGGAGATGGGACTTTGGTTAATTTATCACAAACCCCAGCAGCTCCAGAAGGTGAATAGTGCACTGCATGGACCGAAGAGCTCCTGCCTCTGAGGTGCTCTTGACCAGCCAATCGTCGAGATACGGGAACACGTGCACCCCCAGCTTGCGTAGATACACCGCAACCACCACGAGACACTTCGTGAACACCCGTGGTGCAGAGGCGAGCCCAAAGGGCAGCACACAATACTGAAAGTGCCGTGTCCCCAGACGGAATCGGAGATACTGTCTGTGAGCTGGCAGTATTGGGATGTGAGTGTAAGCGTCCTTTAAATCCAGGGAACATAGCCAATCGTCTTTCTGAATCATAGGTAGAAGGGTGCCCAAGGAAAGCATCCTGAACTTTTCTCGGACCAGATATTTGTTCAGGCCTTTCAGGTCTAGGATGGGGCGCATCCCCTCTGTTTTCTTTTCCACAAGGAAGTACCTGGAATAGAATCCCTGCCCTTCTTGCCCGGGTGGCATGGGCTCGACCGCATTGGCGCTGAGAAGGGCGGAGAGTTCCTCTGCAAGTACCTGCTTGTGATGGGAGCTGAAGGATTGGGCTCCCGGTGGGCAATTTGGCGCAGTGGACACCAAATTCAGGGTGTATCCGGACCGCACTTTTTGGAGAACCCACTGGTCGGAGGTTATGAGAGGCCACCTTTGGTGAAAAACTTTCAACCTCCCCCCGATTGGCAGGTCGTCCGGTACGGATACTTTGATGGCGGCTATGTTCCCATGGATCCAGTCAAAAGCCCGTCCCCTGCTTTTGCTGTGGAGGCACAGGGGGCTGCTTAGGCGCACGCTGTTGATGGGAACGAGCACGCTGGGAATGTCCCTGTGCCTGAGGAGGCCTTCGGGCCGGCTGGGTGTACCTGCGCTTGCTGAAGGCGTAGGGTGCAGCCTGCTGGGCCTGGGAAAAACGTCCACCTGCAGAGGTGGATGCTGAAGGTGCCTGGTGGGAGAGCTTGTCGAGAGCGGTTTCCCGCTGGTGTAGTTGGTCCACCAACTGCTCGACCTTCTCGCCAAAAATGTTATCCCCCCCGGCAAGGGACATCCGCCAGTTGCTGCTGGGTGCGGTTGTCCAGGTCAGAGGCACGTAGCCATGAGAGTCTGCACATCACTATACCTAGGGCCGCAGCTTGAGATGCCACATCACAGGTGTCATAGATACGCCTTCAGCTGCCTGACCACCTCCGGAAACGGCCTGGACTGCTCCGGGGGGAGCTTGTCGACCAGGTCCGCCAGTTGCCTCACATTGTTCCGCATGTGAATGCTCGTGTAGAGCTGGTATGATTGGATGCGGGTCACGAGCATGGAAGATTGGTAGGCCTTCCTCCCAAACGAGTCTAGAGTGCGAGACTCCCGCCCAGGGGGCGCCGAGGCGGTATCCCTCGAACTCCGTGCTCTCTTGAGAGCAGAGTCCATGACCGCCGAGTCATGAGGCAATTGAGGCCGCATCAACTCTGGGTCTGAGTGGATCCTGCATTGGGACTCCGCTTTCTTGGGGATGGTGGGGTTAGATAGTGGCTTCAGCCAGTTCCGAAGCAGTGTCTCCTTAAGGACATTGTGCAACGGCACCGTGGAAGACTCTCTAGGTGGTGATGGATAGTCGAGGACTTTGAGCATCTCCGCCCTTGGCTCATCCACAGTGACCACGGGAAAGGGAATGCAAATAGACATATCCCTGACGAAGGAGGCAGAGAAGAGGCTCTCAGGGGGCGAGAGCTTCCTCTCCGGTGAAGGAGTGGGGTCGGAGGGAAGGCCCACAGAGTCCTCTGAGGAGAAATATCTGGGGTCCTCCTCCTCCCCCCACGAGGCCTCCTCCTCCTCGGTGTCGGACATGAGCTCTCTCAGCTCAGTCCTCAACCGTGCCCGTCTCGACTGCGAGGAACCACATCCTCGATGATGGCGTCGAGCAGTGGACTCCCGCGCTGGCGGGGACGAAGCTCTCTCCATCGACGTCGACTCCACCTGCGTGGCGGTCGACACTGGTGCCGCAAGCGGCGTCGGCGGCCTCGGCATCGGGCCAGAGCACACCGGCGCACCCCCGGTACTGGCAGAGCCTGGCGCATCAGCCCTTCCAGGATCCCGGGAAGGATGGCTCGGAGGCATTCGTCGAGGCCCGCTGTCGGGAAAGGCAGGGGGGCCGGTGTGGGTATCGGTGCCGGAAGCTGCTTGGGTCCAGGAGACGGTACCGAAGTACCCGCGGACTGACTCAGCGACACCTCTTCAACCGAGGGGGAACACTCCTCCCGGCACTCCCCCTTCCTGGGCGTCGAGTCGTCCCTCGAAGTACCGGAGCTGGCAGTCCCGTGTGCCGTGGGCGACCGATGACGGTGCTTCTTTGCTTTCTTTCGATGCCCATCATCGACGCTCGGCGGAAGAGACGAGGAGGAGGTAGAACCCCCCCGGCCTCGAGGAATCGGATCCGACAGGGTTCGGTCCCGATGGCCCTGGGTAGAGGGAGTAGCCGGGGCAGACTGCCCGCGCGGCCGCTCACCCCCGCCGTCACCAGCAGGCCAGTGGGCCAACGGTACCTGTACTCCTGGGGTTGGTGCCAGAGTCGGCGCCGATTTCGTCGACATCGGTACCAAAGGCCCGGCCGTCGACACCGATGCCGTTGAGGTTGACGTCGAAGGGCTGGCGCAAGTTCCAAAAAGACGGTCCCAAACAACTTGCCTCGCCACCTGAGTCCGCTTCCTTAAGCCGAGACACAAGGTGCACGTCTTGGAATTATGCTCCGGGCTGAGGCACTGGAGGCACCAAGCGTGGGTATCGGTCTGCGAGATCTGCCGGCCGCACTGACCACACTTTTTGAATTCGCTCGGGACCTTCGAGGACATCGATGGAAAAATCGCGTCGGCGAGGTCAAAGTCGTCGATGGTGGCGGTGAAAAGCACACCCGAAAAAGAAACGACCGCGGCCGCGACGAAGCGTCCTCGCGGCTACAAATGACGAGGACAACTCCTTTCTTTTTTTTTTTTTTTAGTTCTTAAGAAAAAAAGACCACGCGAACGCGAAACAAGAAAAAAACGCGGCTAGGCCGCAATCTGGTTTCCAGGGCTGACAAAGAGAGAGATGGTAACACATCTCTCTCCAGCGCGGAATAGAAAAAAACTGAGCGGGAATGGTCGCGCACGGGTGGGAAGACGGCTGCGCATGCGCGGTGGGCGTGCCCTGTGTGTGGGACCGCCCACGAAGTTTTTTTCCGGTTGGTGGGGGCTGCTGTGGATGTCAACCCAGTCGTGAGAACAAGCAGCCTGCTTGTCCTCGGAGAAAGATGCTATATTGTACAGCGTTAAATTTCCAATAGTACAAAAATGAAATTAATAGCAATCACTTATCTGATACCAGACATCAAGGCTGAACCCAACCATAAGGCCAACAATGAAACCAAAGCATTTCAGCGTACAGCCTGCTTCCGGGGTTGTTACAAACACAGGATTGCCAATGGAAATCTTCAAAATGGCATACCACAAAACTACAATAATTGAAAAAAAACCTTTCAGTATATTTGTGAAACCATCACACAATACTATTGAAAAGGAGAAATACATAATTACTCACAAAACCTCAAAACGGCATACCACAGGTCTTCTTAATGGCAGCTCTAGGTGGAGAAGACAAAACCACAATGAAATTTAAAGGCACAAATAACATCTATAAGGTCACGAAATCCAACGTAATCACAACAAACTTTATTAATTACCCGTACAGATGTCAACATTAAAGACCACTGTTACAAATCAATAGACTTATTCAGGCTATTCGGTTCTAAACTGGACAATCTATATATCCACCATCTTTCTCTTTCTCTCTGTAAAAGATGAGCATTGAGGTCACCTCCCCATGGGAAGGAGGTACTTCTATAGTGGCAAAACATAACTCATTGAAAGAATGTTACAAGGCAAACAATAAGAAGCAATGGTGCTGCAATGTCCTGGTAATAGCATTCAAAGATAACATGGAGCCAGAAAAGGAAGAACCACAAACACTGCAATGCCCACAAGAAAAATGACCATTACCACCTTCGAATGTCACTAGAGACCAAAAAGGGGGAAGATATGATGGAGCCAAAACATCTTGAAGGTTCCTATTTCTCTTAAAGGCAAAACGTGGAGGGGAGAAGAAACACTGATGTAACTGAAGAACATGCCAATGTTTCAAAATTACTGTATGAACACGTGAGCCACAGGGAATACAGTAAAAAACAAGTTAATCTCTCACTTGGTTCCTGGATAACAGGTAATAACAAGTAAGCTCTTTCAGTCCACTGGGCACGTTTATAGCCTTCTTTAAAACAGAATGAGGTTAACCAAGTTCCATAAACCTTTGGAAAGAATTAGCAGCTTGATACTTAGTTTTGTTCATCAGTACAAGACTTTATCTTAAACGTAAAAACTGTCCTACAGGAATCCCTTCACTCAGCTTGCAAGGATAGCAACTAGAAAATGTAATAATGTATTACAATCTATGGGTTTTCAATAGATGCTGTATGAAAAACCCTTATCTGTGTGAGATACCAACATGTCTAGAAAATGAACACAATGAGCGTCAAAAGAAAAAACAAATATTCCTGTCAAGAATTTACCCAGACAAAAAAGTCTTCTAATTGTGCGCCCATACCCCGTCATAACATGAACATATCTCTCTATATAAAAGGCAACCCCAACGTTCTGAAGCCTCCACGGAAATTGAGGCACCCGAGATATCCGGTGTGCCCTGGACTGTCTGCACCGCCCTCGCGTCAAAACGTCATGACGTTGAGGGCGGAGCTATGACACTCGAGGGCGGAAACGGAAACGCCACAGGCACGGCCACGGAAGTGCAGCAAAAAAAAAAAAAAACCCTCCCCACACACAGCGACGAACCCCGAACAAGGCAAGTAGCTCGGAGGGACGGGGCCCCTTGCTAGCGCCCGTTTCATTGCGCTCAGAAACGGGCATTTTTTCCTAGTTGTCTATAAATGTTCCCCAAAATATGTCATGTTAATATGGAGAATTTGTCAAAAAAAGATGCTCAAAATCTCCAACATAAAGGTTTAAACAAAAACAAACAGGAGACAGCCCACTGCAGAATAGAAACAAACAACACAACAGCAGCAGAAGCAATCCAAGGAAAGAAGAGTGGGCAAGAGTTCATCCAAACAAGATTTTATTGGAAACAAGACCTGATCTGGTCAAGTTTCAGACAGACCTTCATCAGGGGTCTATAATTACATATAAAAACAAAACAATTAAAACCATGAATGATCATCATAAATACAATAATAGAAAAAAATAAAAAAATAACAGATAAAGAACATAATCAGGCTCATTTTCGAAAGAGATGGACGTCCAAAAAGTGACATAAATCGGCATTGGAGGTTGGGGCCCCCCGCCAGCAAAGGTAAGCAGCGGGGAGGGCTGACGGCGGGGGGGGGGGGGGGGGGGGGGGGGGGGGGGGGGGGGGGGGGGGGGGGGGGGGGGGGAGGCAAAAATGTGCCCCCTCTCTCTGGCTCTGGCCCCCCCCCTACCGCCGGATTCCAGATACGCCCCTGCATGTCAGACTCCCCCAAGTAGTATATGCTTTTTGGTGTCCATGCCTTCTGGTATATGTCACTAAGACTATGAGATCTCAATATATAAACAACTGCAAAGAGAAAAAAATATCTAAAGAAACTGCTACTAACACTCCTTATTCTATATAATAATTCTCACCTCCAACATTCTGAGGCTGCCTGGAACCGTGGTTTCTGGCCAGAGTTAGATGGCGT
The DNA here is from genome assembly GCF_901765095.1 of Microcaecilia unicolor. Taxonomy (NCBI): domain Eukaryota; kingdom Metazoa; phylum Chordata; class Amphibia; order Gymnophiona; family Siphonopidae; genus Microcaecilia; species Microcaecilia unicolor. Next base: position 249,656,578 of record NC_044034.1, read on the forward strand.
AGATAAGTGACGTCAGGGAGAGGGGAGGAGCCGTGAAGCAGGGAGCCGCGAATCGGCTGCAGCGAGTGTACAATGGCAGGGGGAGGAGTAGGGAAACACGCAGAGCGTGCTTCCCTACTCCTTCGACCCAGCCAGCAGCAAACAACAACTCAGGCAGGGGCAGGAGTTTCCCTACTCCTCCCTCTGCCTAGGAATCGCTCGACTCTGCCTGCCAACCACTCGCACTGCGACCCTCCCCTCCCCCCTTCCAGCCACCCATGTCCAGCGACACTCCCCTCCCGCCCATCACCCACAGCCCTCTGTAACGACGGATCACCAAGCCCCTACCCCCCCCCTCGGCGTATCACCCTCCCCCCTGGTGCATCACCAAGCCCCTCCCCCCCACCCACATCAACCCCTCAGCCCCCTTAGCCGCAAATACTAACTCTGTCCAGCCACTGCTGCTGCCCGTACATAACGAAAAAAAGAAAAAAAAAATCTTACAACTAAAACGCACCTCCGTAGACAGCCATCTCACATTGGCTGACGTCTCGGCAGCTGCTCCTTCTCTCCCCCTCTACGTCACTGCCCCTGGGGAGGAGCGCAGCGACGTCAGAGGGGAGAGGAGGAGCGGCAGCAGAGACGTCAGCCAATGTGAGATGGCTGTCTACGGAGGTGCATTTTAGTTGTAAGATTTTTTTTTTCTTTTTCTCGTTATGTATGGCCTGCTGCTGCTCAGCAGCAGCAGCGGCAGGACAGAGTTAGTATTTGCGGCTAAGGGGGCTGATGTGGGCGGGGGGAGGGGCTTGGTGATGCGCCGGGGGAGGGTGATACGCCGAGGGGGAGGGGGTAGGGGCTTGGTGATGCGCCGTTACAACATATCCAAACAATGCCCTCTTGCCACCTACAGGGTTCCACACGCCTCCTCTCCCCGTGAAAGCCGGAAGCACCCGGTTCCTGGGAGTATTCCATGTGAAAAACAAACCACCCACACCGTCACTGTTTGCCAACCAAGCCCCCCCCCCAACTAACAAGATTCCTCCACCTCTCATAAAAACACACTGCAGCAAACCCCTCCAAGTTCACCAGACAACCCCCTCCCTGTTATATTGTTACACACACACACACAATATAAACTCCACACACACAATTTCTCAACCCCACACACCAATTTTGACACACTCTCTATCACTTCCACACACACAAACACCGCCACCCCCCCCCCTCAAAACCCCAGCAAAAAACACTCAAACACACATACACTGATGCAGAACATGGAGAGATGCACAATCACACACACACACTCACTCTCTCTCTCTCTATATATATATCTCCCCTGCAACAATAACCACCCTCAAAGACCCCCTCCACTTCCTCCCACTTTGCCAGCATGGCACACCCCCAACCCCCCCCCCCGAACCAAAAAAAAACCCGCACACACAAGAAAGCACCAAGCTAATACCAGACAGCAACAACACGGCCAACCCCCCCCCCCCAGCAACGCTGACCCCCCTCCAAGCCCCCTGCCACACCCTCTCAGTTCACCACCACACACTCACTCACTCTCACATACTCTCTCTCTGACACACTCACTATCACATTCTCTCTGTCACACACACACACACACACACACACAGTCTCTATCTCTTTGTCACTCTCTCTCACACAGAGTCTCTCTCTCACACACACACACAGTCTCTATCTCTTTGTCACTCTCTCTCACACAGAGTCTCTCTCTCTCTCTCACACACACACACACACACACACACACACACACACACACACACAGACACTCTGTCTCTCACACACTCTCTCTCTCACATTCTCTCTCTGACAGACATGCTCCATCTCTCACACACGCTCTTTCTGAAACATACACTCTGAGGAAAACCTTGCTAGCGCCCGTTTCATTTCAAACAGAAACGGGCCTTTTTTACTAGTTCATAATAATGCTAGTGTAGTGTTATGATCAAAAAATGAATGAAATATAATTGAAAAAATTAGCCTCAGATGCCCAGGGGACCTATACACAGGACTCCACTGTATTGGCTAACATCACAGGCCCTACTACCTTCCGAAAAAAAACCCACAATAATCAAAAAAACTCCCCTATAGACCAAATTTGGGGAGAAAAAATATTGTGGTAAAAAAACGGAACTTAAATGTCCGCCATTTTGAGAAGTGATGTTCGCGATGGATTGCAATGAAAAACATTTTTTTGTTTCATTGTATTTCTCCTGATGAAGTAGCGAAACAGATGGGTCCCTTGCTGTCGAGAAATTAAAGAGACATTGCGAGTTTGGAAGTATTAAACCCACAAAATATTTCTTTGAGGATGGACAACGATTGAATTAGGTGATTGAATATAATTCACCATCAAAGTACAGTCTATGCTCATTCATGTACTAGAGACTGCATGAGACAGACGGAAGGTGCTACAAAGAACTACTCAGATAAGTTTGAAGACAACAGTTGTCGTTTACAGTGTTATTGGTGATGTTTTACACTGGTTATTAGACTGTTGAGAATTAAGAACGGTGTGGCTATTGAACTTCCGATTGTTTAGGGTCAGTTAGAGTGTATGAGCTAATTGAGTGGATTGTTGTGTTTTTCACAGATCCATCACTATTCATAGATGCTTGGTGTGGGTGGTTTGATCAGAATTTTGATAATTGATATATTCTCCACATTCTGTTTTTTTGACCACAATATTTTTTCTCCCCAAATTAGGTCTAGAGGGGAGTTTTTTTGATTATTGTGGTTTTTTTTCGGAAGGTGGTAGGGCCTGTGATGTTAGCCAATACAGTGGAGTCCTATGTATAGGTCCCCGGGGCATCTGAGGCTAATTTTTTCAATTATAATTCATTCATTTTTTGATCATAACACTACACTAGCATTATTATGAATAAGGAGTGTTAGTAGCAGTTTCTTTAGTAAGACTATGAGACCTTTGAAAACTAGATTAATTGAACAGCATAGTAGGCTACAATGTCAGGACATTGCAGTACCATTGGTTCCTCATTGTTTGGCCTTGTCACATTCTTTCAAAGATTTAGGTTTGGCTACTACAGAAGTACTTACTTTCTCTCCATGAGGAGGTGACCTCAGTGCTCATCTTTTACAGAGGGAGATGGTGAATATACAGATTGTCCAGTTTAGAACCCAATTGCCTGAATAAGTCCATTGATTTGTAACTGTTAGTAGTCTTTAATGTTGACATCTGCATAGGTAGTTAATAAAGTTTGTTGTGATTACGTTGGATTATATGACCTAATAGACATTATTTGTGCCTTTAAATCTCATTGTGCTCTTGTCTTCTCCACCTAGAGCCACCATTAAGACCGGGGTATGTTGTTTTGAGGTTTTGTGAGTAACTATGTATTTCTATGTTTCAGTAGCACTGCGTATGCCTTGTAGCGCTATAGAAATGATAAGTAGTAGTAGTATTGTGTGGTGATTTCACAAATATATTGAAAGATATAAAATTTTTGTACTTTCCTATGATATGGTGGTATACCGTTTTGAAGACTTCCATTGGCGACCCAATGTGTTTGTGACAACCCTGGAAGCAGGCTGTATGCCAAAATGCTTTGGTTTCATTGTTGGCGTTTGGTGTTATTGTTGGATTCAGCCCTGATGTCTGGTATAAGATAAGTGATCGTTATTCATTTTATTTACTTTTGCACTATTGGAAAATTAAACAAGGTACAATATAGCATCTATATGGTAATACGATTTTTTGTAGTTTGTACACATAATAAATCTTTTTTTTGTAGTTCATACACATAAAGCGAAGTTACTTACCTGTAGCAGGTATTCTCTGAGGACAGCAGGCTGATTATTCTCACATGTGGGTGACGTCCACGGCAGCCCCAGGTCCAGAAATTCTTCCTAGCAACAAAGCTTGCTAGAGCCTTCGAGCATGTAAGTGCGCGCACCTCGCATGCGCGGCCATCTTCCCGCCCGTCGCGCGAGAGTTCCACTTCAGTCAACTTAAGAAGCAAAACCAAAGAAAAGGAACAACTCCAAAGGGGAGGCGAGCGGGTTTGTGAGAACAATCAGCCTGCTGTCCTCGGAGAATACCTGCTACAGGTAAGTAACTTCGCTTTCTCTGAGGACAAGCAGGCTGCTTGTTCTCACATGTGGGGTATCCCTAGCCCTCAGGCTCACTCAAAACAACAAACAGGGTCAATTGGGCCTTGCAACGGCGAGGACATAACAAAGATTGACCTACGAAGTAAACATCTAACTGAGAGTGCAGCCTGGAACAGAATAAAATGGGCCTAGGGGGGTGGAGTAGGATTCTAAACCCCGAACAGATTCTGCAGCACAGACTGCCCGAACCGACTGTCGTGTCGGCTATCCTGCTGAAGGCAGTAATGAGATGTGAATGTGTGGACTGATGACCATATCGCAGCCTTGCAAATCTCTTCTATAGTGGTTGACTTCAAATGGGCCACTGATGCTGCCATGGCTCTAACACTATGAGCCGTGACATGACCCTCAAGGGATAGCCCAGCTTGGGCATAAGTGAAGGAAATGCAATCTGCTAACCAACTGGAAATGGTGTGTTTCCCGACAGCCACTCCCCTTCTGTTAGGGTCGAAAGAAACAAACACTTGGGCGGACTGTCTGAAGGGGCTTGTCCGCTCCAGATAAAAGGCCAGTGCTCTCTTGCAGTCCAATGTATGCAACCGAAGTTCCGCAGGGCAGGTATGAGGACGGAAAAAGAATGTTGGCAAGACAATTGACTGGTTCAGATGGAACTCCGACAAGAACTTAGGGTGCGTGCGGAAGATTACTCTGTTATGATGAAATTTAGTATAGGGAGCATGGGCTACCAAGGCTTGAAGCTCACTGACTCTATGAGGTAAAGTAACAGCCATCAAGAAAATGACCATCCAGGTCAAGTACTTCAGATGGCAGGAATTCAGTGGCTCAAAAGGAGGTTTCATCAGCTGGGTGAGGACAACTTTGAGATCCCAGGACACTGGTGGAGGTTTGACAGGGGGCTTTGACAAAAGCAAACCTCTCTTGAAGCGAACAACTAAAGGCTGTCCAGAGATAGGCTTATCCTCTACACGATAATGAAAAGCACTAAATGAACTAAGATGAACTCTTACGGAGTTGGTCTTAAGACCAGACTCTGACAAGTGCAGAAGGTATTCAAGCAGGGTCTGTGTAGGACAAGAGCGAAGATCTAGGGCCTTCCTATCACACCAGATGGCAAACCTCCTCCATTTAAAAGAGTGACACCTCTTCGTTGAATCTTTCCTGGAAGAAAGCAAGACTTGGGAAACACCCTCAGAAAGACCTAAGGAGGCAAAATCTACGCCCTCAACATCCAGGCGGTGAGAGCCAGAGACTGGAGGTTGGGATGCAGAAGCGCCCCCTCGTTCTGAGTGATGAGGGTTGGAAAACACTCCAATCGCCACGGTTCTTCAGAGGACAACTCCAGAAGAAGAGGGAACCAGATCTGACGTGGCCAAAAGGGCGCAATCAGAATCATGGTTCCGTGGTCTTGCTGGAGTTTCAGCAAAGTCTTCCCCACCAGAGGTATGGGAGGATACGCATACAGAAGGCCTGACCCCCAATGTAGGAGAAAGGCATCCGAGGCTAGTCTGTCATAGGCCTGAAGTCTGGAACAGAACTGAGGGACCTTGTGATTGATCTGAGTGGCAAAAAGATCCACCGAGGGGGTGCCCCACGCTTGGAAGATCTTGTGGACCACAGTCCTGTTGAGAGACCACTCGTGAGGTTGCATTATCCTGCTCAACCTGTCGGCCAGACTATTGTTTACGCCTGCCAGATATGTGGCCTGGAGAAAAATGCCGTGACGACGGGCCCAAAGCCACATCTGGACAGCTTCTCGACACAGGGGGCGAGATCCGTTGCCCCCCGCTTGTTGACATAGTACATGGCAACCTGGTTGTCTGTCTGAATTTGGATAATTTGATTGGACAGCCGATCTCTGAAAGCCTTTAGCGCGTTCCAGATTGCTCGCAACTCCAGGAGATTGATCTGAAGAACTGATTCCTGAAGGGACCAAGCTCCCTGAGTGTGGAGCCCATCTACATGAGCTCCCCAACCTAGAAGAGAGATGAATCAGTAGTCAGCATCTTTTGAGGCTGAGGAATTTGGAAGGGACGTCCCAAGGTCAAACTGGATCGAATTTTCCACCATATCAGGAAGTTGTGAAAAGCGGTGGACAACAGGATTGCATCTTCTAGGTCCCCTGCAGCTTGATCCCACTGGGAAGCTAGGGTCCACTGAGCAGATCTCATGTGAAGGCGTGCCATGGGAGTCACATGAACTGTGGAGTCCATATGGCCCAGAAGTCTCAACATCTGCTGTCATCTGCTGAGACGCTCTGGCCAAGGAAACCAGGGTCAGAAGGTTGTCCGCCCTCGCCTCGGGAAGATAGGCCCGAGCTGTCTGAGAATCCAGCAGAGCTCCTATGAATTCTAGGCGTTGAACTGGAAGGAGATGGGACTTTGGGTAATTTATAACAAACCCGAGTAGCTCCAGGAGTTTGAGAGTCATCTGCATGGACTGTAGAGCTCCTGCCTCCGAGGTGTTCTTCACCAGCCAATCGTCGAGATAAGGGAACACATGCACTCCCAGCCTGCGTAGCGATGCTGCAACGACCACCAGGCCCAGGGTGCAGAGGCGAGCCCAAAGGGCAGCACACAATACTGAAAGTGCTGTGTTCCCAGACGGAATCAAAGATACTGCCTGTGAGCTGGCAGTATAGGGATGTGAGTATAAGCATCCTTCAAGTCCAGGGAGCATAGCCAGTCATTTTTCTGAATCATGGGAAGAAGGGTACCCAGGGAAAGCTTCCTGAACTTTTCTCGAATCAGATATTTGCTCAGGGCCCATAGGTCTAGGATGGGATGCATCCCCCCTGCTTTCTTTTGCACAAGGAAGTACCTGGAATAGAATCCCAGCCCTTCTTGCCCCCGTGGTACGGGCTCAACCGCATTGGCGCTGAGATGAGCGAAGACTTCCTCTGCAAGGACCTGCCTGTGCTGGAAGCTGAAGGACTGAGCTCCCGGTGGGCAATTTGGAGGTTTGGAGATCAAATTGAGGGAGTATCCTAGCCGGAATATTTGGAGAACCCACCGATCAGAGGTTACAAGAGGCCACCTTTGGTGAAAAAATTTTAACCTCCCCCCGACCGGTAGATCGTCCGACACGGACACTTTTATTGGGACTATGCTCGCCTGGAGCCAGTCAAAAGCCCGCCCCTTGCTTTTGCTGGGGCGCTGCAGGGGCCTGACGAGGCGCATGCTGTTGACATGAATGAGCGTGCTGGGGTTGAGCCTGAGCAGGCTGGCGGGAAGGTGGATTGTACCTACGCTTATTGTAAGCATAGGGAGCATTCCTCCTTCCTCCGTAAAAACGTCTACCTGATGAGGTAGATGCTGAAGGCGCCCGGCGGGAGAGTTTGTCGAATGCAGTGTCCTGCTGGTGGAGCTGCTCTACCACCTGTTCGACTTTCTCGCCAAAAATATTATCCCTCTGGCAAGGATAATCTGAAAGCCGCTGCTGGACTCGATTGTCTAGGTCAGAGGCACGCAGCCATGAGAGTCTGCGCATCACTATACCTTGAGCAGCGGCTCTGGACGTCACATCAAAAGAATCGTAAGTACCCCTGGACAGGAATTTACAACACGCCTTCAGCTGCCTGACCACCTCCTGAAAAGGCCTAGCCTGCTCCGAAGGGAGCTGATCGACCAGGTACGCCAGTTGCTTCACATTATTCTGCAAGTGAATGCTCATATAGAGCTGGTAGGACTGGATTTTGGAGATGAGCATAGCTGACTGGTAGGCCTTCCTCCCAAAAGAGTCCAAAGTCTGAGCCTCCCGTCCAGGGGGCACCGAGGCAAAATCTCTCGTACTTTTGGCTCTCTTGAGAGTGGAATCCACAACCCCAGAGTCATGAGGCAACTGGACCTTCATCAACTCTGGGTCCCCGTGAATCCTATATTGGACTCAACCTTCTTAGGAATGGTGGGGTTAGATAGTGGTTTCATCCAATTCCTCAACAGTGTCTGCTTAAGGACATTATGTATAGGAACAGTGGATGACTCCTTAGGTGGCGAAGGATACTCCAGGACCTCGAACATCTCAGCCCTGGGCTCATCCTCAGTTACCACCGGGAAGGGAATGGCCGTAGACATTTCCCGGAGAAAGGACGAGAAAGACAAACTCTCCGGGGGAGAAAGCTTTCTCTCCAGCGAAGAAGTAGGATCAGAGGGAAGGCCACAAGACTCCTCAGAAGAGAAATATCTTGGGTCCTCCTCTGCCTCCCATGAGGCCTCCCCTTCGGTATTGGACAGGAGTTCTCTGACTGCAGTCCGAAGCCGAGCCCGTCTCGACGCCGAGGAGCTATGTCCTCTTTGGCGATGCCAAGAAGTTGACTCCCGTGCCGGCGGCGATGAAGCTCCCTCCATCAACGTCAAGTCAACCCGGGGGGCAGCCGAGGCCGATGCCGCAGGGGGCACCGACGTCAAGGGCCTCACCACAGGCAGGGAGCCAGCTGCCGCATCTATCGACAGTACCATCGGCGCAAGCACCTCCGGTACCGGAACAGATGGTCGCAGCAGCCTTTCCAGGATCCCTGGAAGAATGGCATTGAGCCGCTCGTCAAGAGTGTCTGTCGAGAAAAGCTGTGGCGTCGGTACTGAAGTCGATGCTAGAATCTGCCGAGGAGGAGGAGGCGGTAACGGGCTGTCCGGAGACCAGTGCATCGACACCTCTTGTATAGAGGGTGAGCGGTCCTCCCTGCGTCGTCGCTTCACAGGGGCCGATTCTCTCGACGCCCCGGAGCTCTCGGTACCGTGACGAGAAGGGGAGCGATGATGGTGCTTCTTTGCCTTCACTTGAGGCACGTCACTGGTACCCCTCGGTATCGACGAGGAGGATGTGGAATCCACACGCCTCCTCGGGGTCGGGTCCGAAAGTGCAATTTTGTTGCCCTTAACAAACGCTATCTAAATATTCAATCACTTTCTCAGTTTGAAGTAAATTAAATGTTCTGTCGTTTCTGATTATCCAGGGCACTTTGGAGGCTGTATATATAATGGTTTTTAATTTTCCAGCCACGCTGCACCTTGTACAGTGAGACATTATGCTTGTCCAATGTCTTAAGTCATTAGTGTGGCTTTTTTGAAAGCATTTTTGTATGCTGTGACCTATGATTCCTTAGCAGTTAGTTTAAATAATGAGCCTTAAATTTGCTATGGTAGATTCACCACAATCTGCTGCTGTAAGGAGAGAAGGTATGTGTGCTCCATTTTTTCTGTTTTATTGATTTAATCTTTTTAATTTAGTTGCTGTCCAATTGTTCTTAAAAAAAGTGGTGATGCATGCAAATAGAAATTTTTTTAAAAAGTGGTGATGAGGGGAGATTTTTAAGTATATGTCTTTTATTTTTTATTTGCAGTTTTTACCAGTAGGTGATACATTAGGACAACAGCTCTGGGGTACGTGAGCTCTTTTTGCAACTTTTTAATGCATGTTTTTTACATAGCTGTTACTGCATGTGTTTTGGCTGAAGTCTGTGGCTCACCACTATTATTCTTATGAATATTTATTTGTATTTATGATTTACACTAAGATCTTTTTATGTATTTATTATTATGGATATGTATTTATGATTTATACTAACAAATATTTACATATTTATTAACAGTCTTAACAGCCCCTGATGCAACCCTTGTACGGGTAAAACATGGCCATGCCAGGCTTATATATATATATATATAATTTTTTTTTTAAATATTTTAATGCGGTAAATAAATTTGGACAACTTTGGATTTTTTTTTAAAATTATCAACGATCTGCTGTTTTGTTGTCTATAACTCTCCTGGACTATATATGGGCATTAGTCCGTTCTGGAGAGAAGGCCAAGGCTTGCCTGCCATCCAAGGCGTGCAGTGCTTTTTTGAAAGGATGGGCATGAGGTTTTTGAGAAGAATGAGTAAAACAACTGACTGGTTAATGTGGAATTCTGACATCACCTTAGACCTTAGAATGCGTACGGAGAACCACTCTGTTATGATGAAACCTTGCATAAGGTGTATCAGTTACTAGGGCCTGAAGTTTGTGGACTCTGCACGCTGCAGTGACCACCACCAAAAAAACCTAACTATTTCAGGTCAGATACTTCAAGTGGCAAGCGGCTTAATAGAAGCTTTTATCACCTGGAAGAGGATGACCTTGAGGTCCCATTACACTGTTGGAGGTTTGAATAGGGTCTTTCTGTACAGAGATGGGCTTACTTTCTACATGGTGATAATAAGCACCAATTGCACTAAGTCAAACCCTTGCAGAATTGGTTTCTAGCCCAGAAACATGTATAAGGTATTCAAGCAGTTTTTGTGTAGGGCAAGAAAAAAGATCTAAGGCCTTGCCCTCACACCAGATGGCAAACTTCTTCCATTTGAAATGTAGAAATATGGTACAGCCAGGAGCCCCCACCGGAAGGGTGGGAAGTCAAACCTTAGAGCTCGGGGTATTAGAAACTCTGTCCAAGTCAAAAATCTGATGGCTAGTATGACTAGGAGCTTGCTGGAAAAGCATGGCCTAGTTTTTAGCCCAGATTGAGGCCTAAATAATCTAAATTGGAAAAGTTTGGTCAAGGAATTTGAAAACAAAATGGAGCCTGTAGCTACAAAATGGATTCCCTTAGTTCTGTATCTGAGTTAGAAAAAACTTGTTTTTGTGAAGATAATGCCAGGTGCAAGTAAAATAGGGAAGTTAAAAGGGGAAGTAGCTGTCCAAGAGGGGAGGAAGTCTTTCCTGTGAGTATCCTTGCGGTCAAGCAAGTTTTGGGTAAAACAACCTTTAACATTGAAGTCAATGGAAAGCCATTGGTTTTAATGCAGCCAGGAGGGTATAAAAGGAGCAGCAAATCTGGGAGTGGTAGGAGAAGCTCCAGATGCCATCCAGAGATGCTGCCAGCCAGATCTGAAGTCAGATTAATGTTCCTGATAGCGAAAGCTACATACCTGTAGAAGGTATTCTCCGAGGACAGCAGGCTGATTGTTCTCACTGATGGGTGACGTCCACGGCAGCCCCTTCAATCGGAGATCTTCTCTAGCAAAGACGTTTGCTAGCCCTCATGCGCGCACGCACACAGCACATGCGCGACCGTCTTCCCGCCCGAACTCGCTCCTGTTCGTCAGTCCAGTAAATAGCAAAGACAAAGACAAGGGAAGACACAACTCCAAAGGGGAGGCGGGCGGGTTGGTGAGAACAATCAGCCTGCTGTCCTTGGAGAATTCCTTCTACAGGTATGTAGCTTTCGCTTTCTCCGAGGACAAGCAGGCTGCTTGTTCTCACTGATGGGGTATCCTAGCCCCCAGGCTCACTCAAAACAATAAACATTGGTCAATTGGGCCTCGCAACGGCGAGGACATAACAGAGATTGACCTAAACTTAACCAACTAACTGAGAGTGCAGCCTGGAACAGAATAAAAATGGGCCTAGGGAAGTGGAGTTGGATTCTAAACACCAAACAGACTCTGTAGCACCGACTGCCCGAACCGACTGTCGCGTCGGGTATCCTGCTGTAGGCAGTAATGCGATGTGAATGTGTGGACAGATGACAACGTCGCAGCCTTGCAAATCTCTTTGATAGTGGCAGACTTCAAGTGGGCCACTGATGCTGCCATGGCTCTAACACTATGAGCCGTGACATGACCCTCAAGAGTCAGCCCAGACTGGGCGTAAGCGAAGGAGATGCAATCTGCTAGCCAATTAGAGATGGTGCGTTTCCCGTCAGCCACTCCCCTTCTGTTGGGATCAAAAGAAACAAACATTTGGGCGGACTGTCTGTGGGGCTGTGTACGCTCCAGATAGAAGGCCAATGCCCTCTTGCAGTCCAATGTGTGCAGTTGACGTTCAGCAGGGCGGGTATGCGGACGGGGAAGAATGTTGGCAAGACAATTGACTGGTTCAGATGGAACTCCGACACCACCTTTGGCAAAAACTTAGGGTGAGTGCGGAGGACTACTCTATTATGATGAAATTTGGTATAAGGAGCATGAGCTACCAGGGCCTGAAGCTCACTGACCCTACGAGCTGAAGTAACAGCCACCAAGAAAATGACCTTCCAGGTCAAGTACTTCAGATGGCAGGAATTCAGTGGCTCGAAAGGGGGTTTCATCAGCTGGGTGAGAACGACATTGAGATCCCATGACACTGTAGGAGGTTTGACGGGGGGCTTTGACAAAAGCAAACCTCTCATGAATCGAACAACTAAAGGCTGTCCCGAGATCGGCTTATCTTCCACACGGTAATGGTATGCACTAATCGCACTAAGATGAACTCTTACAGAGTTGGTCTTAAGTCCAGACTCGGACAAGTGCAGAAGGTATTCAAGCAGGGTCTGTGTAGAACAAGAGCGAGGATCTAGGGCCTTGCTGTCACACCAGATAGCAAACCTCCGCCATTGAAAGAAGTAACTCTTCTTAGTGGAATCTTTCCTGGAAGCAAGCAAGACTCTGGAGACACCCTCTGAAAGACCCAAGGAGGCAAAATCTACGCTCTCAACATCCAGGCCGTGAGAGCCAGGGACTGGAGGTTGGGATGCAGAAGTGCCCCCTCGTTCTGAGTAATGAGGGTCGGAAAACACTCCAATCTCCACGGTTCTTCAGAAGGCAATTCCAGAAGAAGAGGGAACCATATCTGATGTGGCCAAAAGGGAGCGATCAGGATCATGGTGCCTCGATCCTGCTTGAGGTTCAGCAAAGTCTTCCCCACCAAAGGTATGGGAGGATAGGCATACAGGAGGCCCTCCCCCCAATGCAGGAGTAAGGCATCTGACGCTAGCCTGCCGTGGGCCTGAAGTCTGGAATAGAATTGAGGGACCTTGTGATTGACTTGAGCGGCGAAGAGATCCACCAAGGGGGTGCCCCACACTTGAAAGATCTCGCGTACCACCCGGAAATTGAGTGACCACTCGTGAGGTTGCATGATCCTGCTCAATCTGTCGGCCAGACTGTTGTTTACGCCTGCCAGATACGTGGTTTGAAGAAACATGCCGTTCCGGCGAGCCCAAAGCCACATTCTGACGGCCTCCTGACACAGGGGGCGAGATCCGGTGCCCCCCTGCTTGTTGATGTAGTACATGGCAACCTGATTGTCCGTCTGAATTTGAATAATTTGATGGGACAGCCGATCTCTGAAGGCCTTTAGAGCGTACCAGACCGCTCGTAACTCCAGGAGGTTGATCTGTAAACCTTGTTCCTGGAGGGACCAACTCCCTTGGGTGTGAAGCCCATCGACATGAGCTCCCCAACCCAGGAGAGACACATCCATCGTCAGCACCTTTTGTGGCTGAGGAATTTGGAAAGGACGTCCCAGAGTCAAATTGGACCAAATTGTCCACCAATGGAGGGACTGAAGAAAACTCGTGGACAGCAGGACTACGTCCTCTAGGTCCCCAGCAGCTTGGAACCACTGAGATGCTAGGGTCCACTGAGCTGATCTCATGTGGAGGCGGGCCATGGGAGTCACATACACTGTGGAGGCCATGTGGCCCAGCAATCTCAACATCTGCCGAGCTGTGATCTGCTGGGACGCTCGTACCCAAGAAACAAGGTACAGACGATTGTCGGCCCTCGCTTCTGGGAGGTAGGCATGAGCTGTCTGAGAATCCAGCAGAGCCCCTATGAATTCGAGTTTCTGAATAGGAAGAAGGTGGGACTTTGAATAATTTATCACAAACCCTTGTAGCTCCAGGAGTCGAATAGTCATCTGCATGGACTGTAGAGCTCCTGCCTCTGAGGTGTTTTTCACCAGCCAATCGTTGAGGTAAGGGAACACATGCACTCCCAGTCTGCGTAGAGACGCCGCTACTACAGCCAGGCACTTTGTGAACACCCTGGGTGCAGAGGCGAGACCAAAGGGTAGCACACAATACTGAAAGTGCTGTGTTCCCAGACAAATCGAAGATACTGTCTGTGAGCTGGCAGTATCGGGATATGAGTGTAAGCATCCTTTAAGTCCAGAGAGCATAGCCAATCGTTTTCCTGAATCATGGGAAGAAGGGTGCCCAGGGAAAGCATCCTAAACTTTTCTCGGACCAGATATTTGTTCAGGGCCCTTAGGTCTAGGATGGGACGCAACCCCCTGTTTTCTTTTCCACAAGGAAGTACCTGGAATAGAATCCCAGCCCTTCCTGCCCCGGTGGCATGGGCTCGACCGCATTGGCGCTGAGAAGGGCGGAGAGTTCCTCTGCAAGTACCTGCTTGTGCTGGAAGCTGAAGAATTGAGCTCCCGGTGGGCAATCTGGAGGCTTGGAAACCAAATTGAGGGAGTATCCTAGCCGGACTATTTGAAGAACCCACTGGTTGGAGGTTACGAGAGGCCACCTTTGTTGAAAAAATTTTTAACCTCCCCCCGACCGGCAAGTCTTCCGGCACAGACACTTTGATTTCGGCTATGCTGTGCTGGAGCCAGTCAAAAGCCTGCCCCTTGCTTTTGCTGGGGAGCTGCAGGGGTCTGCTGAGTCGCACGCTGTTGACGAGAACGAGCGCGCTGGGGCTTGGTAATAGGTAACAGTCCTTCTTCTGCCATAAAAATGTCTACCAGTTAAGGTAGATGCTGAAGGCGCCCGGCGGGAGAATTTGTCAAATGCGGTGTCCCACTGGTGGAGCTGCTCTACCACCTGTTCGACCTTTTCACTAAAAATATTATCCCCCCCCCCGCAAGGAGAATTTGCAATCCGCGGCTGAATCCTATTCTCCAGGTCGGAAGCACGCAGCCATGAGAGTCTGCGCATCACCACACCTTGAGCAGCGGTCCTGGACGCGACATCAAAAGTATTGTAAACACCCCTGGCCAGGAATTTACGACACGCCTTCAGCTGCCTGACCTCCTGCTGAAAAGGCTTGGCTTGCTCAGAAGGGAGCTTATCCACCAAGTCCGCCAACTGCCGCACATTGTTCCGCATATGTATGCTCGTGTAGAGCTGGTAAGATTGGATTTTGGCTATGAGCATTGAAGAATGGTAGGCCTTCCTCCCAAAAGAATCCAAGTTTTTAGAGTGTCTGCCCGGGGGCGCCGAAGCATACTCTCTAGAACTCTTGACCTTCTTAAGGGCCAGATCCACAACCCCAGAGTCGTGAGGCAACTGAGTCCGCATCAACTCAGGGTTCCCATGGATCCGATACTGGGACTCGATCTTCTTGGGAATGTGGGGATTAGTTAGCGGCTTAGCCCAGTTCTCCTGCAGTGTCTTCTTGAAGACATGATGCATGGGTACTGTAGACGATTCCTTAGGTGGCGAAGGATAATCCAAAAGCTCAAACATTTCAGCCCTTGGCTCATCCTCCGTAACCACAGGGAAAGGAAAAGCCGTAGACATTTCCCGGACAAAGGCCGCGAAAGATAGACTCTTGGGAGGAAAAAGCTATCTTTTAGGGGAGGGAGTGGGATCAGAAGGAAGACCGTCAGACTCCTCATCTGAGAAATATCTGATGTCTTCCTCTGCTTCCCACGAGGCCTCACCATCGGTGTCGGACACCAGTTCATGGACTTCTGTCCGAAGCTGTGCCCGCCTCAACTCCGTAGACACATGGCCACAGTGGGAATGTTGAGAAGCAGACTCCCGCATCGGCGGCGATGAAGCTCCCTCCATCGATGTCATCGGGGAGTCTGCCTGGGAGGCAGCTGACGCAGGTACCGCAGGCGATACCGGTATCGGAGACCTCACGACAGGCAAAAGGCCAGCCGTCGCCTCAATCGATGGCACCGGCGGCGCAAGCACCCCTGGTATCGGAAAAGGGCGCAACAGCTCCTCCAGGATCCCTGGAAGGATGGCCCGGAGGCTCTCGCTTAGAGCGGCTGTCGAGGAAGGCTGGGAGTCCGGCACAGGCGACGAGCACAGAATCTGTCCGAGGCGCGGAGGTGGTACTGGGCTGTCCAAGGTGGAGCGCATCGACACCTCCTGAATGAAGGGTGAGCGGTCCTCCCGGCGTTGATGCCTAGTGGGTGCCGAATCCCTCGGTAACCCAGAGCTCTCGGTACCACGTCTGGAAGGTGACCGGTGCCGATGCTTCTTTGCCTTCACACAAAGCATGTCATCGGAACCTCCTGGTACTGACGAGGAGCACGTCGAATCCAAATGTCTCTTCCTCGGGGCCGGGTCCTAAGAAGGTCGATCCCGGGGGTCTGTACCGCAGGAGCCCTCAAGGCAGGGGGAGACCTACTCGAGGGCTCAATGCCACCAGCAGGGGAATGGACAGCCCTCACCTGCACTCCTGACGACATCAGTATCAACGATGATCCTGGTACCGTAGACGCTGGAGCACCGGTCGATGACCTCGGTACCGCAGATGTTGATGCACCGGCCGATGACCTCGATACTGTGACCGCTGAAACAACAGGCGAGGCCCCGAACAAGACGTTCCAGTGGGCCAATCTCGCCACCTGAGTTCTCTTCTTCAACAGAAGACAGAGATTACAGGCCTGAGGACGGTGCCCAGCCCCCAGACACTGAAGGCATAAAGTGTGCCTATCAGTGAGCGAGATAACCCGGTTGAACTGGGTGCACTTTTTGAAGCCGCTGGGAGGCTTCGATGACATGGGTGGAAAAATCACGCCTGCGAAGTCAAAATCCGCGATGATGGCAAAGGGCACCAAAAAAGAAGGGGAAAAACCCGTAAGGGCGGCCAACAGGGCCACTTACGAAAGCGAAAGGAAACTTGCGGGGAAAAACAAACTCAAAAATAAAGGCGTCCTTTTTTTTTTTTTTAAAACACAAACACGCAACACAAAACTAAGAAAAACGGGGTGCTTCCGAAGCGGAAGAATGGCAAAAGCGTGATGGTCTCCTCAGGGCACAGAACAACGCTAAACACAGCCGTCCCGAGCGTGGAAAAAAGAAGACTGACGAACACGAGCGAGCTCGGGCGGGAAGATGGTCACGCATTCGCGGTGTGTGTGTGTGCACGTGCGAGGGCTAGCAAACGTCTTTGCTAGAGAAGATCTCTGATTGAAGGGGCTGCCGTGGACGTCACCCATCAGTGAGAACAAGCAGCCTGCTTGTCCTCGGAGAATGCCTTGTATTGCCTTGGTAAGCAATAAACATATATCTTTGCAATCTGTCTTTCCTATCTCTTTCTTATACAATATTTAAAGTGGTAATTAATCCCTGGGGTAGAAATGGGTATAGGCATGTGCTGATATTCCCCCCCCCCCCACCACTAACACAAGAGTCAGATGGTCATTGATAGCCTTCAGATGGTTAAGACCAGCCTTCCAGAAAGCCTCCCTGATATGTGGGTAGTTGACCTGCATACCAGAGGGGGGCTCTATGGGGTAGTCTCCCCTCAATAAATTCAGAAGTTACAGGACTTCATAGGGGAATCTTTCTTGGATACAAGCAGGAACCGAGAGAAACACCCTCATGCAGATGAAAAGATACAAGTTCTAAGCTCTGAACATCCAAATCATGAGCATTAAGTGATAGGAGGATGGGGTGTAGGAGAGACCACCTATTCCGAGTGATGATGGTCGGAAAGCGGTTCACTGATCTTCAAAGGCTAACTCCAGAAGTAGAGGGAACCATATCTGTTTAAAAAGTAACCTGAGAGATTAAAAGCCTGACAGAACAGCTAGGCCTTTAATGCAGAGAAACTTGTTAAAAGATAGCTCTGAACAAATGTCCTGACGGAGGGAGTTCCAATATGCAAGGGCAGCGAATAAAAAGCACAGTGTCTAGTGGATTCTAAACTAGCTTCTTTGGGATGTGGCAAAACTAAACGGTAATTATTGAGTGATCGTAATGAACGTATGGGTGAGTATGGGATCGAAAAATTATGTCTTGTCTGATAATTTTCTTTCCTTTAGTCACAGCATATGAATCCAGAGACATATAGGTTGTGTTCATCTACCAGCAGGTGGAGATAGAGCGCGTTGGATTGCACTGTCATAGAACAGTATGCTCCCTGGCCATTAAGTATTGCTCATAACAAAGCAGAAGAAGACAAGAGTAAAACATTTCTCTTCCCCCACAGGGAAATGTATCTAAAACCAAGAGATATAAACATAGAAGCCATTAACAACAGATCTAAAATAAAAGGTAACAAAGGAAAAATGTAGCAACATGGTCCAACAGAGAGAACTAACCAAGTGGACCACTAAAACAAGGGTGGGACCCTGGATTCATCTGCTGCAATTAAAGGAAAGAAAATTATCAGGTAAGACATAATTTTTTGTTCCTTAGCGTCAGCAGCAGATGAATCCACAGACATGTGGAATGTAACAAAGCAGTCTTTAAGTAGGATGGGCACCTGAAGCTTCTGCAGTTACCACCAAAACTTCAAAGATGCATCCAACCGAGCGGAGACATCCAAACTGCTGTGTGCGCATAAGATAGGTGAGGAAAACCTTAACGCTGTCTCCCAGAAGTCGGCAAAGAAAAACAGGCGGGCTTCCCCCCAGAAAATCGCAACAGCTCTGGGAGAAGGTACCCAGAAAATAGACATAAGTGGGTTACCTGATAATAAATATGCGGATGCAATAGTCTCCAGGACCCAGCGAGCCAATCAGGCCTTGGAGGCTGCATAACTGGGAGTCCCAAGCAAAGCACAAACCAATGATCTGAGCGACGGAACTCATGGTCCATGACCAAAAAGTGCAGGACTACACGGAGAACAGCAAACAAGAGGGAAAAACCAAGATGACTGAGAAGAAACTGTTCTCCAGTAGGGCCTAAGAGTGCACACTACCCCTGAGGAAGGGCTTCCAAATAGTGCAGACATACACATGTAATCGCATACCTGCATGAAGAACACAGGGCGATTGAAATGAAAGAGAAAAACTCCTTAGGATGAAGAGGCAAAACTAAGCACCCTATCTTCCCTCTAGGGAAAAAATAAAGCTCAACAGAATAAAGTCTGGAGAGCCGAGACCCTGCCTGGAATGATGCCAGGACCCATGATCAATAGCAGGTAACCCCAGACAACAGCCACTGATAAGAGGAAAACGAAGATTAGCTTGCCCTGACTGGAAGAATGATTAGAGCCCTGTTCAAGAAGATGTAAAGACTGAGAGTCCTCCCGATCGTTCACCCATGTTGGGAAGACCTCATCTAATAACAGTATGACCTAGAACAGGAGCCGAATTGGCCACTGACTGAGTTTCCATCTCCTGCCTCGAGAAGCAATCCCTGTCAATGCTGACAGAGACTGTCCAAAAAGATCTTCTAAGGTGCCATTAACACTGAGGCATAGAAGGAAATCACCCTGACTGGCTGGTCTGCACCCCTGGAAACTCAATAGGTGGTGACCTTTAGAGTTCAGGAAAGAATCCAAAACCTTGTGACCAGACACGGAACCCCCCTCCCCCCCCCTCATATCAGGCAATCTACCAAGAGAGTAGACTGCTGGAGCTGCTGAATAGGTAAGAGAAAGGCAGCATGGAAACTATCATCAAAGACTGAATGCAGCATGGGGGAACCAAGAGAGGAGGAGAGAAACAGTCGAGAAGGGACCACTATCAATGTCTAACAAAAGTCCTGACTCATGGCAGAATACCCAATAGAAAGGCTATTTTGCCCGTAACTGACTCATTTATCCACCCCCAGAAGCTGGAGGGGAAAGGAAAACTTGACTTATGTTAGTATCTTGCTCACGAGTAACATAAAGAACTTGCTCTGCTAAGCTGAAGCCATAACACATCTGTAGGCATGCCAAGTCTAAGCCATAATGCAACTGTAGTCATATCAAGCCCCAAGGTGAAAATCACCTGCCAATGGTGAAAATGAATGGTACTCCGAAGGACTGAAGCCCAACAGGAAGCTAGGCTGAAACTGGCAGACTATCAAGATACAAAGAGATGCCAATTATCCAAATGTTAAACATGGCTGATTCAGCAAGCCAAATTGGAAGGAAGGCCATCCCCATTACCAGAAAAATATGTCCGAATCCATGCTGAAAAGCAGGATGCCAGAGAAATAAAGCAAAACCTTCCCAAGGATAGCAAATCCCAGAATCTTAGGGTAAGAAGATGTTAACACACCTCCTGTAGAAGCAGGAAATCCATCCTGTGGAAATAAAACTGCTGCAGACTGCCTTATTCCTAGGGAGAGAAGTGGACCCGACATCCAAACCGAGGTAGAAGGAATCTCCCTGCTATGAAACAACAAGAGGAACGGAATAACGTCCTGTTCCCCTAACTCCAGTGGAGACAGATTTCAAGGGGTCCCCCCCCCCCCCCCAAAAAAAAAAAAAATGAGAGTGCAAGGTGGCTGGAACTGCTGGATGTATGGGCTGAAGCAAACCTGGTGAGACCAAGCAGAGAACAGCAGCAACATGAACAACGTGAATTTTGCAACTCTGGTCTATGACTGTAGTAATTTTATGCCCCCCCCCCCCAAACCTCATGGAATGTGAGGAGGCTTCATGCCCTCGAGAAACTGAGGAGAGAATAAGTCCCTCCAGTAGCAGGAGGTACATAGGATATAGAAGTAGCAGCCAAGCAATGTACACCAGCCTGAAAGGAGGTTTATCTCCGAAGCAGTGGGAAGGAGGAAGGGAGATTTTCCGGAAGGAAGATTCCCTCGGCCTACAGCCCGTATCATGACCAAACCAAAAACAAGAAAGGCCCAACAGAACCTTGAGGCCCGTTCCTTTGGAGAGCTCTGAGATTTCAAATTGCCCAGATCTCTAAGCACTGACTTCAGAACTCCTCCCAATAGAAGTATACCTCCCAAAGGTAACTTGTGCAAAGCAACAGAAAAGCCTCCTCAGCTGTACCAAGGCTCAGTTCGAGGTGTCCTGATGCTGGCGAAAGTTAGGTGGAATGGCAATGTCCCAGAACTGTCAGGTACGGCGGGGCACTAGAGACCACCCCTGTGGCTAAATGCCAGCGCTAGAAGGAGGAACAGAACATAACATTCTGCATCAAGTGCACTAAAGATAGCTAGCTGTAAGGGACATGAACCAGCAAACACTATCTCTGACCACCCGCTTAGCTGCTTGTTGTCATAACTAAGACATTATAGCGCTACAGAGAAGCCACTCTACCCTAAGCATGACCTATTGAATAGGATGGAAAGATGCCAAAGCAGCTGAGCCAGTTTTTGTTTTTTAAAACACACCTCATCCTACAGCGGGTGCATCAGCTGGTAAGAATATGGGCCAGTGCCAGCATGCAATACCAAGAGGGCCAAGATGCTATGAAAACACCACCACAGCCAACCCCAGTACCGTAACATGGGGAGCCAACTCAGCCCTCCATGAACCGTTGTGCCAGAAACACAAACAGAGAGACAATATACATCCCATAGAAAGAACGGTGCATTCCTTCGCCTCTGGTATAACACACAAACCAGCCTCTTTGTTGCTATCAGGCTGGATAGAGATAAGAAGGGGAGGACAACAGGGCACAGTCACCTCGGCCAGCTGGCGGTATAGAGGGCTAAAAGGTCCACTGAAAAATGCACTCAGTGACTGACAGAGCTAGCCTGTTGAGCTACTGCCCAAATATCCAAATAGGCGAAATCCTATTAATGTGCTGACCACGGGGCAAGAAATGCCTTGGAGGGGCTAAACCTAAGGTTAGATCAAACCAGGGTTCTAGGAGAAGGAGAAAAGTGTAAAAACAGACACCTTTATGGGCAACACAAAGAACCATGCACCCTAGACATGAACATGTCGCAGTCCACATGCCGATGTAATGCCTGGATACAGTGGGAACCAAGTAGTCGTCAAACATAACAGAAATCCTGCCAGAGACACTCAGCAAGAGCAAGAAAGGCATAAAATAGTATAGACAACGCGGACCTGCTCAAGGGTACCAGAACATGGAAGATAGGTGATCAAGGTCTGGGGCAGGACTTGCCGCCCCAAGTCTCCTGAATGGCGCACTACGCGCCCCAGTAGTGCAGAAGTCAACTCTGGATTCTGGGACCGAGTCAAGGAAAGTAGGCACCACAGAAAACAAAATGCCACTGAGATTGTGATAACGGTGGCCCCAGAATAGAGGCTGCGGAGACATGCAGACCCCATGGTACCACTGGTACTCCCCCTTATGAGGTCCGCCGGATAGTAAGCCCCAAGAATAATGTCCGGTAGAACACTCCCAATAATAAGAAAGGAAGGGTGCCAAAGAGATAAACTGTGGACCTGGACCGCAAGTCATACAGATCCCCAGCAAAGGCTGCAAAGCTTGCGGGATCCATGAGTACTCCGAGGTTCTCTGGGCTTATCTGATCCTGGGCCCAATCCCTGCTTTTAGCCTGACAAATCAGTGCACAGAATAGTATATTGGTGTAGGCTGGGACGCAAGCACAACCGCTATGGGAGCGAACTTGAGCGGGCTATACGTGGGGACTCAAACAGGAAGCAGGTACAGAGCAGGAAAAAGACACGCCCCTGCAAGATGACGGCAGCTCTTCTGACAAAGGAAACCCCACTGCTGCCCTGCCATCAGAATGGAGCTTAACAGCCCTTTCAGTCTGATACGAGAAATCCAAGCTGTAGAGAATAGCAACTGAGCATGGAACACTCACCCCAATGAAAATCAAAAAGCCAGATGCCACCAATCCAATCTCCAGCTATGTGAAGCACTGTCCACACTCTCTCACAGAACAGTCACAGCCATACAGGCTAGTGAAGTGCCAGTTTTCCATCCAGGGTTTTGTTTTTTGCATTTTTGTGAGGAAGGAGCACTGAAGGAAAATGGATGGAGAGGTGGGCAAGGGTGAAAAAGGGACCAGGGATGACCAGGTGTATTCCTTAAAGGTGGCACCGCTCAGTCACACACCCCTAAGCTCAACAAAACTGGGAAACCCAGAATAGAAGCTGCAACCAGATGAGGCCAGGAGCTTCTGAGAAACTGTCCATTCGCCTGCTGGAGAAAGATAATACTGAATGGCTAGGGAGCATACGGTCCTATAACACAGTGCAATTCAGCGATCTCCACCTGCTGGTAGATGGACACAGCCCACACATCTCTGGATTTATCCTGTTGCTGACACTAAGGAATGTAAGCCAAATAAACAGGAAACCCAGCCAGAAAGCCTTAAACGTAAGGGTAAGAAAATTATAGAGGACACTTTGATCGATGGGAAGCCAATGGTATTTCTGAAACAAGGGTGAAACATGATTCTTCTTTTAGCATGGCAAAGAAGCTTGATTGCAGTGTTTTGCAATGTTTGAAGGAGACCTGGTGGAAAGAGGACAATCATAAATTGTACCTTAATAACACATATCACAATGATGATAAAGGGGATCAAATTGGAATGGGGGGGGGGGGGGGTGCACTATATGTTAAAGAGGGAACTGATTAAACAAAATATTCTACATGAAACAGACAGCAGCATGAAATTCCATGTGTGAAGGGAAAGAGTATACTGGTAGGGAAGTACTATTGTCCATCAGGACAGAACAAACAGACAGATGAAGAAATGCTTACAGAAATTAGGAAACCTGGTAAACTGGGCAACATTATAATAATGACTAACTTCAATTACCCCAATATTGACTGGATTAATGCTACATCATGGAGCACTAGGGAGGTAAAATCCTTAGATGTAATACATGATTGCTTCTTAAAACAACTGGTCCAAGAATCAACAAGAGGGGGAGCTATTTTAGATCTAGTCTTTAGTGGAATGCAGGCATGGTACAAGAGATAACGCTGTTGGATCCACTGGGAAACAGTAATCATAACATGATCAAATTTGAGCTGATATCTGCAGTGAAGTCATAAAGGAAATCTATTATAGCAGCATTTAATTTTCGAAAGGGCGACTACGACAAAATGAGGAAAATGGTAAAAAGAAGCTAAAAGGGTTGACTGCAAAGGTTAGGACTTTAAATCAGGAATGGGAGTTGTTTGAAAATACCATCGTGGAAGCCCAGACCAGATGTATTCCATGTATTAACAAAAGTGGAAAGAAGAGCAAATGACAGCCCGCATGGTTAAAAGGTGAAGTGAATGAGGCTATTACACCCAAAAGAGAATCAATCAAAGAATGGAAAAAGGATCTGAATGAAAAAAATAAGAAGCAACATAAGCACTGCCAACAAGCTAGATGCAAACCATTGATAAAGGTGGCTAAAAGAGAACATGAAGAAAAACTTGCCATGGAGACAAAAACTCATAGTGTGATAAGAACACATGTATGTGATAGTCACATCCAGGATAGTTGGGTTAAGGCAGTTTCAGTCTGAAATACAAGTCCCAGAAGGCATTGCAGGCAAGGAGCCAGAGGGTGAGATGAAGAACCTGGACTGGACTCCTAGCTGCAATCGGGGAAGACATGGGTGTAAGCTGGCAGGTGGTGTAGAGTGGCTGCCACTAGGCGAAAAGGAGTGTTGGGAAACCCTGTGTGCAGGAGCTCATCATTGGTCTAATTAGTTTAATGCTCAACTCAGCTGATTTGGGGTGTGAGGAAGCTAATGAGTGGAGAATGATTGGTGGTGGTAACTGGAGCCAGGGATTGATTAGGCAGGTGGGAAGGAGTCCCAGGAGTTCAGTTCAGTTCAGGAGAGAGAAGCAGAAGGAGAGAAGTATTTGCAGGCTGAAAATCCTTGGGCAGGGAGGTCCCTAAAGTACTGAAGCAGGCTGAGATTCCTTGGGTGAAAGGAAGTCCCAAAAGTATTGAATTCACTGTGAAGCTGATGCAGGGGAAAACCCTTGGGTAGAAGGAGTCCCTAAAATATTGAACTCTCCTGAAGGTAAAGAGGATAGAAGGTAGAAAATGCTACTTGGTGACTGAACTGTGATGATGAACGGAAAGAACTGTTTGTCTTGGGAATTGAATTACTGTTTATTGTGCATTGGATAAAGAGCCCAGACTGGAGCTTGTAAGCCTGTATTGAATCCTGGTATGTGCTATGCTGCTGTTGAAACTGTGTACTAGAAACCTGCATGGAATAAAAGTCCTTAAGATTGAAGTACTGGTAGACATCTATTTCTTCATTGTGACGGGAGCCTGTGGCTGGAGGAGATTGTTCTATCCTTGGCGGCACAAGAGAGGCGCCTGGTTACAATAGTAGCACCTTTTCAGGTACAACAGAAGCAGGCTGCACAAGAGAGGCGCCTGGTTACAATAGTAGCACATTTTCAGGTACAACAGAAGCAGAAGCCTGTGAGGCTGTGAACTCAATATGATCATTACTTCAAAAGATATTTGCTTTCACTTATACCTTATCCTACAAAATTTAAATGTTGAAGTCATCCATACCAAGTCTAACAATTCCACCTAAACCTGCTAAGGTGTTTAATTTAATGCTATCTCTTGCACTACGTCTAATTATATCCAACTGGAAAAACAATCTGAACGTTACTTTTCATGAATGCAGGAATTTAGTATGTTCTTTCTATCACTATGAAGAAATAGCTGCATCAAAAAATGGTCATAAATCACATTTTCTGAAAACTTGGTCTATATTAGATAATTATTGTCAATCATCATGTAAAGATCCATAATGATTTTATTTCAAGGGCATTTGACATGGTTGACCATGGAATTTTATTACACATCCTCGAATACTTCGGAATCGGAGGCAATGTTCTCAATTGGTTTAAGGGGTTCCTAACCACCCGCTCATATCAAGTGATATCAAATTCGACTACATCAGCTACATGGATACCTGAATGCAGAGTTCCACAGGGATCCCCCCTCTCACCGACCATATTCAACCTAATGATGACACCCTTGGCTAAACTACTATCGAACCAGAATCTAAACCCATATATATATGCTGATGATGTAACGATCTTTATCCCATTCAAACATGATCTAAGAGAAATCTCCTATGAAATCAACCAAAGCCTACATATTATGAATTCCTGGGCAGATGCATTTCAACTGAAACCAAATGCAGAAAAAACCCAATGCCTAGTACTCACCTCGCAATACAACAAGAAGGAATTTACCACCATCAATACACCTAAACTAAGCCTACCAGTCTCGGACACCCTAAAAATTCTTGGAGTCACCATTGACCGACACCTAACACTCGAGAATCATGTGAAAAACATAACTAAAAAGATGTTTCATTCAATGTGGAAACTAAAAAGAGTCAGACCATTTTTTCCAAGGAATGTCTTCCGCAACCTGGTACAATCATTGGTACTTAGTCATCTGGACTATTGCAACTCACTCTACGCCGGCTGCAAAGAGCAAATACTCAAAAAACTCCAGACAGCCCAGAACATGGCAGCCAGACTTATATTCGGCAAACCAAAATATGAAAGCACAAAACCCCTAAGCGAAAACCTACACTGGCTCCCACTCAAAGAACGTATCACGTTCAAACTCTGTACCTTGGTCCATAAAATCATCCATGGTGACGCCCCAGCTTACATGTCAGACCTAATAGAACTACCACCCAGAAACGCAAAAAAATCCTCTCGCACATTCCTCAATCTTCATCCTCCCAAGTGTAAAGGCTTGAAATACAAATTAATGCATGCATCAACCGTTTCCTATACAAGCACACAGCTCTGGAACGCGCTGCCACGCAACCTGAAAACGGTCTATGAAATGACCAATTTCTGCAAACTACTGAATACTTATCTCTTCGACAAAATATATCACAAAGATCAACACGTGTAACTGTACATTCTTCAAAATATCCAGAAACGTTCTTTATGTTCTTTAATGTCTTTTGCTCGACAATTTCATGTATTTCACCATCATGTATCCAAAACTTTCTGTAAACCAATTGTATATTCTTCACTATTTCCAGTATCCACGATGAATTGTAAGCCACATTGAGCCTGCAAAGAGGTGGGATAATGTGGGATACAAATGTAATAAAATAAATAAATAAATTTTATTATACTTTATTCTGCATTTCTGCTCATTTGTTGTTCCTATTACCTGTTTTGTGTTAATGTTTTGGATCTTTGCCATTAAATTTATATATACCATCGTAGTGTCCTTTAATTCTATGAATGGTAACTTACATAAAAATCTCTATATATAAAAGGCACCACCAACGTTCTAATGAAGCCTCCAGCCGGAAGTGTGAAGTGCCAGAGATATCCGGTTTCCCCATGAGTGGAGGAAAACAGCACAGCACGAAATCCCTCTCTCTGTAACAGTGAAGGACTCAGAGGGGGAGGGGAGAGAGACGCCCTCCCTCACTCTCTCTGTAACACAAACACAGCACAGTAGGAAACTTAACACTGAAGGACTGGACTCGGAGGGGGGAGGGGACAGACAGCACAGGGGAAGGGAGAGAGGGCAGAGAGCAGGGACACACACACTCCCACATGCACACTCTGAAGAAAACCTTGCTAGCCCCCGTTTCATTTGCATCAGAAACGGGGCTTTTTTACTAGTGTATAAATAAAGATGTAAAAAAAACAAAACGTAGAAGCCTGTGAGGAAATCCGTGGGATCAGTAGATCATGAAGGAGCAAAATTGAATGAATTCCTTGCTTCGGTCTTTATTGAAGACTAGTAAAAAAGGCCCGTTTCTGGAACAAATGAAACGGGCGCTAGCAAGGTTTTCCTGGGAGTGTGTATGTTTGAGAGAGAGAGAGAGAGAGAGAGCCAGAGTGAATGTGCAGGTGTGTGACAGAGTGAGACTGTATGTGTGACAGTGTGTGTGTGAGAATGAGAGTTTGTGACAGGGCCCCCTCCCCTGTTCCTAATGCTCCTCACCCCGTTCCCTCCCCTCCTTTTCCTCCTCCTTCCCACACTTTGGGTTCCTTAAGGCTTTCAAAAGTCTATGTACCCCCGTGGCCCTAATGCTCAGTATCCGGATACCCCACCGCTTTCCTCCTCACCCCTCCCCCAAGATGTAATACTTTCACGTCCTTCATTTTTTTTTTAAAGTGTCCTATCTACCCTGTGTACAAATGCCCGGCATTCAGATTGTGTTCCTCTCGTAAATTTTCATTTCTTTCATTCATTCAGAACTTCCCCCCCACCCCCCCCCCTGAACACTTTTGGTTCCTTCAGTCTTTTAAAACTCTCCTATGTACCCTGTGTGCTAATGGCCAGCATTGAGATTGTTTTCCTGTCCCAAATTTGCATGTCTTTCAGTCATTCACAACTCCCCCCCCCCTCTTCTCCAGTTTAACACTTTCGTTTCCTTCAGTGTTTTAAAACTTTCCTATCTACCCTGTGTCCTAATGGCCAGCATTCAGATTGTTTTCCTTTCCCAAATGTTTATGTCTTTCAGTCGTTCAGAACTCCCCCCTCCCCCATTTAACACTTTCGGTTCCTTCAGTCTTTTAAAACTCTCCTATCAACCCTGTGTCCTAATGGCCAGCACTCAGATTGTTTTGCTTTGCCAAACTGTCTGTCACTGATGTCACTGAGGTCAGTGCGTGCCTGCATAGCAGACCACTTCCGGCAGGCACGGTCCCAGGCACATCCTGTTGGAGGTGAGAATTATTATATAGGAAGATGTATGAGATCTACCTGTACCGGAAATGGTTTTCAAGAGTGATGATGATGAGGAACTAAAAGAAATCTTGGTGAACCTGGAAGACATACTGAGCCAAACTGACAAGTTAAAGAGTGATAAATCACCTTGACCAGATGGTATACTCCCCAGGGTACTGAAAGAACTCAAACATGAAATTGTTGATCTGCTGTTAGTTATCTGTAACCTGTCATTGAAACTGTCTACAGTACCTGAAGATTGAAGGGTGGCCAATGTAATGCCGAGTTTTAAAAAGGGTTCCAGGGGCGAGCCTGGAAAATACAGACCGGTAAGCCTGATTTCAGTGCCGGGCAAAATAGTGGAAACTATTATAAAGAATAAAATTATGGAACACATAGATAAACATGGTTTAATGGGAAAGAGTCAGAATGGGAAGGGAAGTCTTGCCTCACCATTTTGCTTCATTTCTTTGAAGGCATGAATAAACCTGCTGATAAAGGTGAGCTGGTTAATGTAGTGTGCATCTAGGTTTCCAGAAAGCTTTTGACCAACTTCCTCATAAGAGGCTCCTGAGAAAATTAAAAACTCCTCTCTTGTTTTGATATGCTTGTATCACTTTCTTCTCTCGAATATGTGACTTAGTGTATGCATGGAATAACTCGTTAGCACTTTCCTAACCATAATTGACGTTCCTTTCCTTTTTTCCATAGACCGTTATTAAAAGGACTTGGGGAAAATCCACTATTTCTGGGATAAGCAGTATAAAATGCTTTGTACTTCTTGGGATCTTGCCAGGTATTTGTGATCTGGATTGGCCACTGCTGGAAACAGGATGCTGGGCTTGATGGACCTTTGGTCTTTCCCAGTATGGCAATACTTATGTACTTTTTCTGTTCTTTTAGTGTTGATTTTTTAAATTGCAAACAATGGGATAGAAGGCAATGTCCTTCTGTGGATTAGGAATTGGTTATTGAACAGAAAAGCGAAGATACTTACCTGTTGCAGGTATTCTCCGAGGACAGCAGACTGATCATTCTCACAAGTGGGTCGACGATCCGTGTTGGCCCGGGAACCAGAATATTGAATAGCAAAATGTTTGCTAGAGCCTTCTGGCGCATGTGTAGCGCCGCACTGAGCATTCGCAGAGTGCCTTTCCGCCCGTCATGTGACCGCGCTCCTCAGTTTAATCCAAAAAGCATAAATGAAAAAAGCAAAACAACTCTAAGGGGAGGTGGCCGGAATTGGAGAATGATCAACCTGCTGTCCTCGGAGAATACCTGCTATAGGTAAGTATCTTTGCTTTCTCCGAGGACAAGCAGGCTGTATCATACTAAAATGTGGGGAATCCCTAGCATTCGGGCTCACCCAAAACAACAAACATTGGTCAATTGGGCCTCGCAAAGGTGAGGACATAACAAAGATTAACCTGAACTATACACAAACTAGATGAGAGTGAAGCCTGGAACAGAATAAAATGAGGCTAGGAGGGTGGAGATGGATTCTAGACCCCAAACATATTCTGCAACACTGACTGCCCAAACCGACTGTCGCATCAGGTATCCTGCTAAAGGCAGTAGTGAGATGTGAATGTGTGGACTGAAGACCACATTGCAGCCTTGCAGATCTCTTCAATGGAGGCTGATTTTAAGTGAGCCACCGACACAGCCATGGCTTTGACATGACCCTCTATAGTCAGCCCAGCTTGGGCATAAGCGAAAGAAATGCAATCCGCTAGCCAACTGGAAATGGTCTATTTACTGATGGCGACTCCCCTCCTGTTGGGATTGAAATAGACAAACAACTGGGTGGACTGTCTGAAGGGCTTTGTCCGCTCCATGTTAAAGGGTAATGCTCTCTTGCAGTCCAAGGTGTGTAAGCTGTTTTCGCCAGGGTGGGTATGGGGACGGGGAAAAAATGTTGGCAAGACAATCAACTGGTTCAGATGGAGCTTCGACACCACTTTCGGCAGGAACCTAGGGTGCGTGTGGAGGACTACTCTGTTGTGATGAAACTTAGTATAAGGTGCATCCACTACTAACGCCTGAAGCTCACTGACCCTACGAGCTGAAGTAACAGTCACCAAGAAAACAACCTTCCAGGCAGGAATTCATTTGCTGAAAAGGAGCTTTCACCAGCTGAGTGAGAACAACGTTGAGATCCCATGACGCTGGTGGAGGTTTGACAGGGGGCTTTGACAAAAGCAAACCTCTCATGAAGCAAACAACTAAAAGCTGTCCAGAGATAGGCTTACCTTCTACACGGCGATGATAAGCACTGATTGCACTAAGGTGAACACTCACGGAGACTCTGATGATTGTAGAAGGTACTCAAGCAGGGTCTGTGTAGGACAAGAAAGGGGATCTATGGCCTTGCTGTCACACCAGATGGCAATCTTCTTCCATTTAAAAGAGTAACACCTGTTAGTGTAATCTTTCCTGGAAGCCAGAAAGACCTGGGAGACACCCTCCGAAAGACCCAAAGAAGCAAATTCTAGACTTTCAACATCCAGGCTGTGACAGCCAGAGACTGGAGGTTGGGATGTAGAAGCGACCCCTCATTCTGCATGATGAGGGTCAGGAAACACTCCATTCTCCACAGCTCTTCAGAGGACAATTCCAGAAGTAGAGGGAACCAAATCTGACGCAGCCAGTAAGGTGGAATCAGGATCATGGTTCCCCGTTCTTGATTGAGTTTCAACAAAGTTTTTCCCACTAGAGGTATTGGAGGATACGCATACAGAAGGCCTGTTCCCTAATAAAGGATAAAGGCATCTGATGCTAGTCTGTTGTGGGCCTGAAGCCTGGAACAGAACAGAGGGACGTTGTGATTTAGTTGAGTGACGAAAAGATCCACCGAGGGGGTGCTCAACACTCTGAAGATCTTGTGGGCTATGCCCATATTCAGAGACCAATAGTGAAGTTGCATTACACTGCTCAGCCTGTTGGCCAGATATGTGGCCTAGAGAAACATGCTGTAATGGTGGGCCTAGAGCCACTTCTGGACGGCTTCCTGATACAGAGGATGAGATCCGGTGCCCCCCTGCTTGTTGGTGTAATACATCGCAACTTGACTGTTGAATTACGATAACTGGGTTGGACAGCCAATCTCTGAAAGCCTTTAGAGCATTCCAGATTGCTCAGAGCTCCAGAAGGTTGATCTGAAGACCTGTCTCCTGGAGAGACTAAGCTCCTTGAGTGTGAAGCCCATCTACATGAGCCCCCAACCCCAAGAGTGACGGACACATCATCAGCACTTTTTGTGGCTGAGCAATTTGACATGGAAGTCCCAAGATCAGATTGGACCAAAATGTCCACCACTGAAGAGAGCACACCAGCTCGGGGGACACTTGGATGACATCTTCTAGACCCCCCGTGGCTTGATACCACTGAGAAGCCAGGGTCCATTGAGCAGATCTCCTGTGAAGACATGTCCAGGTGTAACATACACTGTGGAAGCCATGTGGTACAACAACCTCAACATCTGCTGAGCTGGGACAGGCTACGATACCCAAACCTTGGATGCAAGGGACAGAAGGTTGTCCGCATTGTAAGGGGTTACTGAGAAGATGGCCTCAAGGAAAGCGAGAGCAGCCCTGGAGAGAGATTAAAAGACATTTGCAAATCCCTTATAGATGAGGAACGCACCCTCTGGTGGTCAAGAGACCGATTAGAATAAGGGATGAGCCTAGGAACCACGATTCCCACAATGCACCTGACCCAATACAGGACTCGCAGGAAGTGGAGGGGGAGGAGCAGGATTGGGAGATGGACTCTAATCAGGGTGATGAACAGCAGCTGAGGGAGCCCTGTGAGGTAGAAGAGATGGAATGGAATAAAAGGGAGGAGAATGAGGAGGAGAGGATGGAGGTGGATGCATTTGCACAGACTGCTGGTGCTAAGGTGAGGAGTTTCTTGGCTAAGGTATTTCCTCAACTGTCTGGAAGGGGGAAGACAGAATTGATGCAGCTGGGAAGAAACCTGTGGCAGCAAGTGATTAAGAAGGTTAAGGGTACGAGAACTTAAATACTGTGTGTTGTTAAGGGACTAAAGTTTAACCTGATAATTAATGACTAACTGAGAAGAAGAAGATGGTGTTAGAGGCCATTGGACTATGCTCAGCAAATTAACAGGAAATCTCTGTCTGGCATTGTGAACGTGAAACTTGTCAAAGACTTTAAAGTGAGATCGTTGTACTGTGCTGCTGAAGTCACTACAACTGAACTGATGTAAATAAAAGTGAACCCCTTTATTATAAGACTGCTGGAGTTTCTGTCCGTTTGTTGGGGTTATCATTAAATGGCAAGCTAAAGGAGCAGTCACTTGAGGAAGCTGTGGCTGAAGGGGCAGAGAACTGGAATTAACCGGTGCTGCGAGGGAGAAAGATCAGCATTGAAGCATATCTGCTAAGCAGGGTCGACCTGGGCCAAAGAGCAGAAGGGGGACCTGCTGACAGCATGCGTCTCTGGAAGGCTCCAAAAGGCTGTGTGTCGAGCAGGGCTCCTATGAATTCCAATTGTTGGACAAGATGGAGATGGGACTTTGAATTCAAATTGTTGGACAAGATGGAGATGGGACTTTGAGTAGTTTATTACAAACCCTATTAGCTTGAGCACATGAATAGTCTTCCGCATGGACTCCCGAGCACCTTCCTCTGAGGTGCTCTTCACCAGTCAATCGTCGAGATAGGGGAACACATGCACTCCCAGTCTGCGTAATGATGCTGCAACTATTGCTATATATTTGGTAAATACCCTGGGAGCTGACACGAGGCCAAAAGGCAACGCATTGTACTGAAAATGTGTTCCCAGCCGAAATCGAAGATACTTCCTGTGAGCTGGAAATATCGAGATGTGTGTATATGCAGAGAGCATAGCCAATCATTTTTCTGAATCATGGGAAGAAGAGTGCCTAGAGAAACCATCCTGAACCTTTCTCGGACTAGAAATTTGTTCAGAGCCATTAGGTTTAGGATGGGACACATCCCCCTGTCTTTTTCTGCACAAGGAAGTACCTGAAATAGAATCCCTGTCCTTCTTCCCCTAGTGGAACGGGTTCGTCTGCATGGACCTTTAGGAGGGCAGAGAGTTCCTCTGCAATTACCTGTTGTGCTGAGAGCTGAACGAATGAGCTCTCGGTGGGTAATTTGGAGGTTTGGTTTCCAAACTGAGGGTGTATGCTATCCGGACTATTTGAAGAACCCACCAGTCGGAGGTTATGAGAGGCCACCTTTGGTGAAAGAATTTTAACCTCCCGCCAACAGGTAAGTCGTCCGGCATGGACACTTTTATGGTGGCTATGCTCTGCTGGAGTCAGCCAAAAGCTTGTACCTTGCTTTTGCTAGGGAGCAGCAGGGGCCTTAGACGCACATTGTTGACGAGAACGAGTGTGCTGGGATGTAGCCTGAGCAGGCTGGTGAGCCGCCAGAGCATACCTATGCCTAGGAAAGGCGTAAGAAGTACTCTGGGACCCACCAAAATACGTCCTAGATGAGGAGGTGGTCGCAAAAGGTGCCCGGTGGGAGACAGAAGAGATAGCATTGGTAAGCTTCTTGATGTGGTCAACCAGTTCCTCAATCTTCTCTCCGAAAAGGTTAACATCCCTGCATGGGGCATCCGCCATTCTCTGCTGGACCGAATGGTCCAGGTCAGAAACATGCAGCCATGAGAGTCAGCACATTGCTATACCTTGGGAAGAGACTATGGATGCCACATCAAAAGTGTCATAAGTACCCCTGGTCAAGAGCTTGCGACATGCCTTCTGCTGCTTGACCAGTTGGCGAAAAGGTTCGGTCTGCTCCAGAGGGAGCGCATCAACAAAGCTAGACAGCTGCCTTACCGAGTTCCACAAGCAGACGCTTGTGAAGAGCTGGTATGACTGAATATGGCCTGATACATCTTCCTCCCAAAAGATTCCAAGATCCTGCCCCCCTTGACTTCGAAGACCCGTAGCCTCGAGAACGAGGCTCTTGTCTCCCGGTGAATTTTCCTCCACCAAAGTCGAAGGAGAACTGGTCTGGGTGGCAGTCAACACCGGAACTGCAAGCTGCGCTGGTGTCGGGGGCCGCACTGCGGGCCAGGAGGGGCCGCAGCAGAAGGCATGGTAGGCGCAGGCACCCCTGATGCCCATGCACATCGCTGCATAAAGGCCTCTAAAAGCTCTGGGAGGAAGGCCTGGAGTCGCTTGTCAAGAGCTGCCATCGGTAAAGGCTGTGGGGCCAGTGTGGGCTCAGGTTGCTTATCTGCCTTGGGTGCAGGAGCAGGATCTCAGCTGCTGGGAGATATGTGCACCGACACCTCTTAAATGGAGGGAGAGAACTCATCCGGGTGCAGACGCTTCTCGGGAGCTGGATCCCTTGATGTCCAGGAGCTCCCAGCACCATGCATCGAAGGAGATCGGTGTCAGTGTTTCATGGCCATCACCCAATGCACTTCACTGAGACTCCTCGGTGCCGAAGACAACGTGGAATCCTCATACCTCGAGGTCAGGTCCGACGACGGTCGGTCCCAAGGGGCCAGCACAGCAGGAGGCCTCGAGACAGGTGGAGACTCACTCAATGCCTCACTGCTCCCAGTGTGTCGTGGTCTCTGAGCAGCCAGTCCTACCTCCACTCCCAATGTCGGACCGGACCTGGCTCCAAAATGTTTTTCTCTCTGTGCCTCTTGGGCAATTTGTCCTCTTCTTCATATGAAGGTAGCGGGCACAACTCACCGTGCTATGGTCGGGCCCAAGGCACTGGATACACCAAGAACGGGTATCTGTGCCTGATATGGTCTGGTTGCACTGAGTACAGCGTTTGAAGCCACTGGGAATCTCGAGGACATGGAAGGGAAGACCACTTTGGCTAAATCAAAAAACGCTACTGTGCTAGAAGAAAAGAGTACAAAAAAGGGAGAGACCTGCCTGAGCAGGCCTAAGGACGGCCGTGACTAAAAAGAAAGGAAACTTAAACGCGGTTCTAACAACTAGGAAATAAAGGAATATATATATATATAAACAAACTAAAAGAAAACAAGAAAAAAGGGCGAAAATGCAAAAAAACAAAAAACAAAAACCAAACAAACAGCAAAGAAGGCACTGAAAGGCTCTTGGCCAGGCGAAAAAAGAGCCACAGAAAAAAACTGCCATTCCTCACGTGCAAAAAGAATAACTGAGGAGCGTGGTTGCACGGAAAGGCACTACATGCATGCGCGGTGCGGCACTGCACGCGTGTCAGAAGGATCTAGCAAACGTTTTCATTTTGATACAAACTTTTTCATTTTGATACAATGTGGGGTGGTGCTCCCCCAAATGTTGTAGATGGTAATGCCAAATTCCAATATGTAGCTTCCCACTATTCCAGAATCTGTGGGATAGTTGTGTCCATCAACCAGCAGGTGGAAATAGAGAACCGAGAAATGAACTGAGACGTATCTCTCTTGGCATTCAGTCCAGCTCATCAGTATTTTCTATCTCCAGCAGGTGGATGGACACACTTTTCAACCTCTGGTTCAGAATGCTTTGCTCCTGGTCCAGTTGGTCAACTTGTCCCCAGTTGAGCTTTGCGGGTGGCTTTAGTCTAAAGAGTCATATCTGGAGATCTTCAGATCCCTGTCTCAGGTGCCCCACGAATTTACTTCTTCCTTCCTTTCACCTCTCCTGTTTCCTATGGAGCTCTCCTTTTCCAGCACAACTTAAAAAAAAAAGGAGAGAGGTTTACTGGAGATCGTGGGACAGAGTATTAGTCCTGACTCTTTCTCATCTGTGGTAAGACATGTAGAGACTATGAGCTTCGGGGGGGGGGGGGGGGGGGGGCAGCCAACAGTAGTAAATCCAACTAAAGTTTGACTCTGAACCACTTGGACAGCTACAAGTTCTATGCAGGGGAGGGGTACTTACACACCGCTTGGGACAAGTTGTGCTATGCTTGTGACAGTCGGGGTGAATGGCGACTCCCATGGAGGCAGTTAAGTGGTGTTTCCACTGTGGGACTCGCTAACTGATGTCAGGGCATTGCAGTGCGTGCAAACAGGAAATCCCACGGAACATGGAGGAAACGGCAGCAGCACATCTTTGGATTTGACGCAGGATCTGAATATGCCAGGGGTCTTTGGGTGCACAGTTTGACTCAGGACAGCATGGAAACAGGTGCCATTTTGTCAGGGCCAACAGTCAGTAAGGTAGCAGCCTCTGTCGGATCACGTGCAGAGCACAACCATCATTTTACTGGTCTAGGCCCAACAGAGCATCCAGCTGCATTGGGATCTTTGTTTTTTCCAGAGTTTTTTATTGATCTTACACCAGGCCTATGTACTGAAGCAGGGACAGTCAGAGTTACTGTAAAGGTGCTTCAGTTTCTCGCCCCGCTGTCCCTACGGCTCCTAAGAGATCTTGTTTATTTAAAATCCTTGAAAGATCTTACACTAAAGACAGTGTTCTTGGTGGCTGTTGGATCAGCACATATAGTTTTGGAGCTTCAGGCTCTCTCTTGTTGGGATTCCTTTCTTTGCTTTGTGGAGGTGGTGGATTCCCTGTGCACTGTTCCTTCCTTTTAGCGACAGTGGTTTCAGCATTTCATCTCAATCAATCTGTGGAGCTTCTGTCCTTTTGCAAAGAGGACAAAGAGGCGTAATATTCTTCCTTGAAGCTTCTCAATGTGCATGCATTCCTCATTAGATATCTGAAAGTCACAAATGAGTTTCGCAAATCGGACAGACTGTGTTTTTTGGTAAACAGAAGCTTGGCCTCATGGCTTCCTCACCCATAATTGCTGGATGGCTGAAAGACTATCACATTGGCTTATTTGCTTGCAAGGAAAGCAGGCTCCTCAAGCCTAGCTGGTTCATTCTACCAGGTGTACAGTGACATCTTGGGCGGAGACTACCTTACTGTGTCCAGTGGATATTTGTAAGGCGGTGACATGGTCGACACTGCATACCTTTGCCAAGTACTACAGGGTGGACTTTTTAGCGTACTCAAAATCCAGTTTTGGGGCTTCAGTCCTCGAGGCGGTGGTGTCAGGATCCCACCCACTCTAGAAATTGCTTTTGAACATCCCACAGGTTCTGGAATAGTGGGAAACTATGTAATGGAAGGAGAAATTAGGTCTTATCTGATAAATTTTCTTTCCATCTGTCCTTCCCACTATTCCAGAGGCCCACCCAAGGCTTCTGAGATATTTGGTCAGTGTGAAGTAATGGATCAAATAATGACTGCCACCTTGCATGGTGCTTCCTGCTTATCTCTTGTTCTCTACAAGTTGTGCAGAGATGAGAGAGGTCCGCACGTTTGCTTATCTTGTTAGTGTTATGTTAGCAAGTTGTTTAAGGTGGTTCTGTTTATTCTATCCTTATTGCTTGTCTACTTAAATACTGAGGAGCTGGACTGGATGCCAAGAGAGAGATGTCTCTGTTTTCAGTTCTTCACCTGCTGGTTGATGGACACAATTATTCCACAGGTTCTGGAGTGTCAGCTTATCTGCTGCAAATTCATTAAAGTATATTCTAAAATGTATAATATATAAAATAAAATTATAAGCCTTGTCCTTAAGGTCTCAATTTCTACAACTACTGTCTGAGAAAACAAAAATTAAGGATGTAGTGAACTATACACTTCTGTGAAGAAGTGTGTCTTCAGACCAGATTTAAATGTTTGATACGATGGTTCTAATCGTAAATGGAAGGCAAGTTGATTCCAGAGTGAAGGGTCCATGACACTGAAAATTTTGAATGAATATGATTTCATGAGATATATTTAAGTGATGGTACCACTATGGAAAAGGGTCATGGATTTGATATACCGCCTTTCTGTGGTACAGTCAAGTGGTTTATATTTATTATATGCAGGTACTTTCTCTGTCCTTAGTGGGCTCACAATCTAAGTTTTGTACCTGGGGTAATTGAGGATGAAGTGACTGCCCAGGATCATAGGGAGCCATAGTGGGAATCAAATCCAGTTCCATATGTCCATAGCCCACTACACTAATGAGCAAAACAGGAAGAAGCCTGTTGCAATCCTTGAGGCTGGTTCTGGGGAACGAAATACTGGAGTGGGAAGTTGCAGAAGTCTGACCCCAGGACTACCTACATATTCCCAGAGGCCCCCTCCTATAACAGGCCCACAGTTTGAGGTTCACCCTTCCTTCCACAAGAAAATTGTGTTTTGACACAGATGCACTAGAGCCAGCTGACTAAATAGACTCAACCATCCATGAAAGTGGAGTTATCTTGAATATTCTCGGGTCAATATTCAAAGCAATTTAACTGGGCAAGAGAGGCTCCTACCTGGTTAAATCGCTTGTATGAGGTTATCTGCAGATATTCATGGCACTTATTTTATTTATTTATTTATTTCCAGGCATTTGATATACCATAAATTAAGCCTATACAGATGACTAAGCGGTTAACAACATTAAAAACAATTTCTTCTAGTTCTGAAACTGAGGATGGAGTAAAAAGGAGGAGAAAGGAAAAATAAATAAGGGAGGGCATAGAGACATTTATGCAAGAGGAAAAGCTGGAGAAGAGAAAAAAGTCTCCAGAAGAGCCTTAAATGGGTGAAGAGGCATAATCAATTCTAAGTGAAGCTGGAAGGTCATTCCATAACTTTGGTCCTAGATAATTGAATGCAGTTTCACAAGAAAGGGACAAGTGAAGAACAGCAGGAGAAGGGACGCATAGCAAGTTACCAGAAGAGGACCGAAGTGAGCGTGATGGTATATAAGGGACAAGAAGTCTCTTCAGATAAGCAGGAGCAGTAGGAGCCCGACCTTTAAAAACCAACATGAGAAGCTTATAGCAAATACGAGCTGACAGGAAGCCAGTGTTCTAAGCAAAGTAATGGAGTAACACGATTAAAGTGGTGAGTCCTGTGGATAAGCTTGACAGATGTAGATTGAATTAACTGAAGATGCTTCAAGGAACAGAGTGGAAGACCTGCATACAAAGAATTACAGTTATCTAACCAAGAAATAAAAAGCGCCAGAATAAGTGAGCAGATTGAATGAGATGATAGAAATAGTTATACTGAACATATACAACAGATCAAAAAAAGAAGATTTAACCACATTATCAATCTGTGTCTTAAAAGGTGAGAGAGGAATCAAACACTACACCTAAAATCCTAATAGAGTCGTTATATAAAATTGGAGAACCATCAAGAACCAGTGTAGAAGGGATAGGTGAATAATCATTGGAGAAGACTATAGCTTCACATTTAGCTTTATTTAAGAAGAGGCCATTTTCCTTGAGCCAAAATTGAAACAGCAGCAAGACAAGTGTTCAATGTATCAGGAGAAGAGGGAGAACATGGAAGATGAAAAAGAATCTGTATGTTATTAGCATAACAGAATGGCTGATAACCTTAGAAACATGATGGAAGATAAGGGCCAAATGGCCCATCCAGTTTGCCCTTCCTCATTAAGCATTAACTTTTCTTTTCCTAAGGGATCACATATGCCTGTCCCACACTTTCTTAAATTCTGACATAGTCCTCATCTCCACGACCTCAACCTCCACCGGGAGGCCATTTCATGCGTCCACCACCCTTTCCGTGAAAGAGTATTGTCTTAGATTCCTCCTAAATCTATTTCCTCTTAACTTCATTGTATGCCCCCAGCTGCCCCGAAGCTTTTCCCCTCTGACACAATTTCCTGTTTCCCCACTGAATAAGAGTCAGTAAAGGAGACAAGAAGATGTTGAACAGAGTGGGAGATAAAACAGAACCTTGAGGGAGCCCAGAAAGAAGAAGATACATGGAAGAAAAAGATCCTGAGTAAGTAAGTTGATAGGAGCGATTCAAGAGATAGCTGCAAATCAGTACCAGAGATCCCAATAGAACTCATCCGTCTAAGAAGTAAAGCATGATCCACCAAGTCAAAAGCAGAAAAAAGATCAAGGGAGACTAAAATGACTGTGATCAAGAGAAACTCAAATAATATCATAAAGAGAAAGTAGAGGAGTTTCGGTGCTGTGGTAGGTACGAAAACCGGACTGAAGTGGGTGAAGTACATTAGAAGTTTCTACAAAATTAGTTAATTGTACTAGACTTCTACAAATCTAAATTTTGTAACTGCCTTTTTAGCAGTATGAACACCTGGGCACATGCATTTCGATTGAAACTAAACGCAGAAAAAACTCAATGCCTAATACTCACCTCCCAATACAACACAAATGAATTTACCGCCTTAAACACACCAAAACTAAACCTTCCAATCTCAGAAACATTAAAAATCCTTGGAGTCACTACTGATCGCCATCTAACACTCGAAACCCATGCAAACAACACAACCAAAAAGATGTTCTACTGCATGTGGAAACTGAAAAGAATAAGACCATTCTTCCCAAGATCTGTCTTTCGCAACCTAGTGCAATCCCTCGTACTCAGCCATCTGGATTACTGCAATTCACTATACGCAGGTTGTAAAGAGCAAATCCTGAGGAAACTTCAAACAGCCCAGAACACAGCAGCCAGACTCATCTTCGGAAAACCAAAATACGAAAGTGCAAAACCCTTACGAGAGAAGCTACACTGGCTCCCACTTAAGGAACGCATCACTTTTAAAGTATGCACACTAGTCCACAAAATTATTCACGGTGAAGCCCCAGCCTACATGTCTGACTTAATAGACCTACCACCCAGAAACGCTAAAAGATCATCTCGAACTTTCCTCAACCTCCACTTCCCTAATTGCAAAGGCATAAAATACAAGGCGCTGCACGCATCAACCTTTTCCTACATAAGCACGCAATTCTGGAATATACTACCACGCAACTTGAAAACGATCCACGAACTAACCAACTTCCGCAAACTATTGAAGACTCATCTCTTCGACAAAATTTATTGTAAGGATTAAAACACATGAAATCCGCACTCACTGTTTCAGAAATACACCAATACATTCTCTTCTGAATTCTCATTCCCCATAATTTTATCACATCTATACCGCTACTCACAGAAAATGTTATACCAAATGTTCTTTTGCTAATGTACTATTACCCTATCAGTTTCCCGCTGTCTCTTTCCACTGTCCCATTGTTCTTTTCCTCTGTCTTATTCCCTTAATGATACTTTGATTTTGTCTCCGCATAACTTCTCATAATGTAATCCATAACTGAGTTGTAACAAATCGTAATTCCATCATTTCCAATGTATTCTAAGCCACACTGAACCTGCAAATAGGTGGGAAAATGTGGGATACAAATGCAACAAATAAATAAATGTAAGCCACATTGAACCTGCCATATGGTGGGAAAATGTGGGATACAAATGCAATAAATAAATAAATATGCTGGTTCCCGGGCCAATGCTGATCGTCGACCCACTTGTGAGCATGATACAGCCTGCTGTCCTTGGAGAATACCTGCTACAGGTAAGTTTCTTGCTTTTCTGTTCAATAACCAATTCCTTATCCACAGAGGGTAGGGTTAAATGGCCATTTTTCTAAATGGAGGAGAGTGAATAGTGGAATGCCGCAGGGAACAGTACTGGGACCGGTGAAATTTAACATATTTATAATTGATCTGGAAACAGAATGAGTGAGGTGGTTAAATTTGCAGATGACAAAACTATTCAGAGTTGTCGAAACACATGTGGATTGTGAAAAATTGCAGGAAGACCTTAGGAAACTGGAAGACTGAGCATCCAAATGGCAGAATTTAATGTGGAAAAATGCAAAGTGGTGCACATTGTGAAGAATAATCCAAATTATAGTTACCTGATGCTGGGGTCCACCTTAGGAGTCAGCACTCAAGAAAAAGATCTATCTGTCATTGAAGAGAATACGCTGAAATCTTCTGTCCAATGTGTGGATGCGGCCAAGAAAGCAAACAGGATGCTAGGAATTATTAGAAAAGGGAAGACCAAGAATATTATAATGTCTCTGTATTGCTCCATGGTGCGACCTCATCTTGAATACTGCAGTTTCCAAGGTTCTCAGGCCAGTGCACTAACCATTAGGCTACTTCACCACTCCAAAGAACAAAGAAACATGTAATATGCCTACTGTCCTTTTATCCTCGCCTCTTTATTCCCTTACCCTTAATTGTTCTGTGTGTTTACCTGTCTTATCTAGATTGTAAGCTCTTTGAGCAGGGACTGTCTTTTGTGTATGGTGTACAGCGCTGCGTATGCCTTGTAGCGCTATAGAAATGATAAGTAGTAGTAGTTCTCCAATGACAGCAGGCATATATTCTCACATCCCTTCCACCTCCCATTGGAGTTGTCTTCTTAGCTTTAGTACTTTACTGCTGGTCCCACACTCAGGTGTTAGACAGGAAGGCATGCACATTCATAGTGGGGGCATTGCCTCAAACATTTAAAGTGAGAATGCACTTGGAAGTGTCCGAACCAGGCTCTGTGGATGACATCACCCATATGTGAGAATATGCCTGTTGTCCTAGGACAACACCTGCTACAGGTACAGGCTTACCTTTTTCCTACTTCTCTTTGTTTATATTACTTTTTTCATAGTTTACTTATATACATTCTATTACTTCTTCAAAAAGTTCTGAACAAGGTTCTTTCTCAGTCTCTAGTTTAAAAAGTATAGCTTGAGCCGTCTCAAAAACTGGAAAGGATATTCTTTGTGAAGGAGACTTATGTCTCTGAGATGGCAGAGAAGGATCAGATGGAATGCCACAGCACTCCTCATTTGAGAGGTACAGTGCATCTTGATCTGTTCCCCAGGAGAGGTCTCAGTCTGACTCTTCAAAGTACTGCTCGTAAGAAGTAAGTGAAAGTGTAGACTAGAGCTTCGGCATTGTGTTGAGGTGCATCGAGGCATATGAGCTTCTGAAGTTGGAGAGAGCTGTTTTGCAAATGATGACGCATGCGTCTGTCAGGTACGAGCTACCCCTGATGGTTGTTGTTGAGCCAGTATGCAGGAGTTCTCCCATGACTCTCCGATGTATCCATGGGCTGGGCTGAGGCTGGCATAAGCACCCAGTAAGCCTGTATAGGCTGCAAATGTAGTAGCCCTGAAAGATCCTCTTTGTGTATAGCTTGGATTTCCTCATGAAGGCTAGCTGTCAGTTCCTGCTGAGAAAGTGGTGTGGACGCAGCCAGAGATATATCCTGTGCAAGTGTAGGAGACATCGAAGGCTCTCGATGCAAAATGAGTTGAGTGGGGGAGAGCGGTCACTATGGCATGGAAGCTTCCCATGCATCAAGGATGTCGATGCAGGGGAGGTATGGGCTGAGTGCCTCGAGGGAGAACGATGGCGATGCTTCTTAGGCTTCTTGCACTACAGGTCCCTCGATGCATGCATAACCGATGATGAGGAAACACCGAGTCTGATGTAGCACCCTCTTGATGCTGCATGGTTGCACTCGACGTCAATGCCGATTCCACGTTGAGTACCAAGTCCCTTGCCATGCTCGATGTGGATTCCGATTAAGAACCAAAAGGTTTTTCACACTGGACTCTGCAGGCTTTAAAGGTCTTTGCTTGCATTTTCTGGCAAAGGCTACAGTGGATGTTCTGGTGCTCTGCACCTAGGGAATGAACACACCAGTTATGGGGGTCTGTTCCTGAAATAGTCCTATTGCATCGAGTATGCTTCTTAAAGCCACTTGGCATCTTCAATGACATGGAGGAAAAAGAGGCTGAAACAAAGTCAAAAGGCTCAATGGCCTGGGGATCTCGAGTAGTTGCGTATCTGAAAAAGGTCGATGAGTCCCAGGGTATGAGAAGGTTTCAGAGGCCCCTTGGGCTGAAAATGGAAAAATCCAAAAATTATAGCTAAAACCAGTGAACTGAACAAATTATTATTGAAAAAGGTAAAGTATTACAAAAAACCATCCCGAAAAAGGGAAGGGAAAGGGAAATGGGACTTGATATACCGCCTTTCTGTGGTATTTTGCAACTACATTCAAAGTGGTTTACATATATACAGGTACTTATTTTGTACCTGGGGCAATGGAGGGTTAAGTGACTTGCCCACAGTCATAAGGAGCTGCAGTGGGAATCGAACCCAGTTCTCCAGGATCAAAGTCCGCTGCACTAACCACTAGGCTACTCCTCCACCAAAAAAGTTTATTGTGAAGAGGAGAGATTAAAAATACAACCTCTCTGATTTGTGGAAAACGAAACATTTTGGGTCCCT
Organism: Microcaecilia unicolor; assembly: GCF_901765095.1. Lineage (NCBI taxonomy): Eukaryota > Metazoa > Chordata > Amphibia > Gymnophiona > Siphonopidae > Microcaecilia > Microcaecilia unicolor. The sequence continues at coordinate 249,701,014 of NC_044034.1, forward strand.
ATTATCACTTATAAGGCAGGAAGACACCCATGCATGTGCGGTGAGGGCACTGTCTCAAAGATTTAAACTAACAGTGCACTTGGCCATGTCCGCACCGGGCTCTGTGCATGACATCACAAAATTTGTGAGAATATTATGCCTACTTACTCTCAGAGAATAATATTTACAACTGTCCTAATTTTAAAGTCCACAATATACAAGGCGTAGAGTTACAAAATGGAGAATACACTCAGGAAAATTAGATATAAGTAAAGGTATGTAGGTGTAAGGACAAAATCCTGCATAAAGCACTACTGTGAAGCACAATTCTAACATTGTGAACCTGAGTTTTACAGACTTGGACATTGTCAGCTCTCATGCAGAGGCTTGGTATGGTGAGAGGCCTCTAGGACAATGTGGAGACATTCAGTCTGACAAAGAAAAAACAACTGTTTGCAAGAACTACTCTACTTGGGACAGAACAAGAACATTCTGACTTTATTTTCCAGTTAACCTGGCCCAAAGACCTGAGGAGAGGTTGGAAGAACCCCTTCACTGAAGGTGTTATCAGCTAGTTGGCTAGAGAGCTGTTATCTGACAGAACCTAGATAATAGCAATCAGCTGGCTCCAAGCCTGCCACAGGATGAAGGCTCATTAAGTTATGGCATCCCTCTCCTGCTTGCTCTCGCCCTGGATGGGAAGAGCTACTTGCTTTCAGAGTGCCTGGAGTTCTAGATCCTGGACCATCATCAGCTCCTACCTCCTGGTATCCAGTGACGTGATTGAGCATCTGTCAAGTTGAACAGTTTTCTCCTATGTGCCTGGTAGTGCTTGGGTTGTTAGGTATCCTATATTTCAGGATTAGGTTAGTGTGTACTATCTTAGTTCCCTGGACAGGTACTTAATATACTGTACAATCATTTTGGGTGATTTTGCATAACTTAGAGTCTCTGAATACATCTGCCAGTTCTGTATAATAAACAGCTTTTCTACTTTTATAATAACATCTGAGCCTTGCATCTATTACTCTCAGTATAAGTGTAAGGTATCTGTAATTTAGGAATGTTCTGAATTTCGGATTGTGAATAAAATGTTTGTGGTAATCCAGAGTGCTAAGATAAAATTTACTTCTCAATATTTGCCAACCTTCTCCTGAGGTTTGGTATTATGTGATTTGTCCATACAGATGGCCACGAGTACTAAGCTCATTACGGGGGGAATTCATCAAGCGCATTATTGCCTTAACACACGTTAAAGAAATTAGCGAGTGCAAAATGTACCTATGTGCTTTTAGCGTGCGTTAATTCCCTTTACTGTGTGTTAAGGTGCATAATGCTGCTTGATGAATGCCCCCCTTAATCTATGCTGGATTAGCGGTTTAAGCACATGGAGCTTCCAGAGAATTATCTTTAGAAACAGAAGAAATAATTTTGTCATTCAAACATAAACCATTGTGGTGGTTTACAATAGTGCACAAAATTTAGTAAAAACAAAGAGAAAAGAAATACATCAATAAACAGGAAAGCAAAACAGAAAAGTATCAATGAAGAATGATTGAACACTGCAAACCAAAAACTACCAGAATTGGGGCTAAGTACCACATGTATTTGTAAAAAGAAAAGTGGGCAAACAATGAATTTTCTAGGTGAAGATATTGTGGAAGACAGTTCCAAAGAGAAGGGGCCATGACACTATAAATACAGGTCTTAACAGAATCATAACATACGTGTCGAAGTGAAGGAATGACAAGCAGGTTTTGCACAGGAAGATATGGGATCAACAAACAAGAGAGGCAGGGAGGTGAACCAAAATGGTGGACCTTGTATACTAACATCAGTAACTTGAAAGTGATTCAGTGGGTCAAAGTTAACCAATGCTTTTCTCTCAATAATGGTGTAATGTGGTCAAATTTACCCAAGACAGTTTGCAATTTGATAGCCTAATTCGGGACTCGCTGAAGACTGTGAAGATCAGTATGATGTATACCCTGGAATAGGCTTATTGCAGTAATCTAGGGTAGAAATGAACAGTGAGTGTAACATATTGAACATTTACAGGGACATTTTACAAGAAAATGGGCTCCCAATTGAAGGTCCACAGGTCTTAGTAACAAAAAATTGTCATTTTCTCTTCTGTGTGGTCCAAGCCACATCAGGAAATACCTATATCTAGAGACCCAAAAACGCTGTTTCCTATACCTAAAATGAAGTTTCAAGACAACTCTTTCCGCTTCCCATGCAAATATAGCTATCGACCAAATTGAGATGGAGTACAAGATATATTTAAATTGTCTTCCAAACTATCAGTTTCAAATGACTGATCTACAGCAGTGTCAAAAAAGACAGACAGTGGGATTAACAGGTCCTAGTTACAAAAAGCAAGGAGTCTACTGGCATGTCCAAAATTTCCCCCATATATTTAAAATATCTTTCGCAGTCAGTCCAGTTCTAGGAAGATTAATAAAATGAAGATTTTTCAACCTAGACATAGTTTCCACAGCCTCCAATTTCCTTTGGGATGCATAATTAAAGATATTTAGATTCTGAGCAATTTACAAAGCTTTGCGGGATGGGTAGCATCAAGTTATAAATAGCATGCAATGCAATACTTTTATATTGGCTAAATAATTGCCACCATTCATGATATAATGTGAAATGCTCACTTAGGGCTTGATTGACTAAGCTTGGCTTTAAAGATGCAGAATAGGAAAAGTTCTTAGTAAATCAGTTTCTAAGGGCCTCTTTTATCAAGCCATGGTAGCAGTTCCCACGTGGCAATGCGGACGGAAACATTCAAAGTGAATGAGCTTTGTCCTTATTACTGCAACGGAAGCCGCTAGCACGGTTTGATAAAAGAGGTACTAAATCTCAGTTCCTAAGAACTTACCTGTATAGGTGGCACTGATTTTACTACTTCTGATTCATCCTAGAAAAAAAAACCCCAAAGTTTATAATCATGCTCATAAATCTAAACATTAAATATCGAGAAATTCTACAAGGCCTAATTTAATAGGCACTAACTAACATGAGACATTGGTATATGTGTATATGCTAGAAAACACTCTTAAGTCTATTTCAGTATTAGGACACCAAAAGGCTAAACAATTGCTTTAGTTCAATCCAACCAATATTTCATTTTACTCCCTTTTGCAAAGCAGCTAATTTAAACCTAGTCATCATTAAAAAGTTGTAGACATTGAACAATTGTTGAGCAATGTCCTATTTCTGTTATGACATTAACTGATACCACAGGTATACTGCTGCCAGGACATGCAGGGACAGAATCTTGGTCTTTCTAACACGACAGATCTCTGCCAGGCAGGGTAGTGCAGGAAAGAGCTTTCTTCACACAAATGATTCAAATAAGAAGACAGAAAGGACATGAAACAGGGACAGCAGATGAGGCAGTTCACCACATGATTGATTTAAATGGAGAGGGAAAGAATGCAGAACGTGGAAGGGCTTAACACATTGACTGGGCAGTTTGTGAATGAAAACATTTCCTCAAGATCTAGACTGGATTCTTTTTCTACCCTACCTAGATCTATTGCTAGGAACTGAAACTGGGACCTTCTGCATGTAAAGTATATGGTCTTCTACTGAGCTACATCCTTTCCCATGATCTCCCATCCTGCAGCCATAGTCCAGCCAGCATTCCAGAAGTAACAGGTCTTCAAAGTCATTATCAAAGTCCTACTGATTATGTTAATCCAGTGCATTAGATCACCAATGATCTTTGGCAAATGGACAGAAATACAATTTCTGCTCTCTGCCTTAGTGCTAAGACGATCTGAACTGGGTTGGAGACATTTGCAGTCTCTCTCAGATCTGCCAAATACCAATTGCTGCCACTTCCTCCTTTCAGTGTTTGCTTCCGCACTTGTAATTTGTCATATTCTCTCATCTCTGAATTATGAGGCTCTGCTGTCAGATTCAATATACTAGTTCATCTAAGACTATTTTTTTCAGTGCATCACATCAAAAAGCCTGCACGTCTCTGTCAACCTCTTACCCAGGGTCAGGCTAAGGCACAGGAAAACAGACAGTTGCCTAGGGCCCTGTCAGATGTGATCAGGACTCGAAAGCAAGAAGGAAATATGTTTTACCTGATAATTTTCTTTCCTTTAGTCCTAACAGACCAATCTAGAACAAATGGGTTATTTCCATTCAACAGCGGAAAGATAAAGAGAAACAAAATAGTCACAAGTGAACCGTCCCTTACGGGAGTAGTGCAGTCATAGAATGTTCAGTATTATGAATAGCCAAGCAGTGGTGCTCATTATCATATGGCATGACTATCTTGCAAAGCCAAGTAACTTGCATAGCCAACAAACATTGCATTAGGAGACAGGAATTTCAGTGGTCCATGAGATGCATGAGAAGGAGTGTGTCAGAGAAACCTGAAAGGAAACAATCAGGAAAAACAAATACCATATATGGCCATAAATAAAATGAAGGAGGGTTTCTGGACTGGTCTGGTAGGACTAAAGGAAAGAAAATTAACAGGCAAGACATAATTTTTCCTTCCTTTTTGTCCATATCAGGCCACTCCAGAACAAATGGGATGTAGCAAAGCAGTGTTCCTAAACAGGGAGGGATGAACACAATGAATAAAAGATAACCTGGAGGGCTGGGAAAATCAGGCACGAATTTAAATTATTTTATTTATTTATTTATTTTTTTGTTACATTTGTACCCCGTGCTTTCCCACTCATGGCAGGCTCAATGCGGCGGGCAATGGAGGGTTAAGTGACTTGCCCAGAGTCACAAGGAGCTGCCTGTGCGGGGAATCAAACTCAGTTCCTCAGGCCCAAAGTCCACCACCCTAACCACTAGGCCACTCCTCCAGTCCTAGGCCACTCCTCCACTTGAATGCATCATGTCCTCCCTATTCCTTGCCAAACAGGAATATTATTCTCAATTAACTAATTATCTCGGCTCCAACCCTCGTTGCCTCTTCTCCACCCTCAACTCCCTACTTAAAGTGCCCTCCGCTCCCATCCCCCCTCACTCTCTCCTCAAACACTAGCTGACTACTTCCGCGATAAGTTGCAGAAGATAAACCTTGAATTCACTTCCAAGCCTTCTCCTCCCTGTGACTTCTTAACCCACTCCCCCAACCAACCTAGCCTGGCCTCCTCCTCCTTCCCTGAGATCACCGAAGAGGAAACTGCTCGCCTTCTCTCTTCCTCTAAGTGCACTACCTGTTCCTCTGATCCCATTCCCACCAATCTGCTTAACAACATCTCTCCTACAGTCAACCCCTTAATCTGTCACATCCTCAACCTCTCTCTCCACTGCTACTGTCCCTGACACCTTCAAGCACGCCGTAGTCACACCACTTCTAAAAAAAACCATCACTAGACCCCACCAGTTCCTCCAACTACCGCCCCATCTCTCTTCTACCCTTCCTCTCCAAATTACTTGAACGCGCTGTCCACAGCCGCTACCTTGATTTCCTCTCCTCTCATGACGTCCTCGATCCGCTCCAATCCGGCTTTTGCCCACTGCACTCGACAGAAACAGCACTCTCTAAAGTCTGTAATGACTTGTTCCTCGCCAAATCCAAAGGTCACTATTCCATCCTCATCCTCCTCGATCTATCTGCCGCCTTTGACACCGTCAATCATAATTTACTTCTTGACACACTGTCCTCATATGGGTTCCAGGGCTCCGTCCTCTCCTGGTTCTCTTCGTATCTTTCCCATCGCACCTTCAGAGTATATTCTAATGGCTCTTCTTCCACCCCCATCCCGCTCTCTGTTGGGGTTCCTCAAGGTTCTGTCCTTGGACCGCTTCTTTTCTCGATCTACACCTCTTCCCTGGGCTCGCTGATCTCATCACATGGTTTCCAGTACCATCTCTATGCTGATGACACCCAGCTTTATCTCTCCACTCCCGACATCACGGTCGAAACCCAGGCCAAAGTTTCGGCCTGCCTTTCAGACATCGCTGCCTGGATGTCCAACCGGCATCTGAAACTGAACATGGCAAAGACTGAGCTCCTTGTCTTTCCACCCAAACTCTCTTCTCCTCTTCCCCCACTTTCCGTCTCTGTTGACAACGCCCTCATCCTCCCCGTCGCTTCAGCCCGCAATCTCGGAGTCATCTTCGACTCTTCCCTCTCCTTCTCTGCCCATATCCAGCAGACAACTAAGACCTGTCATTTCTTCCTCTATAATATTAGCAAAATTCGCCCATTCCTCTCTGAACAGACCACCCGAACCCTCGTCCACTCGCTCGTCATCTCTCGTCTTGACTATTGCAACCTTCTTCTCACTGGCCTCCCGCTTAACCATCTATCCCCCCTTCAATCTGTCCAAAATTCTGCCGCACGTCTTATCTACCGCTTGAACCGAAACTCTCATATCACCCCTCTCCTCAAGTCACTTCACTGGCTCCCGATCCGCTACCGTATACAGTTCAAGCTTTTCCTTTTAACCTTCAAATGCACTCAATCTGCAGCCCCCCATTACCTCGCTACCTTCCTCTCCCCGTATGTTCCCACCCATAACCTCCGCTCTCAGGACAAATCACTCCTATCTGTACCCTTCTCCACCACCGCTAACTCCAGACTCCGCCCATTCTGCCTCGCATCACCATATGCCTGGAACAGCCTTCCCGAGCCAATACTTCATGCGCCCTCCCTGCCCATCTTCAAGTCCTTACTCAAAACCCATCTCTTCTCCCTTGCTTTTGGCGCATAACCACCTTCCCCACTCATGATACCTACACTGACTACATAGTTTGTAACCTTTAGATTGTAAGCTCTTTTGAGCAGGGACGGTCCTTCCCCATGTTAAACTTCTACAGCGCTGTGTAACCCTGGCAGCGCTATAGAAATGCTAAGTAGTAGTAGTAGTAATGTACAGACTCTGAGAAGAGTATTGAGAACAGCCAAGGAAAAAAGGCTAGATACAGATGAAAGATATAACAGCCAATCAGCTCTACAAGAGTTAAACATTGTCAATAGAAAAGAAAGAAGTAGAGGACTGTAATGGAATTTTCTAAAGTCCAAGACAATGATGAGATGCTAGTAGTTCTCAACTAGCAAGAGGATCCAAAAATGAAGACTTAAGGCCACAGAACTAGATGGGAAAGCTCCTGTATCGAAAATGGAGCTGTACCATGGCAGCTAACCAGAATAGACTGATTAAAAAAACTTTACCAGAGAATGACTATGACAGACTTGTAAGACCATAAAAGAAGCGACCAGAGATGGAAGAAAATCAGAGAACCAGACACAAGAAATCAGAACAGATTACTGAAGCTGACATTCTGACAAGAACAGAATAGGTTAAAATCAACTGGATGATACCAGGGAAAAATGGCACAAAGAATAGTGTGCCAATAAAGAATGCAACCAGAAGCAACTATGTAGTCAGTACCAAACCTGCAAATGTAGATGCTGAAGGCATTTATGTAGTCAGTGAAGGTAGATCCATCAGGGTGACTGTTAAGGTTGGTGAAGTAGAGATGCATGCCGATATCAAAGCAAAGATACTTACCTGTAGCAGGTATTCTCCGAGGACAGCAGGGTGATTATTCTCACACATGGGTCGACGTCTGCGTCGGTCCGGGAATCGGCATTTTGCATAGCACAAACAAAAAAGTTTTGCTAGAGTCTTCTGGCGTACGTGTAGTATGTACTGCGCATGCGTGGACTGACTTTCTGCCAGCCGCGCAAGCGCGTACCTCAGATAAATCAAAAAACATAACAAATAACAACTCCAAAGGGGAGGTGGAAGGGATTGTGAGAATAATCAGCCTATTGTCCTCGGAGAATACTGCTACAGGTAAGTATCGTCGTTTTCTCCAAGGACAAGCAGGCTGCTTATTCTCACACGTGGGTATCCCTAGCATCCAGGCTCACTCAAAACAATGAACATTGGTCAACTGGGCCTCGCAACGGCGAGGACATAACATAGGTTAACCTGAAACTATATACAGCTAGCTGAGAGTGCAGCCTGGAACAGAATAAAACAGGCCTAGGGGGGCGGATTTCGATTCTAGACTCCAAACAGATTCTGAGGCACTGACTGCCCAAACCGACTGTCATGTCGGGTATCCTGCTGAAGGCAGTAGTGAGTTGTGAATGTGTAGACTAATGACCACGTTGCAGCCTTGTAAACCTCTTCAATAGAGGCTGATTTTAAGTGAGCCACCAACGCAGCATTGGCTCTAACATTACGAGCCGTGACATGGCCATCCAGAGTCAGCCCAGCTTGGGCGTCAGTGAAGAAAATGCAATCTGCTAGCCAATTGGAGACTGTGCATTTTCCAAAGGCGAATCCCCTCCTGTTGGGATCGAAAGAAACAAACAACTGGGCGGACTGTCTGAAGGGCTTCATCCACTCCACGTAAAAGGCCAATGCTCTCCTGCAGTCCAAGGTGTGCAAAATGACTTCGCCAGGGTGGGCATGAGGACGGGGAAAAAATGTTGGCAAGACTGGTTCATATGGAACGCCAACACCACCTTAGGCAGGAAATTAGGGTGCGTGCAGAGGACTACTCTGTTGTGATGAAACTTAGTATAAGGTGCATTAACTACTACTAGGGTCTGAAGCTCACTGACCCTACGAGCTGAGGTAACAGCCACCAAGAAAATGACCTTCCAGGTCAAGTAGTTCAGATGGCAGGAATTCAGTGGCTCAAAAGGAGCTTTCATCAGCTGAGTTAGAACTACTACTACTACTTAACATTTCTAGAGCACTACTAGGGTTACGCAGCGCTGTACAAATTAACAAAGAAGGACGGTCCCTGCTCAAAGGAGCTTACAATCTAAAGGACGAAATGTCAAGTTGGGGCAGTCTAAATTTCCTGAGTAGAGGTGAAGTGGTTAGGTGTCGAAAGCGACACTGAAGAGGTGGGCTTTGAGCAAGGATTTGAAGATGGGCAGGGAGGGGGCCTGGCATATTGGCTCAGGGAGTTTATTCTAAGCATGGGGTGAGGCGAAGCAGAAAGGGCGGAGCCTGGAGTTGGCAGTGGTGGAGAAGGGTACTGAAAGGAGGGATTTGCCTTGGGAGCGGAGGTTACAGGTAGGAATGTAAGGGGAGATGAGGGTAGAGAGGTAAGGAGGGGCTGCAGATCGAGTGCATTTGTAGGTTAGTAGGAGAAGCTTGAACTGTATGCGGTACCTGATCGGAAGCCAGTAAAGTGACATGAGGAGAGGGGTGATATATCTGTCAAGGCGGAAGATAAGACGTGCAGCAGAGTTCTGAACGGACTGAAGGGGGGATAGATGGCTAAGTGGGAGGCCAGTGAGGAGTAGGTTGCAGTAGTCAAGGCGAGAGGTAATGAGAGAGTGGATGAGAGTTTGTGTGGTGTGCTCAGAGAGGAAAGGGCGAATTTTGCTAATGTTATAGAGGAAGAAGCGACAGGTCTTGGCTATCTGCTGGATATGCGCAGAGGAGAGGGAGGAGTCGAAGATGACACCGAGGTTGCGGGCAGATGAGACGGGGACGATGAGGGTGTTATCAACTGAGATAGAGAGTGGAGGGAGAGGAGAAGTGGGTTTGGATGGGAAGACAATAAGTTCGGTCTTGGCCATGTTCAGTTTCAGGTGGCGGTTGGACATCCAGGCAGCAATGTCGGATAAGCAGGACGATACTTTGGCCTGGGTTTCCGCAGTGATGTCTGGTGTGGAGAGATAAAGCTGGATGTCATCAGCATAAAAATGGTAGTAGAAACCATGCGATGAGGTCAGGGAGCCCAGGGAAGAGGTGTATATTGAAAAAAGAAGGGGTCCAAGGACAGATCCCTGAGGAACTCCAACAGAGAGCGGGATAGGGGTGGAGGACGAACCATGAGAGTGTACTCTGATGGAACGATGGGAGAGATAAGAGGAAAACCAGGAGAGGACAGAGCCTTGGAACCTAAAAGAGGACAGTGTGTCAAGAAGTAAATTGTGATTGACAGTGTCAAAAGCGGCGGATAGGTCGAGGAGGATGAGGATGGAGTAGTGACCTTTGGATTTGGCAAGGAACAGGTCATTGCAGACTTTAGATAGTGCTGTTTCTGTCGAGTGTAGGGGGCGAAAGCCGGATTGAAGCCGATCGAAGATGGCATGAGAGGAGAGAAAATCAAGGCAGCGGCTGTGAACGGCGCGTTCAAGTATCTTGGAGAGGAAGGGTAGGAGGAAAATGGGGCGGTAGTTGGAGGGACAGGTAGGGTCAAGTGATGGTTTTATGAGGAGTGGTGTGACTACAGCGTGCTTGAAGGTGTCAGGGACAGTTGCCGTGGAGAGAGAGAGGTTGAGGATATGGCAGATGGTTGGAGTGACAGTAGGAGAGATGGTGTTAAGTAAGTTGGTAGGGATGGGGTCAGAGGAACAGGTGGTGCATTTCGAGGAGGAAAGAAGATGGGCGGTTTCCTCTTCGGTGATATCAGGAAAAGAGGAGAAGGAGGCCTGGGTTGGTTGGTTGAGGGAGTGGGTTATAGGGTGAAGAGGAGGAGATGGTTTGGTGGTGAATTCGAGGTTGATTTCTGCACCTTGTCGCGGAAGTAGTCAGCCAGTGATTGAGGAGAGAGTGAGGGGTGGGGGGTGGGTGGGAGCGGAGGGCACTTTGAGGAGGGAGTTAAGGGTGGCAAAGAGACGACGAGGGTTAGGGCTGAGGGAATTAGTCAATTGGGTTTAATAGTCCTGTTTGGCGAGGAATAGGGAGGACTGGAAGGAGGACAGCATGAATTTGTAGTGAATGAAATCAGTATGGGTGCGAGATTTCCTCCAGAGGTGTTCAGCCGATCGGGCACAAGAGCGAAGGTATCGGGTGCAAGGGGTCAGCCAGGGCTGGGGATTAATACGCCTTGTGGGACGGGAGATGGATGGTGCAAGGGTGTCCAGAGCAGAGGAGAGAGTGGCATTGTAAGTGGAGACAGCCTTGTCGACAGACTCGGAGGACATGATGGAAGGGAGGAGATTAGAGATACTAGAGGATAATGTGGGAGGGTCGACGTTGAGATCCCATGACACTGGTGGACGTTTGACAGGGGGGCTCCGACAAAAGCAAACCTCTCATGAAGCAAACAACTAAAGGCTGTCTAGCGATAGGCTTACCCTCTACACATCAATGATAAGCACTAATTGCACTGAGGTGAACCCTTACGGAGTTGGTCTTGAGACCAGACTCTGACAAGTGTAGAAGGTATTCAAGCAGGGTCTGTGTAGGACAAGAGAGAGAATCTAGGGCCTTGCTGTCACACCAGACGGCAAACCTCCTCCATTTGAAAGAGTAACACCTCTCTGTGGAATCTTTTTTGGAAGCAAGCAAGACTCTGGAGACACCCTCTGAAAGACCTAAGGAGGCGAATTCTAAACTCTCAACATCCAGGCTGTGAGAGCCACAGAATGGAGGTTGGTATGTAGAAGCGACCCCTCGTTCTGAGTGATGAGGATTGGAAAACACTCCAATCTTCACGGTTCTTTGGAGGACAACTACAGAAGAGCAGGGAACCAAATCTGACGCAGCCAGTAGGGTGAAATCAGGATCATGGTTCCGCGGTCTTGCTTGAGATTCAGCAAAGTCTTCCCTACTAGAGGTATGGGAGGATACGCATACAGAAGGCCTGTTCCCCAATGAAGGAGAAAGGCATCTGACGCTAGTCTGTCATGGGCTTGAAGCCTGAACAGAACTGAGGGACCTTGTGATTGATCTGAGTGGCATAAAGATCCACCGAGGGGGTGTCCCACGCTCGGAAGATCTTGCGGGCAACGCTGATATTCAGCAACCACTCATGAGGTTATATTACCCTGCTGAGCCTGTCGGCCACATTGTTGATTACGCCTGCCAGATAAGTGGCTTGGACAAATATGCCGTGACTGCGCGCCCAAAGCCACATCTGGATGGCTTCTTGACACAGCAGGCGAGATCCGGTGACCCCCTGCTTGTTGGTATAGTACATCACAACCTGATTGTCTAATTGAATCAAGATAATTTGGTTGGACAGCCGATCTCTGAAAGCCTTAAGAGTGTTCCAGATAGCTCGTAGTTCCAGGAAGTTGATCTGAAGACTTTTTTCCTGAAAGAACTAGGCTCCTTGAGTGTGAAGGCCATCTACATCAGCTCCCCACACCAGGAGAGATGCATCCATTGTCAGCACTTTTTGTGGCTGAGGAATTTGGAAAGGTCGTCCCATGGTCAAATTGGATCGGATCGTCCACCACTGAAGAGCATTCCGAAAGTCGGTGGACAGTTGGATCATATCCTCTAGATCCCCTGCAGCTTGATACCACTAGGAAGCTAGGGTCCATTGAGCTGATCTCATATGTAGGCGTGCCATGGGAGTTACATGAACTGTGGAGGCCATGAGGGGCATAATCGAAAGGGGCGCCCAAGTTTTGCTGAGGACACCCTTGCAAAATGTCCCGGCGAAGAGGAGGGGAAACCTGTATTATCGAAACAAGATGGATGTCCATTTTTTGTTTCGATAATACGGTCGGGAATGCCCATATCCTGAAATTTAGGTCATCCTTAGAGATGGTCGTCCTTAGACTTGGTCGTTTCTGATTTTCGGCGACAATGGAAACCAAGGACACCCATCTCAGAAACGACCAAATGCAAGCCTTTTGATTGTGGGAGGAGCCAGCATTCGTAGTGCCCTGGTCCCCCTGACATGCCAGGACACCAATCGGGCACTCTAGGGGGCACTGCAGTGGACTTCATAAATTGCTCCCAGGTACACAGCTCCCTTACCTTGTGTGCTGAGCACCCCAACCCCCCCCCCAAACCCACTCCCCACAACTGTACACCACTACCATAGCCCTTACGGGTGAAGGAGGGCACCTAGATGTGGGTACAGTGGGTTTGTTGTGGTTATTGGAGGGCTAACATTTACCAACGCAAGTGTAACAGGTGGGGGGTGAGGGGGGTGGGGGGTGGGCCTGGATCCGCCTGCCTCAAGTGCACTGAATCCACTAAAACTGCTCCAGGGACCTGCATACTGCTGCGATGGACCTGAGTATGACATTTGAGGTTGGCATAGAGGTTGGCACAAAAGATTTTTAAAGATGCTTTTTGAAGGTGGGAGGGGGTTAGTGACCACTGGGGGAGTAAGGGGAGGTCATCCCTGATTCCCTCCGGTGGTCATCTGGTCAGTTTGGGTACCTTTTTGTGGCTTCATCGTAAGAAAAACAGGACCAGGTAAAGTCGTCCACGTGCTCGTCAAGGGACGCTCTTTTTTTCCATTATGGGTCAAGGATGCCCATGTGTTAGGCACACCCAAGTCCCGCCTTTGCTATACCTCCAACACGCCCCCGTGAACTTTGGTCGTCCCCACGATGCAAAGCAGTTGGGGACGTCCTTAAATCGGCTTTCGATTATGCCGATTTGGGAGACCCTGTGAGAAGGAGGTCCGTCTTCCGATTTGTGTCGAAAAATGGGGGTGTCCTTCTCTTTCGAAAATAAGCCTGCAAATGCCCCAGAAGTGTCAACATCTGTTGGGCTGTGATCTGCTGAGATGCTTGAACTATGGAAACCAGGGAGTTGTCTGCCCTTGTCTCGGGGAGATAAGTTCGAGCTGTCTTCGTGTCCAGCTGTGCTCCAATGAACTCCAATTTTTGAACAGGAGAGAGATGGGACTTGTAGTAATTTACTACGAACCCCAGTAGGCTCCAGCACCTGAATAGTAATTCGCATGGACTGCAGAGCACCGTCTTCCAAGGTGCTCCTCACCAGCCAATCATCAAGGTAAGGAAATAGATGCACTCCCAATCTGTAGAGCGACGTGTGACTACCGCTAGACACTTTGTAAATACTCTGGGCGCAGACACCAGGCCAAAGGGCAGTACACAATACTGAAAGTGCTGTGTTCCCAGTTGAAATCAAAGATACTTCCTGTGAGCTGGAAGTATCGGGATGTTAGTGTAAGCATCCTTTAAGTCCAGAAAGAATAGCCAGTCATTTTCATGAATCATGGAAAGAAGGGTGTCCAGGGAACCCATCCTGAACTTTTCTCTGACTAGGAACTTGTTCAGGTCTTTAGGTCTAGGATGAGATGCATCTCCCCTGTTTTCTTTTACACAAAGAAGTACCTGGAATAGAATCCCAACCCTTTTCCCCCTGGTGGAACGGATTAGATTTTATGGGTCTTTAGAAGGGCAGATTAGATTTTATGGGTCTTTAGAAGGGCAGAGTTCCTCTGCAAGTACCTGCCTGTGCTGGGAGCTATAAGAATGAGCTCCCGGTGGGGAATTTGGAGGTTTGGATTTCCTGATTGAGGGTGTATCCTAACCAGACTATTTGAAGAACCCACAGGCTGCAGGTTATGAGAGGCCACCTTTGGTGAAAAAATACTAACCTCTCTCCAACTGGCAAGTCATCCGGTACAGACAGTTTTACTGTGGCTATGCTTTGCTGGAACCAGTCAAAAGCCCATCCCTTGCTTTTGCTGGGGAGCAACTGGGGCCTTAGGTGCACGCTGTTGAGAACGAGCGTGCTGGGGCTGAGCCTGACTAGGCTGTCAAGAAGCCGGAGTGTACCTACGCCTAGCATAGGAATAGGGAGCACTCCTCTTCCCCCCAAAAATACCTCCTAAATGAGGAGGTTGTAGCAGAGGGCGCCTAACTGGAGAGAGAATCCATAACATCATTATGCTTCTTGATCTGGTCAGCAAGATCCTTTACTTTCTCACCAAAAAGATTGCCCCCCCAGCAAGGTACATCCGCAATCCGCTGCTGGACCGAATGATCCATGTCACAGACATGCAGCCACGAGAGTCTGCGCATCATTACACCTTGAGCACCGATTCTGGATGCCACATCAAAAGAGTTGTAAGCGCCCCTGGCCAGGAATTTACGACACACCTTCTGCTGCCTCACCACCTGGCGAAAAGGCTCAGCCTGCTCCGGAGGGAGGGCATTGACCAGACAGCTGCCTCACCGAGTTCTGCAAGTGTACGCTCGTAAAGAGCTGGTAAGACTGGATACAGGTAGCGAGCATAGTGGCCTGATACGTCTTCCTCCCAAAAGAATCCAAGGTCCTAGCTTCTCTGCCTGGGAGCACAGAGGCATAGTCTCTAGTACTCTTGGCTGTCTAGGGTGAGTCCACCACCATGGAATTGTGGGGTAACTGAGACCTCATAAATCCAGGTTCACCATGGATCCAATACTGGGAATCAGCTTTCTTCAGGATCACGGGGCCAGACAGAGGTAATAATCAGTTCCACATAAGGAATTCCTTCAAAGGAGCCGTCACAGCCTCCTTAGGTGGAGAGGGATAGTCCAGGACCTCGAGCATCTTAGCCCTGGGCTCATCCTCCACCTCCATAGGGAATGGAATAGCCGTAGCCATTTCCCAGACAAAAAATGTAAAGGAAAGACTCTCAGGAGAAAACAGTCTCCTTTCAGGTGGAGGGGAAGGTTCATAGGAAATCCCATACGACTCATCGGAAGAAAAGTATCTAGGACCTCCTTCTGACTCCCACAAACACTTCTTCAGTATTAGATAGTACCTCTCTTAGGGAACTCCGAGACTGAGCCTACCTCGATGCCGAGGATCGACATCATCGACGGTGATGTTGAGAGGCTGACGCCCGTATGGACTGCGGCGAAGCTTCCTCCATCGACGTCGAAGGGAAGTCGACCTGGGTGGCAGCCGACACCAGTGCCGCTTGACAGGAACCTCACCACAGGTGAAGGGCCAGACGCCGCTGCAGCAAACGGTACAGAAGTCGCAAGCACCCCAACACCAAAGCAGACTGCCGCAGCAGTCCTTCTAGAAGTTTTGGAAGCAGGGCCCGGATGCGCTCATTGAGAGCCACCATTGGAGAAGGCTGTGGGGTCAGTGGATCAGCCGGTGGCTGAGACTCAGGTGCAGGTACTGGGCTGCTAAGAGACCAGCGCATCGGCACCTCCTGTATGAAGGGGGAGCAATCCTCTCGGCGCCAGCGCTTATCGGGTGCCGAATCCTTCGACGCCCCAGAGCTCCCAGCACCGTGTGTCGAAGGAGATCAATGATGGTGCTTCTTCGCCTTCCCTCGATGCCCGTCACCAAGACTCCTCGAGGACGACGTGGAATCCTCACGTCTCCTTGGGGTCTAGTCCGACGATGGTCAATCCTGGGGGGCCTGCATAGCAGGAGGCCTTGAGACAGGTGGAGACCTACTTGATAACTCAAGGTTCCCAGCGCGACTTGGTGTCTCAGCAGCCATTACCTCTGCTCCTGATGTCAATGTGTCCTTCGATGTTGATGACCTCGGTATCAAAGTCAATGCCGATGTCGAAGGACCGGACCGAGACCCAAAAAGCTTCTCGAGCTACTTCGGTCCGCTTCTTCATACGGGCTGTGGTAGGGCCCAAGGCACTGGATACACCAGAAATGGGTATCGGTACCTGAGAAGGTTCGGTTGCACTGAGTACAACGTTTAAAGCCGCTGGGTGTCCTCGATGACATGGAAGGAAAAACAGCTTCGGCGATATCAAAGGACTCAATTGTACCAAGAAAAAAGGGGCACAAAAAGGGAGAGAAACCCGACCGCGCAGCCTAAAAAGTGGCCGCATCGAAAAGAAATAAAACTTAATGAATTCTCTGTAAACCTGGAGGATGTAATGGGGCAGTTCTACAAACTGAAGAGTAGCAAATCTCCTGGACCGGATGGTATCCATCCCAGAGTACTGATATAGAATTGAAAAATGAACTTACACAGTTATGGTTAGTAATATGCAATTTATCCTTAAAACTGAGCATGGTACCGGAACATTGGAGGGTGGCCAATGTAACGCCGGTTTTTTAAAAAAGGTTCTAGAGGAAATACGAGACATGGAGGGGAATAATCGAACAGCGCCGGCGAAATACATGGCCGGTGATGTATTTTGGCAGTGCCGCAAACAGCTGGCCAGACCCGTATTTTCGAAAAAGATGGCCAGCCATCTTTTGTTTCGATAATACGGTTCCAGCCAGCCAAATGCCTTGGATTTGGCCGGGGTTTGAGATGGCTGGCTTCATTTTTTTAGCGATAATGGAAAGTTATGTCGGCCATCTCAAACCCTGGCCAAATCCAAGGCATTTGGCCATGGGAGGAGCCAGCATTTTTAGTGCACTGGCCCCCCTGACATGGCAGGACACCAACCGGGCTCCCTAGGGGTCACTGCGGTGGACTTCAGAAAAGCTCCCACGTGCATAGCTCCCTTACTTTGGGAGCTGAGTCCCCCAACCCCCCCCCCCCCCAAAAAAAAAAACCACTACCCACAAATGTACTGCACCCACTAAAACTGCTCCAGGGACCTGCATACAGTCTCTAGGACTTATTGCTGCTGTATAACTTTGGCACACCAGTTCACACCTGAAGACTAATCTCTCTTAAAAAGTCCTTTCTTGAAATAAGCACGTTTACTCACAGTTAACTGCAGATCAGAGGTTGTGCCCCACTGGCAAAGAGTCCCCTGGTACTAAGATGAGCAGTAGGTCAGAGCTGGCACAATGGTGTACAATGCCCTCTTTCAGCATCATTTAAGGTAATAACTAAGTTTTCTAACGTGGGTAACACAGGAAAGGGAACTAAAACTGGCTTACAAAAATGGCCACTACCGCATGGACTACAACAGGAAACAAAACAAGGCACACTCTGACCCAGTAAGCAGGGGGAAAGCATCAGGGGAGTAGAGCCTACCAACTACCAATACCTACACTCACCACAATGCATTGCTGATGTGACTCTGCAGTGCAAATAACAGAAAAGGTGTCACACTCACCCCAGAGCCACATCACAAGCAGGAAAAGGCTGTCGGAGGACAGAACACATTCTGCTGTCATGGAGGTGGGTACGGCATTTGAGGCTGGCATACAGGCTGGAAAAAAGTGTTTAAAGTGGGGTTTTTTTTTGGTGGGAGGGGGTTAGTGACCACTGGGGGAGTACGGGGAGGTCATCTCCGCTTCCTTCCGGTGGTCATGTGGTCAGTTTGGGCACCTTTTTGAGGCTTGGTCGTGAAAATAAAAGGACCACGTAAAGCCGGCGAAATACTGCTTAACGCCGTATTTTTTTTCCATTATCGGCGAAAGCCGGATATCTGGTAGCCACGCCCATACCCGTCCATGTCCCACCTTCACTTCGCCGCCGACACGCCCCTTTGAACTTTCGCTGGTGAGGCGACGGTAAAGCGGCGATGCTGTTAAAAAAAGCAGCTTTCAATTATACCGATTTCGCCGCTTTTCCCAGATCGCTGGCCATCTCCCGATTTGTGTCGGGGAAATGGCCGGTGATCACTTTCGATTATGAGCTGGATAGTCAACATGGATTTAGTGAAGGGAAATCTTGCCTCACCAATCTACTACATTTCTTTGAAGGGGTGAACAAACGTGGATAAAGGTGAGCTGGTTGATATTGTGTATCTGGATTTTCAGAAGGCGTTTGACAAAGTACCTCATGAAAGACTCCAGAGGAAATTGGAGAGTCACGGGATAGGAGGTAGTGTTCTATTGTGGATTAAAAACTAGTTAAAAGATAGAAAACAGAGTGTAGGGTTAAATGGTTAGTATTCTCAAAGGAGAAGGGTAGTTAGTGGGGTTCCCCATGGGTCTGTGCTGGGACTACTGCTTTTTAACATATTTATAAATGACCTAGAGATAGGAGTCACAGCAGACAAAAGTAGAGGCTGACCAAAGACGAATCGCCACTGGAGATATAGTCCAACAGTCTTTATTGATGCCAATAAGGAAAGGACCTGACACGGTCCGTGTTTCGGCGCTTGTAAGCGCCTTCATCAGGGGTAAAGTAATAAACTCTACGAGTTCAGAGATAAATAATTAAAACATACATAATACTTTTCAAAAACACAAGATGAATAAAAACGTGACAAAATAAAGCTAAAAATAAAAAGTAACCAATTGGCGACATGTATATAAATTTAAAATATATTGAGAATTATATATAAAATGTATAAACATATACATGTACTGCTGAAGAACAACAAGACAATCTGTACTAGTCAAGCATAAAAAACAACAAAAACATAAAATGATATGAACCTTAACAAAAACCAATAATAGATCATATTTATGTAGGAACGATGTTGTAAAAAACTCAACAGATATAAATATAACACAAGCATATCAGCTGGTATACTGCCAATAAAAATATAAAAAGAAAAATAATAATGAATCATATTTATGTAAAAACGATATTGTAGAGAACTCCAGAATTGTAAATCTAACACAAGCATATTTGCTAGTATACTGCCAAATGTATTAGGAAACTTGCTGATAGGCAGATAATGAAGTGACAGAATGATTTCACAAAATTTGAATAAAAGTTAACAGTAAACTTGAAAACTACAAAGCAAAAAACAAAAAATATTGTTAAATGCCTTGTCGAATAATCCTTTTTAAAATGTTTTTTAACATATAAAAGAGTACAATATCGAGAATGCTGCAGGATGAAAGTTCGAGGAAGTACTGCACTGGACAAGTGGGAGCAAACATAAGCAATATAAAATTTATGTAAAAGCTAACCATAGCTCAATTGTCAATTTTAAGGCACCAAAAACATGTGTAATTAAAGCTGAATAATCGATGTTACATCTTAAAAAATATCAACTGAAAAATAACTCATGAAGGTAGAAGTGATTCAAAATCGGCAACAACAATTTGTCTTACCTAGATGGAGGCGCAGGTATTACACTCTGCACATATACGAAAAAGTGGAATGTCAATGTGTCTAAGCACTGAGCGCTGTGGTGGTAAAAAACATTTAGAAGCAATCTTATAAAAACTGTGCTGGATTACTTATATATGAACTGCTTGTGTGTTAAAAAACCTCTAGTTCTAGATAATATGGAATAATGAGGGAAGAATATATATAAGGCGTTGTGCAGAAAAAGCGCGCCAAAAGTGCTTGGTGAAGAATGTCAGCATCAGAGTAAAGGAAAAAGAACTTATTCTACAGATGGGAGTAACTAGTAAGGTAATTAAATTTGTTGATGACACAAAGTTATTCAAAGTTGTTAAATTGCAGGAGGATTGTGAAAAATTACAAGAGGACCTTACAAGACTGGGAGACTGGGCGTCTAAATGGCAGATGACGTTTAATGTGAGCAAGTGCATAGTGATGCATGTGGTAAAGAGGAACCCGAAAGCGAATGCTACATACCTGTAGAAGGTATTCTCCGAGGACAGCAGGCTGATTGTTCTCACTGATGGGTGACGTCCACGGCAGCCCCTCCAATCGGAAACTTCACTAGCAAAGGCCTTTGCTAGTCCTCGTGCGCCCATGCGCACCGCGCATGCGCGGCCATCTTCCCGCCCGAACCGGCTCGTGTTCGTCAGTCCCGTATGTAGCAAGACAAAGAGAAGGGAAGACACAACTCCAAAGGGGAGGCGGGCGGGTTTGTGAGAACAATCAGCCTGCTGTCCTCGGAGAATACCTTCTACAGGTATGTAGCATTCGCTTTCTCCGAGGACAAGCAGGCTGCTTGATCTCACTGATGGGGTATCCCTAGCCCCCAGGCTCACTCAAAACAACAACCATGGTCAATTGGGCCTCGCAACGGCGAGGACATAACTGAGATTGACCTAACAATTTATCCAACTTACTGAGAGTGCAGCCTGGAACAGAATAAACATGGGCCTAGGGGGGTGGAGTTGGATTCTAAACCCCAAACAGATTCTGAAGCACTGACTGCCCGAACCGACTGTCGCGTCGGGTATCCTGCTGCAGGCAGTAATGAGATGTGAATGTGTGGACAGATGACCACATCGCAGCTTTGCAGATCTCTTCAATAGTGGCTGACCTCAAGTGGGCTACCGACGCTGCCATGGCTCTAACATTATGAGCCGTGACATGACCCTCAAGAGCCAGCCCAGCCTGGGCGCAAGTGAAGGAAATGCAATCTGCTAGCCAATTTGATATGGTGCGTTTCCCCACAGCCACTCCCCTCCTGTTGGGATCAAATGAAACAAACAATTGGGCGGACTGTCTGTTGGGCTGTGTCCGCTCCAGATAGAAGGCCAATGCTCTCTTGCAGTCCAACGTGTGCAGCTGACGTTCAGCAGGGCAGGAATGAGGACGAGGAAAGAATGTTGGCAAGACAATTGACTGGTTCAGATGGAACTCCGACACAACCTTTGGCAAGAACTTAGGGTGAGTGCGGAGGACTACTCTGTTATGATGAAATTTGGTGTAAGGGGCCTGGGCTACCAGGGCCTGCAGCTCACTGACTCTACGAGCTGAAGTAACTGCAAACCAAGAAAATGACCTTCCAGGTCAAGTACTTCAGATGGCAGGAGTTCAGTGGCTCAAAAGGAGGTTTCATCAGCTGGGTGAGAACGACATTGAGATCCCATGACACTGTAAGAGGTTTGACAGGGGGCTTTGACAAAAGCAGACCTCTCATGAAGCGAACAACTAAAGGCTGTCCTGAGATCGTCTTACCTTCCACACGGTAATGGTATGCACTGATTGCACTAAGGTGGACCCTTACAGAGTTGGTCTTGAGACCAGTGCAGAAGGTATTCAAGCAGGGTCTGTGTAGGACAAGAGCGAGGATCTAGGGCCTTGCTGTCACACCAGACGGCAAACCTCCTCCATAGAAAGAAGTAACTCCTCTTAGTGGAATCTTTCCTGGAAGCAAGCAAGATGCGGGAGACACCCTCTGACAGACCCAAAGAGGCAAAGTCTACGCTCTCAACATCTAGGCCGTGAGAGCCAGGGACTGGAGGTTGGGATGCAGAAGCGCCCCTTCGTCCTGTGTGATGAGGGTCGGAAAACACTCCAATCTCCACGGTTCTTCGGAGGACAACTCCAGAAGAAGAGGGAACCAGATCTGACGCGGCCAAAAAGGAGCAATCAGAATCATGGTGCCTTGGTCTTGCTTGAGTTTCAACAAAGTCTTCCCCACCAGAGGTATGGGAGGATAAGCATACAGCAGACCACCCCCCCCCCCCCCCCGTCCAGGAGGAAGGCATCCGATGCCAGTCTGCCGTGGGCCTGAAGCCTGGAACAGAACTGAGGGACTTTGTGGTTGGCTCGATATGCAAAGAGATCTACCAAGGGGGTGCCCCACACCTGGAAGATCTGGCGCACTACTCGGGAATTGAGCGACCACTCATGAGGTTGCATAATCCTGCTCAGTCTGTCGGCCAGACTGTTGTTTACGCCTGCCAGATATGTGGCTTGGCACACCATGCCGTGACGGCGAGCCCAGAGCCACATGCTGACGGCTTCCTGACACAGGGGGCGAGATCCGGTGCCCCCCTGCTTGTGATGTAATACATGAATTTGGATAATTTGGTGGGACAGCCGATCTCTGAAAGCCTTCAGAGCGTTCCAGACCGCTCATAACTCCAGAAGATTGATCTGCAGATCGCGTTCCTGGAGGGACCAGCTTCCCTGGGTGTGCAGCCCATCGACATGAGCTCCCCACCCCAGGAGAGACGCATCCGTAGTCAGCACTTTTTGTGGCTGAGGAATTTGGAAAGGACGTCCCAGGGTCAAATTGGACCAAATCGTCCACCAATACAGGGATTTGAGAAAACTCGTGGACAGGTGGATCACGTCTTCTAGATCCCCAGCAGCCTGAAACCACTGGGAAGCTAGGGTCCATTGAGCAGATCTCATGTGAAAGCGGGCCATGGGAGTCACATGAACTGTGGAGGCCATGTGGCCCAGCAATCTCAACATCTGCCGAGCTGTGATCTGCTGGGACGCTCGCACCCACGAGATGAGGGACAACAAGTTGTTGGCTCTCGCCTCTGGGAGATAGGCCCGAGCCGTCTGAGAATCCAGCAGAGCTCCTATGAATTCGAGTCTCTATACTGGGAGAAGATGGGACTTTGGATAATTTATCACAAACCCCAGTAGCTCCAGGAGGCGAATAGTCATCTGCATGGACTGTAGAGCTCCTGCCTCGGATGTGTTCTTCACCAGCCAATCGTCGAGATATGGGAACACGTGTACCCCCAGCCTGCGAAATGCCGCTGCTACTACAGCCAAGCACTTCGTGAACACTCTGGGCGCAGAGGCGAGCCCAAAGGGTAGCACACAGTACTGGAAGTGACGTGTGCCCAGCTGAAATCGCAGATACTGTCTGTGAGCTGGCAGTATCGGGATGTGCGTGTAGGCGTCCTTCAAGTCCAGAGAGCATAGCCAATCGTTTTCCTGAATCATGGGGAGAAGGGTGCCCAGGGAAAGCATCATGAACTTTTCCTTGACCAGATACTTGTTCAGGGCCCTTAGGTCTAGGATGGGACACATCCCCCCTGTTTTCTTTTCCACAAGGAAGTACCTGGAATAGAATCCCAGCCCTTCTTGCCCGGATGGCACGGGCTCGACCGCATTGGCGCTGAGAAGGGCGGAGAGTTCCTCTGCAAGTACCTGCTTGTGCTGGAAGCTGTAAGACTGAGCTCCCGGTGGACAATTTGGAGGTTTGGAGGCCAAATTGAGGGTGTATCCTTGCCGGACTATTTGAAGAACCCACTGATCGGAGGTTATGAGAGGCCACCTTTGGTGAAAAACTTTCAACCTCCCTCCGACCGGCAGATCGCCTGGCACTGACACTTGGATGTTGGCTATGCTCTGCTGGAGCCAGTCAAAAGCTCGTCCCTTGCTTTTGCTGGGGAGCCGAGGGGCCTTGCTGAGGCGCACGCTGCTGACGAGAGCGAGCACGCTGGGGCTTAGCCTGGGCCGCAGGCTGTCGAGAAGGAAGATTGTACCTACGCTTACCAGAAGAGTAGGGAACAGTCTTCCTTCCCCCATAAAAACGTCTACCTGTGGAGGTAGAAGCTGAAGGCTGCCGGCGGGAGAACTTGTCGAAAGCGGTATCCCGCTGGTGGAGCTGCTCTACCACCTGTTCGACCTTCTCTCCAAAAATATTATCCGCACGGCAAGGCGAGTCCGCAATCCGCTGCTGGATCCTATTCTCCAGGTCGGAGGCACGCAGCCATGACAGTCTGCGCATCACCACACCTTGAGCAGCAGCCCTGGACGCAACATCAACGGTGTCATACACCCCTCTGGCCAGGAATTTCCTGCACGCCTTCAGCTGCCTGACCACCTCCTGAAATGGCTTGGCTTGCTCAGGAGGGAGCTTGTCCACAAAGCCTGCCAACTGCCGCACATTGTTCCGCATGTGTATGCTCGTGTAGAGCTGGTAAGACTGAATTTTGGCCACGAGCAAAGAGGAATGGTAGGCCTTCCTCCCAAAGGAGTCTAAGGTTCTAGAGTCTTTGCCCTGGGGCGCCGAAGCATGCTCTCTAGAACTCTGAGCCTTCTTTAGGGCCAAATCCACAACTCCAGAGTCGTGAGGCAACTGAGTGCGCATCAGCTCTGGGTCCCCATGGATCCGGTACTGGGACTCGATCTTCTTGGGAATGTGGGGATTACTTAAAGGCTTGGTCCAGTTCACCAGCAATGTCTTTTTGAGGACATGATGCATGGGTACTGTGGACGCTTCCTTAGGTGGAGAAGGATAGTCCAGGAGCTCAAACATTTCAGCCCTGGGCTCGTCCTCCACAACCACCGGGAAGGGGATGGCCGTAGGCATCTCCCGGACAAAGGAAGCGAAAGACAGACTCTCGGGGGGAGAAAGCTGTCTCTCAGGAGAGGGAGTGGGATCGGAAGGAAGACCATCAGACTCCTCGTCAGAGAAATATCTGATGTCCTCCTCCTCCTCCCATGAGGCCTCACCATCGGTATCAGACACAAGTTCACGAACCTGTGTCTGAAGCCGTGCCCGGCTCTACTCCGTGGAACTACGGCCACGGTGGGAGCGTCGAGAAGTAGACTCCCTCGCCCGCACCGGCGAAGCTCCCTCCGCCGACGTCGTCGGGGAGCCTTCCTGGGAGGCGACCGCAGTCGGTACCGCAAGCGGCACTGATGTCGGAGACCTCACCCCGGGCAAGGGGCCAGCCGGCGCCTCACTCGACGGTACCGGTGGCGCAAGCACCCCCGGTACCGGAGGGGAAGGGCGCAACAGCTCTCCCAGGATCTCTGGGAGAACGGCCCGGAGACTCTCGTGCAGAGGGGCTGTGGAGAAAGACATGGAAGCCGATGCAGGAGTCGAAGTCAGAGTCTGTTCCGGGCGTGGAGGCTGTTCCGGGCTGTCCAAGGTGGAGCGCATCGACACCTCCTGAACAGAGGGTGAGCGGTCCTCCCGGTGCCGATGCCTGCTGGGTGCCGACTCCCTCGGTGATCCAGAGCTCTCGGTACCGACGCGGGAAGGAGACCGGTGCCGATGGTTCTTTGACTTTTTCAAATGAAGCATGTCACCGGAGCTTCCCGGTACCGACGAGGAGGACGTAGAATCCAGCCGTCGCTTCCTCGAGGCCGAAGAAGGTCGGTCTCGGGGGGCTGTACCGCAGGAGCCCTCAGGGTAGGGGGAGACCCACCCGAAGGCTCACCGCCACCAGCAGGGGAATGGACAGCCCTCACCTGCACTCCAGATGAAGCACCACCGTCCGACGACATTAGCACTAGTGGAGGTCCCGGTACCACCGACGCCAACGCAGCCTTCCGATGTCTCGGCCCCGACAATGCAGAGGATCGATGCCTCGATGCAATCGATACAGTCGCGGCCGAGGGCGGAGGTCTTGACGCTGTCGACGTCGACGCACTCGATACTCCCGGTGCCGACAAAGAGCCAGAGAACAAAACGTTCCACTGGGCCAATCTCGCTACCTGAGTCCTTTTCTGTAAAAGGGCGCAAAGACTACAGGCCTGCGGGCGGTGCCCAGCCCCCAGACACTGAAGACACGACGCGTGCCTATCAGTGAGCGAGATTATCCGGGCGCACTGGGTGCACTTCTTGAAGCCACTGGGAGACTTCGATGACATGGTTGGAAAAATCACGCCGGCGAAATCAAAACTCGTAATTGCAGTAAGGCACCAAAAAGAGGGGGAGAAAAAAACTCGACCCGAGGCCTCAAAGGGGCCTACCCCGAAACCGAAAGAAAACTTATCGGGTCCAAAAACTAGAAATACGGGGAAGGGAAAAAAAAACCGTAAGGCCCTTCTCCGAAATCCCCTTTTTTTTTTTAAGCGAAAAAGTCCAAAAGACGCGTGAGGGTCAGCTTAAGGGGTGCGAATGGCACAAACACGACCGTACCGAGCGCGGACAAAAGAAGACTGATGAACACGAGCCGGTTCGGGCGGGAAGACGGCCACGCATGCACGGTGCGCATGGGCGCGCGAGGACTAGCAAAGGCCTTTGCTAGTGAAGTTTCCAATTGGAGGGGCTGCCGTGGACGTCACCCATCAGTGAGAACAAGCAGCCTGCTTGTCCTCGGAGAATTATAGCTACATCATGCAAGGTTCCATGCTAGGAGTCACAGACCAAGAAAGGGATCTAGGTGTCGTCATTGATGATACGTTGAAACCTTCTGCTCAGTGTGCTGCTGCAGCTAAGAAAGCAAATAGAATGTTAGGTATTATTAGGAAAGGAATGGAAAACAAAAATGAGGATGTTATAATACCTTTGTATCGCACCATGGTGCGACCACACCTCGAATATTGTGTTTAATTCTGGTCGCCGTATCTCAAAAAAGATATAATGGAATTGGTGCAGAGAAGGGCGACAAAAATGATAAAGGGGATGGGACAAATTCCCTATGAGGAAAGGCTAAAGCGGCTAGGGCTCTTCAGCTTGGAGAAAAGGGGGCTAAGGGGAGATGTGATAGAGGTCTATAAAATAATGAATGGAGTGGAACGGGTAGATGTGAAGCGTCTGTTTACGCTTTTCAAAAATACTAGGACTAGGGGGCATGCAATGAAGCTACAATGTAGTAAATTTAAAACAAATCGGAGAAAATGTTTCTTCACTCAACGTGTAATTAAACTCTGGAATTCGTTGCCAGAGAATATGGTAAAGGTGGTTAGCTTAGCGGAGTTTAAAAAAGGTTTGGATGGCTTCCTAAAGAAAATGTCTATAGACCATTATTAAATGGACTTGGGGAAAATCCACTATTTCTGGGATAAGCAGTATAGAATGTTTTGTACTTTTTTGGGATCCTGCCAGTGGTGTGCTGGTAAATTTTTAACAACAGGCTCTCTCCCCGGTCCACCTCGGCGCCCCCCCCCCCATCCACCTCTGCGCGCCCCCAGGGCCGTGCCTAGGGTCTCTGGTGCCCCCCTCCAGACCATCAATTGGCGCCCCCCCCCCCCCAAATCTTCTCTCTCTCTTCTCCCAGTATAGAAGAAAAATAACTTGTGGGGGGTTTTTTTTCATTATTTTTGTTTCATTTGTACCCCGCGCTTTCCCACTCATAGCAGGTTCAATGCAGCTTACCTATTATATACAGGTATGTATTTGTACCTGGGGTAATGGAGGGTTAAGTGACTTGCCCAGAGTCACAAGGAGCTGCCTGTGCCTGCAGTGGGAATTGAACCCAGTTCCCCAGGACCAAAGTCCATCACGCTAACCACTAGGCCACTCCTATAAATAGTTAACCCCTATGAACATGCAGCAGACAGTTGCCAAAAAGAGCACAAAACCCAACACCAATAGTAAGAGCAGAGAAAAGTCAGCATTGTAGAAAGGAGAATAAAAATGCATACTGCCATCCCGTCAAAACTGGAATAAACTGTTTGAAACCCAATAAAATAAAGCAAATAAACCAGCAATACTCAAGCTGAGACTAAGAAATTGTTAATGGTTCTTTGAGTCTCAGGGGGGCAACTCTTTTACACAACTGAAAAGCTTTAAAATCACCAGCAACAAAGGGAATTAGGTGAGGATGAGCATTTGAAGAAGGTCTGGTAATATTCAACTGCTGAAAGGTTGAAGAGGGCTCCTCGCCAGCTCTGCCATTACACTGTGTATAAAAAACATCAAAACAGCAACTCTGGCACAGTTCATTCATATATCATCCCCACAGTTTCACAGCAGCAGAAGACACAAAACCTAATCAGGTGGGATCAAGGCAGCACAAAATCTCACTCTGTGCTGACCCTACACTAATATTTTTGTTGTTTTGTGGGACCCTTGGGCACTTAACCCTCAGTCCTCATTTAAGAATTCCTTGCAGGTGCATTAGTTAGCACTTTCCTCTTCTCTCAGACTTTGTCCTTACCTCATTCACGACACCTTCCTCCAAGCAGTTCAACTTCTAGTCCTTTCAGCGGTTCAACTTCTAGTCCTGAGACTGTGCAGCACTTTCTCCCTGGCCAGTGAACCGAAACCCTGCTCGATTGCAAAAGAAGCAGATGGACGGACTAACTACTGAAAAATCTGTTCTCTTCCTGTGTCCCGCGATCACTGTTTGTCCTGGGAGTGAAGTTCCCAGCCACAGTCAGTCCCGTGTGGGCAATGTGTGAGCAAGGCTCCTCCAAGGCGCGTGGAAGAGCCGGGGGCAGTGCTAAACAGCTGAGCGCTGTGCACAGGAAGACAGCAGCGCATGCGCATAGGCACCAACGCGCCAACACAGTAGTTAGTACGGCAGTTTATTTTTTAAATTTTTAATACAACAAGTGTTGTCAACACTCGGCTGGCGCGGCGCCCTTGAAGGCAGGCGCCCCCTGCCTTGCTTACCCCGCTTACTGGGTTAGTACGGCCCTGCGCGCCCCCCAAAATTGCAGAGCTGGCTATAGCCGGGGGGGGGGGGGGGGGGGGGGGGGGGGGGGGCAATGCATTACTCTCTCCAGGAAAAAACTATTAAATGATCCCAGGTTCCAATCTAATTCATGTTTAATGTGGGATAAAATGCCATAAATAAGTAAATAAATATAAACTTTTAATGTTGAGCACCTGATTCTCAAGGTGAACATATTCCAAACACTATAATGAAAATAAAATGAGTTTTTTTCTACCTTTGTTGTCTGGTGACTGTTTTTCTGCTCATCAACCTATGCATCCAGCTTCTCCTACATAAGAATGCAACTATGGAATGCACTACCAAACGTCATGAAAACAATGCACAACCTAACAAACTTCCGGAAATCATTAAAAACCAACTTGTTCAAAAAGGCATACCATAACGATTCAAATTAAACACCTGAACCCTGCAACACAACGAAACTTATGCCAGAATTGGACAAAACTTAACTCTTCCTCCTTGATTACCTAATTTACTCTGTTACTCATGAATTCTAACGCAATACCACTCTGTATTTCTCACACCAGAATTGGCAATCGCCATCACGGTACTATGTAAGCCACATTGAGCCTGCCAATAGGTGGGAAAATGTGGGATACAAATGCAATAAATAAACACTGCGACTACTACTAGACATTTGGAGAACACTCTGGGAGCTGGCATTATGCCAAAATGCAACACATGGTTCTGAAAGTGAGGTGTCCCCAACTGAAATCAAAGATACTTCCTGTGACCTGGAAGTATCCTTAAGTCCAGAGAACAGAGCCAATCTTCAGCCCAGGGAAAAGGGTGCCCAGGGAAATCATCCTGAACTTTTCTTTGAACAGAAATTTGTTTGAGGCCCTTAGGATTAGGATGGGATGCATCCCACCTTTGGCACAAGGAAGTAACTGGAATAGAATCCCTTCCCTCTTCCCATGGTGGGGAGAGCTGAAGTAAGATGCTCTCGTAGGGCAATTTGTTGTCTTTGACGTCAATGTAAAACATAATTGAGACAAACTATTTGAAGAATCCACCGGTCAGAGGTTACAAGGGGGCATGTTTCCTGAAAAAACTCAACCCCTCCCCCAGTATGTTGCCCAAGACGATCACTGCTATTGCGGCTTTGCTCTGCTGGAGTCAATCAAAAACTCCTCCCCTGTGTTGAATGAGGGGACAGCTAAGTCTTAGGCACATGCTATTGACGAGAATGAGCGCGGTCGGGATGAGCTTGCTGAGGGCGAGATGAAAGAGAGTACTACACATCAGTGACTAATAGGGACCTACTTGCCCAAAAACCTCCTGGATGAGGAGGGTGTAGAAGGCGCTTGCCAGGAGAGAGTGTCAGAGGTAGAAGTGTGGCTTTTGATGAGGTTTGCATCTTCCTCCACCTTCTCTCCAAAAAGATTATCTTCATGGCATGTGGTATCTGACAACTTCTGCTGGACTGCTGAGTCCAAGTCAGAGACATGCAACCATGAGAGTCTGTGCATCGCTATACTTTGGGCAGAAATACTGGATGCCGCATCAAAATTATTTTAAGCGCCCCTGGACAGGAATTTAGGACATGCTTTCTACTGCTTGGCCAGCTGGCAAAGAGATTCAACCTGCTTCGGTGGGAGAGAATCCATCAAATCAGTCATATTAAGCACCAGGTTCCATAAGTAGAGGCTGGTGTAGAGCTGGTGTAACTGTATATGGAATATGAGCTTTGAGGCCCGATACATTTTGCACCCAAAGGAATCCAGAGTTCGAGCCTCTGGGCACTGAAGCAAAGTCTCTGGAACTTCTGGCCCGTTTCAGAGTGAATTCCACCACTAGGAAATGAGGCAACTGCAGCTTATCAAATCCAGGGGAAGTCTGGATCCGAAACATTGTGTTAGTATTCTTGAGGAGGATAGGGACTGACAGGGGGGCCTCCCAGTTCTTCAACTGAACATCACGCAAGATCTTGTGAAGCAGGACAATAACAGCCTCTCTAGGAGGAGTGTCGTAGTCCAGGACCTCAAACATCTCAGCCTTGGGCTCATCATTTCCAAATGAAAGGGGAAGGCAGCCACCATCTCCTTCACAAAAACAGGAAAGGAGAGACTGTCAGGTGGAGACTTTCACGTGTCCTCTGGAGTGGAGGGGTCAGAAGGAATGCCATAGACCCCTCCTTCAAAACGTACCCTGGATTTTCATTAGACACCCATGAGCAGTCCATATCTGTGTCAGCAAAGAAATCCTCATGGGAAGGCTTAGACTGAGCCTGCCTTGGGTAGGAGGAACTAAGTTCTTGCATGGAATGGCATTGAGCTGCACGCTGCACTCTGGTGAAGCTTCCTCCATTGATGTTGAGGGGGTTCCCA
Organism: Microcaecilia unicolor; assembly: GCF_901765095.1. NCBI lineage: Eukaryota > Metazoa > Chordata > Amphibia > Gymnophiona > Siphonopidae > Microcaecilia > Microcaecilia unicolor. The sequence goes on from NC_044034.1 coordinate 249,731,837, forward strand.
CATGACTGGCTGTGGATGTTGTGGTCTGGCCTCAAACACTGGATACACCAGGAATGGGTGACAGCCCCAGAGGTGGTCCAACTGCACCGAGCATAGTGCTTGAAGCCACTGGGAACCTTCGATGACATGAAACGGAAAAGAGCTGTGGCCAAATCAAATGACTCTATGGTGATGCAAAAAAGGGCAACTCACCCAAAATATCAACAATGGGAAAAATTCAGGCCGATGCTCCGGCCTAAGAGGGCCTTGTGAGCCTGAGAAAAATAAGGAAAATGTAAAAACTCTCTTACAGTCCAAGGTGTGCAACTTGTCCTCACCAGGGTGGGTATGTGGAAGGGGAAAAATGTTGGCAAGACAATTGACTGGTTCAGATAGAACTCCGACACCACCTTCGGCAAGAACTTAGGGTGAGTGCGGAGGACTACTCTATTATGATGAAATTTAATATAAGGTGCATGGACCACCAGGGCTTGGAGCTCACTGACTCTATGAGCTAAAGTAACAGTCACCAAGAAAATGACCGTCCAGGTCAAGTACTTCAGATGGCAGAAATTCAGTGTCTCAAAAGGAGCTTTCATTAGCTGGGTGAGAACGACATTGAGATCCCATGACACTGGTGGAGGTTTGACAGGGGGCTTTGACAAAAGCAAACCTCTCATGAGGCGAACAACTAAAGGCTGTCCAGAGACAGGTTGACCTTCTACACATTGATGGTAAGCACTAATTGCAATAAGGTGAACTCTTACGGAGTTGGTCTTAGGACCAGACTTGACAAGTGTAGAACATATTCAAGCAGGGTCCGTGTAGGACAAGAAAAAAGGATCTAAGGCCTTGCTGTCACACCAGACGGCAAACCTCCTCCATTTGAAAGAATAACACTTTTTCGTGGAATCTTTCCTGGAAGCAAGCAAGACTCGGGAGACACCCTCCGAAAGGCCTAAAGAGACATCTTCTAAGTTCTCAACATCCAGACCGTGAGAGCCAGAGACTGGAGGCTGGGATGTAGAAGCGACCCCTCGTTCTGGGTGATGAGGGTTGGAAAACAGTCCAATCTTCACGGCTCTTCGGAGGACAACTCCAGAAGAAGAGGAAACCAGATCTGACAGGGCCAGGAAGGTGCAATCAGAATCATGGTTCCGCGGTCTTGCCTAAGTTTCAGCAGATTTTTCCCTACTAGAGGTATGGGAAGATACGCATACAGAAGGCCTGTCCCCAATGATGGAGAAAAGCATCTGACGCTAGTCTGTCGTGGGCCTGGAGTCTGGAACAGAACTGAGGGACTTTGTGATTGATCTGGCAAAAAGATCCCACACTCGGAAGATCTTGCGGACAACGTCCATGTTTAGTGACCATTCATGAGGTTGCATTATCCTGCTCAGTCTGTCGGCCAGACTGTTGTTTACGCCTGCCAGATACGTGGCCTGGAGAAAAATGCCGTGGTGGTGAGCCCAAAGCCACATCCTAACGGTGTCCTGACACAGAGTGTGAGAACCGGTGCCCCCCTGCTTGTTGGTATAATACATAGCAACTTGATTGTCTGTCTAAATTAGAATGACTTGATTGGACAGCCGACCTCTGAAAGCCTTGAGAGCGTTCCAGATCGCTCGTAATTCCAGGAAGTTGATCTGAAAATCCTTCTCCTGAAAAGACCAAGTTCCTTGATTGTGAAGCTCATCTATGAGATCCCCACCCCAGGAGGGACGCATCCGTCGTCAGCACTTTTTGTGGCTGAGGAATTTGAAATGGACGTCCCAAGGTCAGATTGCATCGAATGATCCACTACTGAAGGGATCTGCAAAACTCAGTGGAGAGATGGATTACATCCTCTAGATCCCCTTTGGCGTGGCACCACTGGGAAGCTAGGGTCCATTGAGCTGGTCTCATATGTAGGCGTGCCATGGGAGTTACATGAACTATGGAAGCCATGTGTCCTAAGAATCTCAACATCTGCCGAGCTGTGATCTGTTGAGATGCTCGAGCCGTGGACACGAGGGCCAGGAGATTGTCTGCCCTTGCCTGGGAAATATAACCTCAAGACGTCCGAGTGTCCAACAGAGCTCCAATGAACTCTAATTTCTGAACCGGGACAAGGTGGGACTTTGGATAATTTATTACAAACCCCAGTAGCTCCAGCAGTTGAACAGTCATCTGCATGGACAGAAGAACCCCTGCCTTGGAAGTGTTCTTCACCAGCCAATTGTCAAGATAAGGGAACACATGCACTCCCAGTCTGCGTAGCGATGCTGTGAGAACTGCTAAGCACTTTGTGAAGACCCTGGGCACAGACGCTAGGCCAAAGGGCAGTACACAGTACTGAAAGTGCTGAGTTCCCATCGAAGATACTTCCTGCGAGCTGGAAGTACCGAGATGTGAGTATAGGCATCCTTTAAGTCCAGAGAGCATAGCCAATCGTTTTCCTGAATCAAGGGAAGAAGGGTGCCCAGAGAAACCATCCTGAACTTTTCTCGAACCAGGAATCTGTTCAGGGCCCTTAGGTCTAGGATGGGACGCATCCCCCTTGTTTTCTTTTACACAAGGAAGTACCTGGAATAGAATCCCAGCCCTTCTTCCCTTGGTGGAATGGGTTCGACCGCATTGGCCTTTAGAAGGGCGGAGAGTTCCTCTGCAAGTACATGCGTGTGCTAGGAGCTGAAGGATTGAGCTCCCGGTGGGCAATTTGGAGGCTTGGATGCCAGCTTGAGTGTGTATCCTAACCAGACTATTTGAAGAACTCACCTGTTGGAGGTTATAAGAGGCCACCTTTGGTGAAAAAATATCAACCCCCACCCCCCCGACAGGCAAGGACACCTTTACTGAGGATATGCTGCAATGGAGCCAGTCAAAAGCCTGTCCCTTGCTTTTGCTGGGGAGCCCTAGGGACATTAGGCACACGGCGTTGACAAGAACGCACATGCTGGGACTGAGCCTGAACCGGCTGCCGATAAGCAGGAGTGTACTTATGCCTATTATAGGAATAGGGAGCACTCCTCCTCCCTCCAAAAAACCTCCTAGAAGAGGAGGCAGTGGCAGAAGTTGTCCAACGGGAGAGAGAATCCATGGCATCATGATGCTTTTTCATCTGATCGACCATGTCCTCTACTTTTTCTCCAAAGAGATTATCCCCCCGGCATCGATCATCCGCCATTCGCTGCTGGGTCTTGTGATCCAGGTCACAGGCATGCAGCCATGAGAGTCTGTGCATCACTATACCTTGAGCAGCTACTCGGGATGCTACATCAGAAGTGTCGTAAGACCCCCTGGCCAAGAATTTGCGACACACCTTCTGCTACCTGACCACCTGGTGAAAAGGTTCAGCAAGCTCCGAGGGAAGTGCTTCAACTAAACTGGACAGTTGCCTCACCGAGTTCCGTAAGTGAATGTTCGTGTAGAGCTGGTATGTTTGGATCTTGGCGGCGAGCATTGCGGCCTGATACGTTCTTCTCCCAAAAGAATCCAAGGTTCTAGACTCTCTGCCTGGGGGCGCCGAGACATGGTCCCTAGTACTCTTGGCTCTTCTGAGAGCAGAGTCCACCACCATGGAATCGTGAGGAAGTTGGGCCTTCATCATTACAGGTTCTCCATGGACTCTGTACTGGGACTCGGACTTCTTTGGGACTACTGAATTAGAGGGCAAGACCAATTCCGCATCAGCACTTCTCTGAGTGTATTGTGCAGGGGGGCCGTTGCAACCTCTGCAGGTGGAGAAGGATAATCCAGGACCTCGAGCATCTCAGCCCTGGGCTTATCCACAGCCTCCACAGGGAATGGAATGTCCTTAGACATTTCCCGTACAAAGGATGAGAAAGTAAGACTCTCAGGTGCAGACATCCTTAATTCAATCGGTGGAGTAGGATCAGAAGGAAGCCCACAGGACTCTTCCTCTGAAAAATACCTGGGATCTTCCTCTTCTCCCCATGAGCGCTCATCTTCGGTATTGAACAGAAGCTCCCTAAGAGCAGCCCAAATCCGAGCCTGCCTCGATGTCGAGGATCGACGACCTCATGGGGGATGTCGAGAAGTCGACCCCTGCCTGGACTCCGGTGAAGCTTCCTCCACCGATGTCGAGGGGGAGTCCAACCGGGTGGCAACCGGCTCCAGTACCACAGGCGACACTGAGGGCGGGGACCTCCTCGCAGGTGATGGCCCAGACGCCGTCTCTGCAGTCGGTACGGGAGGCGCAAGCACCCCCGACACAGAGGCAGACTGATGAAGCAACCCTTCCAGAAGCTCTGGAAGAAAGGGCCGGATACGCTCGTCGAGAGCTGCCATCGGAAAACGCTGTGGGGCAGGTGCAGGAGTCGGTGCCAGAATCGGAGGGAGCTTGAAAACCGTACCAGTCTGCCGCACGACTGAAGCATCGGCACCTCCTGAATGGAGGGTGAGCAATCCTCCCGGCGCCGACGATTTTTGGGTGCCAACTCGCTCGGCTCCACAGAGCTCTCGGTACCATGCCTGGAGGGAGATCGATGATGATGCTTCTTTGCCTTCGCTCGACAACCGTCATCGAGACTCCTCGGTACCGATGAGGACATGGAATCCTCACGCCTCCTCGGGGCCGGGTCCGACAAAGGTCAGTCCCAGGGGGCCTGCATAGCAGAAGGCCTCGAGACGGATGGAGACCCACTCAATGTCTCGCTGCTCCCAGCTAGAAGCGGTCTTTCGGCAGCCATTACCTGGACTCTCAGTGTTGCTGCTTCCCTCTACATCGACACCGCCGACCTCGGTACTGATGTTGATGCCGATGTCAAAGGACCAGACCGATCAGAAAAAAGTCTCTCGCGCTGAGCCTCTCGAGCCACCTGAGTCCTTTTCTTCATTAACTTACACAGCTTACAGGCAGCTGGAAGATGATCGGGCCCAAGACACTGGAGGCAGCACCTGTGGGGGTCGGTACCCGAGATGGTCCGGTTGCAGCGAGTACAGCGTTTGAAGCCACTGGGAGTCTTCGATGACATGGGCGGGAAAATAGCGTCCGCGAAATCAAAAGGCTCGATTGTGCCAATTAAAAAGGCACAAAAGGGGAAGGCGGTCGCAACAAAAAAAAGAAAGGAAACTTGAAAAAATGAGGAAAAAAGCTAAAAAATAAGGGAAAGAACGTTGTTTTTTTTAAAATTTGAGAAGGAAATAAAAAGAAGAAAAAAGGGCGCAATAAACGCGAAAAAAGCGGTTCTCCTGAGGCAAAAACAAGGGAGTAGCGGCGCACAGAACTCTCTCGAAGTGCGGATGAAAAAGAACTGAGAATTGCACGTTCGAGTCGTGGGCGGGAAGCCGCCTGAGAATGCGTGGTGAGTCGGCCCTCGCGACGGAACATTCGAGAAGATTCCTAAGCTTTGAAGATTTTTCCGGTCTCCTGGGGCCGTCTTGGACGACGACCCACACTTAAGAATATTGAGCCTGCTTGTCCTCGGAGAAAGATAAACACAAAAAGACGCTGTGAGGATCCATGACCAACACACTGAGAGGCATACTCGAAAGGGGCATCCAAGTTTTCCTGAGGATGTCTTCGCAGGATGTCCCGGCAAGGGGGTGGGGAAACCCGTATTATCGAAACAAGATGGGCGTCCATCTTTTGTTTCGATAATAAGCTCGGGGAAGCCCAAATCTTGAAATTTAGGTCGCCCCTAGAGATTGTCGTCCTTAGACTTGGTCGTTTCTGATTTTCAGCGATAATGGAAACGAAGGACGTCCATCACAGAAACGACCAAATGCAAGCCCTTTGGTCATGGGAGAAGTCAGCATTCGTAGTGCACTGGTCCCCCTGACATGCCAGGACACCAACTGGGCACCCTAGGGGGTACTGCAGTGGACTTCAGAAAAAGCTCCCAGGTACATAGCTCCCTTACCTTGTGTGCTGAGCACCCCAAACCCCCCCCCCCCCAAAAAAAAAAACCCACTCCCCACAACTGTACACCACTACCACAGCCCTTATGGGTGAAGGGGGGCACCTACATATGGGTACAGTGGGTTTCTGGTGGGTTTTGAAGGGCTCACATTCACCACCACAAGTGTAACAGGTGGGGGGGGGGGGGGGGGGATGGGCCTGGGTCTGCCTGCCTGAAGTGCACTACACCCACTAAAACTGCTCCACAGACCTGCATACTGCTGTCATGGAGCTGGGTATGACATTTGAGGCTGACATTTGAGGCTGGCAAAAAATATATAAAAAACATTTTTTTTCAGGGTGGGAGGGGGTTAGTGACCACTGGGGGAGTAAGGGGAGGTCATCCTCGATTCCCTCTGGTGGTCATCTGGTCAGTTCGGGCACCTTTTTGTGGCCTGGTCGTAAGAAAAAAAGGACCAGGTAAAGTCGTCCAAGTGTTCGTCAGGGACGCCCTTTTTTTACCATTATGGGTTGAGGACGCCCATGTGTTAATCACGCCCAAGTCCCGCCTTCACTACGCCTCCGACACGCCCCCGGGAACTTTGGTCATCCACGTGACGGAAAGCAGTTGGGGACACCCAAAATTGGCTTTGATTATACCGATTTGGGCGACCCTGTGAGAAGGACACCCATTTTGCGATTTATGTTGAAAGATGGGCGTCCTCTTTCGAAAATAAGCCTGATTGTCTCCTCACAGCGAATGAAGAGAGACTGATTGGCCTATGCTCGTGTGGTGGGTGGGATGGCACTCAAGCATATGAGGGGCAGCATTGACGTGAGCTGTTAAAGAGATAGTATGTTAAAAAAGCATTCTGCACCAGGCACTGCAGATGATGTCAACCACATGTGAGAATCAACTGGCCTGTTTTTCCTTGGAGAAAATGATAAAACACTAACTTCAATGAGCAGGAAATTAAAATTAAGATACTTGCCAGGATGATGACATAAACACCAGAGTTCATAGAAAGCCTAATGCTTTACTTCACTTTACTGCCACAGCTACCACACAGAAAGGAGTGTAGCTGGGGGAGGAACTGGTACCACTGGGTGTCACAATAGTTGGGAGATGAGGGACTTGGGTTCACAGAGTATAATCCTCGCTCAGGCATTTACAGGCAATAAGATGAGCCAAGTAAACCAGTAGTGACCTCCTGCTCAACTGATACCCTGTAAAAACCAGGACAGGACTGTAACACAAGCACCAAGCAGGAGCTGCACAATCCATCCATCATCTGCTAGGAGACAGAGAATACTGAACATTTTATGGATGTACAACTCCCTTAAGGGATGGTCCACTTGGGACTATTTTGTTTCTCTGTCTTCTTCCGCTGATGGATAGACATAATCCATTCGTTCTGGTCTGGTATGGACGAAAAGGAATAGGCAGTTCTCTGGATTTTTTTGTTTAGGAGTCTACAGATTTATAAACTATCTGGCTCAAAGCCAGAAGGATAGCTAAACCTTCTGGACATTTTTTTTCAGAGTTTAGCCCTTTATAGGTCTCCAATCCTTCCCCTTCCAGTGCCAAGACTGATAGGATCCTCATTGTGGGAATGTCTTCTGCTAATAGGAAGGAGGGGCTGAGCTGCAAGTGCTGGGAGATGATGGCATGAGCTCTGCTTGAGGGTTTGAAACTGGTGTTTTGGGGGTGAGGGGGTGCTAATGAGAAGGGACAGGAATGTAAGAGGAATAGGGGATAGTGTGAGTACATCTATTACATTTCAGAAGTAAACAGAAAAAAAAACAAAGATATAAAGTTGGCAGATGTGGGAGCCTGTGTATATAACCCTAAAGAATGGAGAAAGTTAAGAAAAGAAAAATTATGTTCTTACCTGATAATTTTCTTTCCTTTAATCATACCAGACCAGTCCAGACTAATAGATTGTGCCCATCTACCAGCGGAAGGAGACAGAGAAAATTGTTCCAAGTAAACCGCCCCATAAGGGTATCGTGCAGCCTGGAATGTTCAGTATTTTGAATAGCCAAGCAATGGTGCCCTGAAGTCTAGAAGAAAACACAGCTAATACGAAGTCTAGAAGAAAACACAGCTAATACCAAACAGGCAAACGCTTGGAGCCAATATGCAGAACCTCACTGTTCCTGCTCAGCCGAAGGCAACTGCAACCTCCCCTCACAGTAAAGTAAGCGGGAGGGAATGGTCCATACCGAGCTTGCCCAAGCACATAGAGATCTACCCCTGAATCCGGGGAAAGAACTCTGTGATCTCAAGTAACAGGAGCTGGCACAACAACAAGTGGCAGGAGGTTGAATAGAGAAGATGAAGTAGACAATGCTGTAGGACATCCCAACGTACTGAAGCATCGTGGAACAGCCAGGGATACCTAAAGGAAACACTCTGACAGACTTTAGCCAGGGAGAGCATCTGGACTGGTCTTGTATGATTAAAGGAAAGAAAATTATCAGGTAAGAACATAATTTTTCCTTCCTTCTCATCTATACCAGACCAGTCCAGACTAATGAGATGTAGCAAAACAGTTTCCCAAAGAGGGCGAGAGAAAAGAAGAATGCAGAAGGTTGAAATTATCAGCAAAGCTACATACACAGCAAAAACTGATCAGCAGAAAATAATTTGAATATCCAAACCACAAGGCTACCAAAATGGAACAGAGTTAGACACTAGAAAAGGAACTGAAGCCGTAGGACGTAGAACAAACGTCCTGAGCAAAAGAAAAACTACCTACCTCTGTCCCGAGAGTAGCAAAAGAAGCAGCAAAGATACTCATGCCAAAGGACCCCCTTGGAAGGAAGGCAACAGTCGTGTCCGAGGAACAAGGAGAAGAATGGTCTCTCCTAGACCAGGCTCCACTTCTCCGAACCCTGACAGGACACAGACTAACTCCCAAATCTGCCGGTCTGCCCTGAGTCCAAGAAGGTCGGAGGAAGCGACCCTAACAAGTACTAGGAGTCTGCAACCCTAAACAGTGTGCCACACTTAATAGAAGAAAGGAAGCAAGACCCAGGAACCACCTAGACCCGCGCCTAGTGAGAAAATCAAACTCCACAGAACAAGAAGAGACTCCAGACTCGAGAGAACCAACTAAGTGGAGCGCTAGTCTCTCCAGGAGAACCATGGGCAGCAGAATACCAAGGTACAACCGTAAAAAGAGAGTACTCCTAAACCAGCTCACTTTGGATATAGGGATGAAAGAACAGAGCCAAGAGAACAAAAGGAGACAAAAAGAAAGAGAGCCAAGAGCCACACTGCGGAGAAAAGACCCCCAAGGTGCAAAGCCACAAAAGGAGCAAAGACGAATTCAAACTCCAGCAATGGAGAAGCTTCTCGACAGCCACCAAGAGGCTAAGGCAGGAAAAGGTGCCACAGGAATGGTAGCTAACAGGAGACAAGGCAACCTTGTCTAGCAATCTAAACTGCGGTATGCCACAGCTGCCGAGAAGTTACTGTATCCAACCCGCAGAAAAGAGCTGGGGTTGACTGACAAGGTGAAACAGTGCCTAACACACAGAAGTGAAAATATGCTCCACCGTCAGAGACTGAACTGTGCTCAAGGGACAGAAATGAAGCTGTGCTCATCAGGCAGCGTAGGATCCGTGCTCAACAAGAACAAATGGATTTGCACTCAAAGAACACAAACTGAGCCACACACCACAGGCACAGAAGGAGTTGCACACCTCTGGCAAAGATAGAAATGCACAGAACAAGCAGAGAAGCTGAGAGTAACAGACAGAGTATGAGCAGTGCCCCACTGAAAAAGCTGGATGTTAGAGGTACCTGCAGAACTGAAGCTGCGGTAGTGATGGAACTGTGTATAAAACGCCGGCAAGGAACTGCACTCCGGACACCAGCAAGGAACTGTGCTCCAGACGCCGACATGGAGCTATGCTTCCTATGCAGACATAAAACTGTGGAGCACCTGAGGTCACAGAACTGTGCTTCACATACTGCCCTGGAACTGCGCCCAATCTGCAGAGAAAAGATGTGCTAAACACACAGAGATGGAGCTACATTCAACAGGCAGTGGAGCTGCGCTCCACGTGCAAACAGGGAACTGCGTTCCATACACAGAGAGGGAGCTACATGCCATACACAGACAAGGAGCTGCATCCCACAGACAGACACAGAGCCGTGTTCTACACGCAGTCACAGCACTATGCCCCACACTAAGACCTGCAGAGAAAGAACTACACTCAACATGCGACAATAGAGCTGCATTCAACATGCAGAGATGAAAGGTTGCAGAATATGCAGCGAGCATAGGCGGTCGGTGGCCCAACTGTTTGGGGAGGCTAAAGGGGCGGGGTTAGGGGTGGGGCCAGGGGTGGAGCTTAAATCCATAATTGCCTGATAACACACAGAAAAAATAAATAGATAAAAATAAAAGTCACAATTAATACCTTTTATTAAATTTAGATATTAGATACAGTGGGGGAAATAAGTATTTGATCCCTTGCTGATTTTGTAAGTTTGCCCACTGACAAAGACATGAGCAGCCCATAATTGAAGGGTAGGTTATTGGTAACAGTGAGAGATAGCACATCACAAATTAAATCCGGAAAATCACATTGTGGAAAGTATATGAATTTATTTGCATTCTGCAGAGGGAAATAAGTATTTGATCCCCCACCAACCAGTAAGAGATCTGGCCCCTACAGACCAGGTAGATGCTCCAAATCAACTCGTTACCTGCATGACAGACAGCTGTCGGCAATGGTCACCTGTATGAAAGACACCTGTCCACAGACTCAGTGAATCAGTCAGACTCTAACCTCTACAAAATGGCCAAGAGCAAGGAGCTGTCTAAGGATGTCAGGGACAAGATCATACACCTGCACAAGGCTGGAATGGGCTACAAAACCATCAGTAAGACGCTGGGCGAGAAGGAGACAACTGTTGGTGCCATAGTAAGAAAATGGAAGAAGTACAAAATGACTGTCAATCGACAAAGATCTGGGGCTCCACGCAAAATCTCACCTCGTGGGGTATCCTTGATCATGAGGAAGGTTAGAAATCAGCCTACAACTACAAGGGGGGAACTTGTCAATGATCTCAAGGCAGCTGGGACCACTGTCACCACGAAAACCATTGGTAACACATTACGACATAACGGATTGCAATCCTGCAGTGCCCGCAAGGTCCCCCTGCTCCGGAAGGCACATGTGACGGCCCGTCTGAAGTTTGCCAGTGAACACCTGGATGATGCCGAGAGTGATTGGGAGAAGGTGCTGTGGTCAGATGAGACACAAATTGAGCTCTTTGGCATGAACTCAACTCGCCGTGTTTGGAGGAAGAGAAATGCTGCCTATGACCCAAAGAACACCGTCCCCACTGTCAAGCATGGAGGTGGAAATGTTATGTTTTGGGGGTGTTTCTCTGCTAAGGGCACAGGACTACTTCACCGCATCAATGGGAGAATGGATGGGGCCATGTACCGTACAATTCTGAGTGACAACCTCCTTCCCTCCGCCAGGGCCTTAAAAATGGGTCGTGGCTGGGTCTTCCAGCACGACAATGACCCAAAACATACAGCCAAGGCAACAAAGGAGTGGCTCAGGAAGAAGCACATTAGGGTCATGGAGTGGCCTAGCCAGTCACCAGACCTTAATCCCATTGAAAACATATGGAGGGAGCTGAAGCTGCAAGTTGCCAAGCGACAGCCCAGAACTCTTAATGATTTAGAGATGATCTGCAAAGAGGAGTGGACCAAAATTCCTCCTGACATGTGTGCAAACCTCATCATCAACTACAGAAGACGTCTGACCGCTGTGCTTGCCAACAAGGGTTTTGCCACCAAGTATTAGGTCTTGTTTGCCAGAGGGATCAAATACTTATTTCCCTCTGCAGAATGCAAATAAATTCATATACTTTCCACAATGTGATTTTCCGGATTTAATTTGTGATGTGCTATCTCTCACTGTTACCAATAACCTACCCTTCAATTATGGGCTGCTCATGTCTTTGTCAGTGGGCAAACTTACAAAATCAGCAAGGGATCAAATACTTATTTCCCCCACTGTATGTATCATATGTCAAAGAATGCTCAAAGCATATACTAACCACAATCGCTCAACTGCAAAACACTATGCACAACTTTGTGCAAAAACACACTCAGAACCTTACTGTACCATAAATATTACACTGGGCAGAACCTAATACACCAATATACCACCCATACGGAAAATGCAGACCGTCAACAATATGAAACAAGGATCATATCATCACAATTCTCATGTAGAGCCACAAAACATCCTAATTCATGTTTAATGTGGGATAAAATGCATACATAAGTAAATAAATATAAACATTTAATGTTGAGCACCTGATTCTCAAAGTGGACATATTCCAAACACTATAATGAAAATAAAATTATCTTTTCTACCTTTGTTGTCTGGTGACTTTGTTTTTCTGATCATGCTGGCCCAGTATCCGATTCTGCTGCTATCTGTCCTCTTAACTCCGTTTCCGGGGCTTCCTTTCCGTTTATTTCTTTACTTTCTGCCTTTCTTCTTCATTTCTTGTCCTCACTCCCCTGCCCCCCCTTCAGCCATCCATACCCACCCATTGATTCTCTCCTCTCCCCTGCCACCCTCCAGCCATCCACACCCACACACCCACTGATTCTCTCCTCTTCTCTCTGTTCCCGGGCAGATTTTTTAACAGGAGCTGCTCATCCAATCAGAGAGCTCTATTTGAACGCAGATTAACATACAGACACTCTAATGGGAATTTTTAGTCAAAAACACTATCTAAACCCTTCGTTTTTGGATCAAACTTTACATTTTTGATCAGAGCCATGCCCTAACATTAAGGCTGTAAACATTTCCAACAATTTTTACCCATAAATATGCAAATGAGAACCGCCCAAAAACGGACTAATTTGCACATGGCTTGAGCAAATGTGAGTACATGGCATACCAATCCCACTTCCTAGCACCTAAATTTTGCAATTAGATTTAATAGAAATACTTTTAAAACTTATTTTTAGCACTTTTAAAATTTCAGGGATCAGTGCAAGTCTCTTTGGTATGAAGTACTCATGTGCAGGAATTTATCCTCGTTAAATATCTCCCTGGCAACCCAGGACACCGCCAGCCAACCCCCCCCCTGCTCTACTCTCCCAGCAGCAGTAAGGTAATCAAATTACAACTGGTTATACACAAGGCTAGAGACGGCTTTCACTGCAGCTGCTGCTATTTAAACCCCCTAGAGCAGCAGGGAGAACTACTACTACTACTATTTAGCATTTCTATAGAAACAGCTGATCCATCCTGCTGTGGCTGGGGAGGCATAGCCTCCCCAAGCCTCTTATACCAGGCGCCTATGGCAGCGAGGGAACTTCACTCAACATGCCATGATAGAGCTGTGGTCAACATAGAGCGATGGAGCTAAAGCCAACCTGGAACTGTGCCCAACATGGAATGGTGGAACTGAATGGAACAATGAAGTTGTGCTCAACATGCAGCGATGGTGCTGCCAAGGGGCCAACAAGAAAGGAGCACAACTTGTGGAAATGCACACCTGGTGCTGCACTCCCCTGGCCCAGAGGGATTAAAACTACAAGAAGAGAAGGCCCCGTGCCCCAAGAGACACTCTCGGCCCCCAAGTAGTCTCTGAGCCACAATGACCATCCTCCTAGTCAACCGAAATGGAGCAGTAGTCAACATAAAGAAAGAACTCCCGGCAAGAGGGAGGTAAGCACCACAGATCTGGAATCCTCAGACCATAGGGAGCAAAAGGCAGCTGTAAGGCAGTGAGGAAGAAACAACTCTCGCCAGGCCAGGAACAAAGAGGAAGCTGGCCACTAACACCAAACCGAGAAAAACCCAGCTAAGGGAGAGTTGAATTCCAGACCCAGAACAGAGCCACTTCCCTACAAAAAAGTAGAGAAAAGTGTAGAGCTAAGATGCAATAATCCAGATGCACAGCAATAGATCTCCTCAGCAGGAAAGAACTGTGCCCCTTACAGAAAAAAAGGAGTGCCAAATGTGCTAGGAGAGAGGCGCCTTAATCTAGAAAAGGCAAAATCCGACTGTGCCAGGCTAAAATTCCCACCCAAAAGGAGGGGAAAGCAAGAAAAAGATATGGCAAACTAGTCCTAAAAAGGCACATTCCCGTAAAGAGACACTGAACTGAGTCTAAGCAAAAGACTGGCAAGAATGGCACTCCCAAGGGTACTCAGAAGAGGGATA